>NW_027185588.1:356801-413884 GCF_028583685.1 Petaurus breviceps papuanus
TCTCTCTTTCTCTCTTTCTCTCTTTCTCTCTTTCTTTCTTTCTTTCTTTCTTTCTTTCTTTCTCTTTCTCTCTTCTTTGTCTCTCTCTCATTTTTCTTTTTCCTCCTCTCTTTCTCTCCTTCTGTCTCTCCTTTCTTTTTCTCTCTTCTCTCTTGCTGTCTCTCCTGTTTCTTTCCTTCTTTCTCTCTGTCTCCTTTACCTCCTCTCTTTCCCTCCTTTCTCCCTCTCTCTCAGATGCCTACTACACATTCTCTCCCCACCCTTGACAAAACTACCCTTACAGACTAATTATAAAATGAGAAGTTCCCAGGAGGGACTGGGAAAAGCAGCACCAGAGATCTGGGGAGAAAGAGCAGTCACTATCAGTTGGGAAACTCCAGAAGTCCTTCTGGACAGGACGGCAGCAGAGCTGTACTTGGAAGGAAGGTAAGGATCTTCATAGGCAAGTGTGGGTGGGGCACTTTGTAGGCATGGAGAACAGCTCAGGCAAAGTCACAGAGGGACCTGGGAGATGGCAGGATGAAATCAGGGAGTGGCAAATACTTCAGCTTGGCTGGATTATAGAGTGTGTGAAGGAGAATAATGGGAAAGGAGGTTAGAAAGGGGAGCAGTAGGGGTAGATTTGGAGGGGAGGAGGGGAGACTGATCAGGGCAAGGGATGCTTAAGCTGATACTGGAGAGTAGACAAAAGTTCTGAGAGGCAGAGATGAGGAGGAAGTGCACTATAAGAATGGGTCTCTGCATAAGCAAATGCTCCCACAGAAGTAGGACATGGCATATAAAGTTGTCCACTTTAAGAACAGTATGTAGTCCACATTGATAGAAATAGAGAGCATGTAAAAGATTCATTTAAACTTACCTGGAAGAGCAGGTCGGGGCCAGACCACAGAGAGCCTTAACTGCTCAGCTGGGGAGCTTGTAGTTTGTCCTTAGAGACCCTAGGGAGCCATGGAAGGCTTTTGAGCAGAGGAGTTACATGGTCAGGAGAATTATTTAAGAATCTGTTAAGAGCAAGGATTAAAAACAAGATACCTTTCTGTGTGTGTATATACACTCCCCCTCCTTGAGAAGCCCTACCCACCTATCTTCCAGGTTCCAGGGGAGAAACCACTGACATCTCCTAGTGCTACTGAAGCAGCCAGTTTGACCAGGAATGCATGGGATCAATCTTGCAGGAGCCACTCTGGGAGTCATTAACAGTGTCGTGGGCTTGCCCAGGATTAACTGCCTTATCCATGGCAGGGGAGGGTTGGGCAGTTTAAAAAATCTGTAGCTAATCCACGGGCTTTCTTGCCCCATCCCCGATGAGGACTCATCCATCTTTGCTTGAATACCTCCAGCAATGGAGATCTCACTACCTCCCAAGGTAGCTGATTATACTTGGGGATAGCTGTCATTGTTAAGAAGTTTCTTTTCCCTTGAACTGAACGTCGACTCAGAAACTTTCTGCTCATTCTTTTGAGTTTGCCTCTCAGAGGCCAAGCAGAAAGAGTCTGACTCCTTATGACCAGCCTTCAAATACCTCATAGGCTCACAAATTTAGAACTGGAAAGGGTGTCACAGATCACTGAGTTCAGCCCTCTTATTTTACAAATGAGAAAGATGATCCTATAATTCCCATTCTTTAAGACAGCTCTCACATCATCCCTGATTCTTCTCTTCTCCAGGATGATTTCTTTCTTTTTCTTAGCATTTTAATCCATTATTTATTTATTTTAAATATTCTTTTCTTTTTAAATTTCAAGTTCCAAATCCTTTCCCTCCCTCCCCCACCCACTGAGAAGGCAAGCAGTGTGATATAAATAATACATGTGAAATCATGCAAAACGTTTCTATATTAGCCATCTTAAAAAAAACCCAAGAAAAATAAAGTGAGAAAATTATACTTCAATTTGCACTCAGAGTTCATCACTTCTCTCTCTGGAGGGGGACAGCATTTTTCATCATGAGGCCTGTGGAATTGTCTTGTGTCATTGTACTGATCAGAATAGCCAAGTCTTTCACAGTTGATCATTATCACAACATTGCCCTTACCATGAACAGTGGTCTCCCTTCTTTTCTCACTTCATATAGGTCTTGCCTTGTTTGAAATTTCCCTGCCCCTGCATCATTTCTTATAGCACAATAGTATTCCATCACAATCATATACCACATCTTGTTCAAGCCATTACCCAATTGATGGGCATTCTCTCAATTTCCAAATCTTGGCCACCACAGAAAGAGCTGCTACAAACATTTTTGTATATGTTGGGCCTTTCCCTTTTTCTTTGATCTCTTTGGGATATAGACCCAGTAGTAACATTGCTGGGTCAAAGAGTATTCACATTTTATAACCCTTTGGGTATATTTCCAAATTGTTCTCCAGAATGGTTGGATCAGTTCACTACTGCACCACCTGTTTATCATTGTATCTATTTCCCCCTCATCCCCTCTGACATTTGTCATTTTGATAGGTGCGAGATGGTGCCTCAGAGTTGTTTTAATTTGCATTTCTTTAATCAGTAGTGATTAAGAGCATTTTTTCATATGACTATAGATAGCTTTGATTTCTTCTTTGAAAACTGTTTATATCCTTTGAACATTTATCAACTGGGGAATGGCTCTTATTTTTATAAATTTGACCCAGCTCTATACTTAGTATATATTTGAGAAATAAGGACTTTATCAGAGAAACTTAATTGTAAAATTTTTTGATATTTCTTCATTATCTATGGTACCTTTTTGCATAATGTAGTTTCCCTGATTATCATTTTTAATTAGGTCTATTTTTGCTTTTGATTTGTCTGAGATCATGATTGCTATCTCTGCCTTTTTTTAAAAAACTTAACTGAAACATATTATATTCTGCTCCAGCCTTTATTTTAACTCTGTGTATGTCTTTCTATTTTAAGTATATCTCTTGTCAACAACTGAAATGGTAAATGGGATCTGAAGATCTTCCATGCCCTTTGTATTGGCAAGCTAACAGGTACTTAGCAGTTAGTTTAAAGTTCCTTACTGTGTCAAGTATTAAGACCCAGAACTTGTGAATCCCACAGTGGGATGAACTTGCTGATGTAACAGGAAGGGGCAGGACAGGGGGGAGCTAATACCTTATATAAAGAAAAGCCCAAGCTAGAGAGCCAGAACTTCTGGGAGCAAGCAGTGTGGAGGCTGAGGAGCAGAGATTTGGAGAACAGAGCTTGTGGTGGCAGAACTTCTTCTGAGAGCCTGCCAGAACTTCTGCTGAGAACTGCCAGAAACGAGAACTACTGGGAGCTGGAACTGCTGGGAGCGGGCAGCGTGGAGGCTGAGAAGCTACCATGAGTGAGGAAAGGAGGATCCTTGCTTGAGGGAGTGAGTGAGGAGAGGAGGATCTTTGCCTGAGGGAGCCTGTTTTGTTTTGAAGGCTCGGGAATGTGGGTGTTCTCTGCATTAACTATGTGTACCAACTTTATGGTTACTGTAATGACTTTGGACTTCTGGTTTTGGGACTTGGTTTTCTGGTATTTGAATAAAGGCTTTGGTTCTGTCCTCCATGTGCAGAGCCTGTTACATTTTGTGATTCACAACTTTATCAGCATATTCATAGCCACCTTAGGTGCTGTGAATATTGTATTGTT
Source organism: Petaurus breviceps papuanus (assembly GCF_028583685.1). Classification (NCBI taxonomy): domain Eukaryota; kingdom Metazoa; phylum Chordata; class Mammalia; order Diprotodontia; family Petauridae; genus Petaurus; species Petaurus breviceps. Next base: position 360,404 of record NW_027185588.1, read on the forward strand.
GTTACAACATATTGTTGGGTTATGGTTTCTTATCCATTTTTCTATCTTCTTCCATTTTATAGGTGAGCTCATCCCATTCATATTCACTGTTATGATTATGAATTGTATATTTCTTTCCATCCCATTTTTTTCTGCTTCTTCCTTTCTGTCTCTCTTTATTCAGTCCCTCCTTAAAATTCTGTTTTGCCTCTAACCACTGCCTCCTTTAATCTACCCTTCCTTTCCTTCAACTGATTCTCACATGGGATAAGTAGTGTCACCCTGGTAAAGCTAACTGAGAAACTCCAGAGGAAGGAAGGAAGTCTTCATTACATGCCTCCTATGTTCAAGACTCTGTGCTAAGTGGTTTACAAATGCTTTATTATTTGATCCTCCCAATGACCCTGGTAGATAGGGAAAGAAAGGAGAAAGAGAATATATATATAGTGCTTACTATGGACCAGGCATTGTGGCAATTGCTTTTAAAATATTATCTCATTGGATCCTCAGAACAGTCTTGTGAGTCGGCACTCCATTCTGTTGTCCCATTGTTCAGATGTGTCTGATTCTTCATGACCCTTTTGGGTCTTGGCAAAGATACTGGAGGGGTTTGCCATTTTCTTCTCCAGCTCATTTTACAGATGAGGAAACTGAGACGAACAGGGGTTAGTGACTTGCCCAGGGTCATGCAGCTAGTAAGAGTCTGAGGCCAGATTTTAACTCAGGGAGATCAGTCTACCTAACTTCAGGCCTGGTACTCTATCCACTGTGCTACTTAGCGGCCCATTATCTCCATTTTACAGATAAGGAAACTGAGGCAGGCAGAGGTGTAGTTTCTTGTTTAGGGTCACACAACTAGTAAGTGTCTGAGACTAGGTTTGAACTCAGGTCTTCCTGACCCCAGGCCCAGGGCTTTATCTACTGTGTGCCATTTCATTGCTTCTAGGCACCTCTAGGAATGGGTGACAAGTTCCCAAGCAATTTTGGGGACAGTGTTTGCTCTTGTGCTATGGGTGTCTTCATATCATAGATTTACAAATTGAAGGGACTTTTGAAGTATCTAGTTCAATCTCTTTATTTTAGAGGCCAGAAACCTGATATTCTCAATGAGAAAATGACTTGTCCAAGGTCACACAGGTGCAAGTCCTAGAAATGGGACTTAAACCAGAGTCCTCTGATTTCAAATCTGGAATGCTTTCTGCTACAGACTTATGATTATCAGCAGACTAGAATGACCAGCCCTGTACCAAGTATGCATTTAGGTCCCTCCTGGGAGATTTACCGGAAGATTCTTTTAAAACATTTGTTCAATTATGACTCGGTCTCCAGCAGTTCACAGACTTTGGCATTGTTCTGTGAAATTGTAGCTGATATTGAAGTTTTCAGAACACTTCCCATGCATCACTCAAGTTCTCATACGATGAGCTTATGAATAGTGGTAATGAGTCTGAGTAGCCCGGGTATCTTTCTTTTTGGGGTCCTCCCCAGCTATTTCTCTCCCTTCTTACCCTGCTCACGCTGCCTCTCCGCAAAGGGGATACAGATCAGGTTAATACTCTTTGGGATAATAAGCACTCTTTCGGATCCCCTGGGAGCGACCTTTCGTCCAGGCACAGAAACTGGGTCCCAAACTTAATTAAAGGGCTTCCTAAAAACCCAAACTGATGTTCTGGCTCCGCTGACAGGAGGCTGAGATTTAATTTCCAGATACCCAAAGAAAGAGTCAGGAAGCAGTTCTTGTCAGGTATAGGGGGACATCAGAGCCAGGTGAGGGAGTAGGGGCAATGGTGCTGTGTCTCTCCTGCTGGCAGGGTCTGGGTTTAGGTGGGCAGGACATTTGAGAAGGCTGAGCTGGGTTTGGATTGTGAGGACACTCTCAGAGGCAGAGAATGTGTCCCTACTCTCATTTTCCAGCATCTCCATATCTGAATTGGAACGGTTCTTGGAGGTCATTTATTCTACCTGACACAGTCCCAGCTCTGACTCCTTACAAGGAGTCAGCTCACTTCCCCTTGAATACCTCCAGGGATGGGAAGCCCACTACCTTTTCAGGAAGCTTTTTGGACAGCTCTAGCTGCTGGAAAGGTTTTTCTTATATGAACCAGTCTCTCTAACTCTTAACAATTATTTCTACTTCAGTCCTCTGGGAACAACCAGAATAAAGTGAAATTCTTCTACATGGCGACCCTTAAAATACTTGTTAAATAGTGAGTATTTCTATAGTTACTTTAAGGTTTACAAAGAGTTTTTACATATGTTAACTTGATTCATCCTCACAACTCTATGAGGTAGGTGCCATTATTATCCACATTTTACAGATGGAGAAACTGAGGCTGAGACATTTACTTGATGTGTGACCCTGGGCAAGTCACCTCACTGATGTCTGCCTCAGTTTCCTCATCCATAAAATGAGGACAATGAGAGCACCTACCCCTCAGGATTCTTGGAGGATCAAGTGACATACTTGTAAAGTACTTCGTAAACCTAAAGTATTTTTTTTAAGTGTTAGCTCTCTTTATTAGTTATTACTCCTGACTTCAAGTCCGAAGCTCTTCCCACTCCACCACTTAGCTGCCTCACACCCATCAGGTGGCATTGCTAAACACCAGCCCTAATCCATTGTCATTCAGAGCAGGATCTGGGAGGATCACCCTGGTGGTGAGCTCCAGCCAGACCCAGTGTGGTCTGTGGAAGTTTTAAGTGTTCTATGGTTCTCAAAGAATGGGCAATTTTCCAGCCCCGAGTCTTGTCTCTCTGGGTGATTGCACTCCTATTGGTTGGCTAAAGGATACCGTTGGATGAGCTCTGGAGCCCCCAACTCCCAGAAATGCCGCCTCCTTCAATTTGCTATATTTCACCAGACTGTAGTCACTTGACTTGGGAATTATGGAATAGGCTATTCATGTGAACAGACAGATGTGTCTGACTGGAGAGAGTGTTTTTACTCTTTTCATAAAATCATAAAAAGGAATAATACAATACATAATAGGACACGTATCATACAGCTGCCAGCCTGCAATGTCTCTTAGATCCGGGAAGCCCCCAAACAGTATCTGAGTGGTCTCTGTAGAAATTTTTTAGGACACAGTTCAAATTTCTTGGACTAAGGTTCTGCTGTTATTGGAGAAGCAGGTGTACGTAGTTCAGGAGTCAACAACACCTCTGCATGTAAGAATTAGGAAAACTTCCCAATGCAACCAGAGGAAGTAAGGACTTACTCATGATCCAGTAGAAAATCTACTCTTTCCTGGTAGAGGATTTGAGTTCAAATCTCGATTCTTTTGTGACCTGAAGCAAGTCACCCAAAGGAAACCTCCCGGGGTCTTCAATTTCCTCATCTTCAAAGTTGGAGACATGGATCAGATGGCCTCTGATGTCTCCTCTACCTCCCAGCTCTTAAGACCCTCTGCAGCTCCAGGGGAGTGTCTCAGAGATCTGTCCCATTCTAATATTTTTATCAATGATTTGGATGAAGGTGTAGGAGCACACTTAAACATTCTAATGATACAAAGTGAGGAAAGAAAGTAAACATACTGGATATATGTCAGCATCTAAAAAGATGTTGACGGGCTGGAGTGTTGGGATAATAATACCAGAGGATGGGAGGGGTGTTGTGGGGATCAAATGTGATTTCATCTCATTTGATGCACATATATGTATGCACATACATGTCTATAAATGTAAAGTGCTTTGCAAACCTTACAATGTTATATAAATACTAGCTATGGTCACAGATAAGCTAGAAAATGTTCAGAGGGCACTTTGTGAGTTGAAGGTATATAAGGATTATTTAAAGGAATTGGGGATGTTTTATCCCAAAGAAGACAAGATTGGGATGAGGGGGACAGAGCATGAGAGCAGTGTTCAAATATTGAGGTGTTCAAGTATTCGTGTGGATTTGTTCTGTGTGGTCCTGGAGGGCAGACCCAGGAATAGTGAAGGGATGTAATGGAGAAGTCAATTCAAATTTGATGAAAGGGAAAACTCTTTTTGATTTCTTTATCCCTTTTATTTTAATTTTTTTAAATTTATTTATTTATTTTTAGTTTACAACATTCAGTTCCACAAGCCTTTGAGTCTTTAATTTTCTCCCCCTCCCTCCCCAGGGGAAAGCTTCCTATGAATGGAGCTATCCGAGAATGGAATGAGCATCTCAGAGAGTAAGCTCCCCACTGCTGGAGCTCTTCAAGAAGAATCTGGATGACCAATTGTCAGGTACAGTCTAGCGGGGATTCCTTTTCAGGTTTGGGTTGACCCAGATGGCCACTGAGGTCTCTTTCAATACTAAGATTCTGTGATTTTATTAGGATTCTATCCCTGGCTCAGAGAAGCTTCTTTAACCACTGACCTCCTTAATATGCCTAATGTGTACATGGACCCCAATGAAGGGGCTGAAATTGGGGGTAGATTCCTAGCCCTTGTGTCACTTCTTGTGCTCATGCCTTCATCTGCATGTGGTGGCTGCCTTCCCTGAGCATCTCCATCATTTCTTGGGCCATTCTTGGCTGTATCTGAGGCTTCTCTGAAGGACTGAGTCAGCAGCCAAAGGAAAGTCAGGCAATCTCAAGCTCCCCTCTTCAGTCAGCCAAGTCTTAACATCAGACAAGGCAATAAGCTGCTCCTAAGCTCCGAGATGTTTTCAGATACTTTGAATTAAGTGGGCACTCTTCCTTCTCTGGTGGAGTCTTTGTTAAGCCTGCTTCCTAAAAATGAGAGGTACATCAGGAGGCTGGGTCACGACCCACAACCCCCTACCACTCCCTCCTGGCATGTGCCAGTTTACAACCAAGCATGCAATTCACCCCCCCCCCTTTCGTGGAATCTGGTTTTCCTCTTATCTGGGAGGCAGCATGGTATAATGAGAGGGAAGTTGGATTGGGAAGCTGTGTGAACTTGAGCAAATTATTTCACTTCTCTGAGCCTGAGTTTGTCTTCGACAAAATAAAGAGGTTTCACTAGCTTATCTCCAAGTTCTTTCCCAGATCTAAATATGTGACCCTACAGGACCCATACTTCATTTCCCCCCACAATGAATACCAATCTCTCATTCACAGACCTCAGGGCTAGATCCCTAGTGGCTAATGAAAGTTTGCTTTTGGAGGAGACAAAAGTCTAATTTGAGCAATGAATGAGGACGCTGCCTGCTTTTCCTCCCAGTTTAATTAAGAAACAAAACCCAAGTGAGAATAGCTTGTGTTTCTATTCTAGTCCTGTAGAATAATAATAATAGTGCTAAGCAGAATAGAGACAGGGGACACAAGCTTTCAGGTGAGAGTACTCCCCCCCATGTGAAGATTTGTAGACCACAGCTAATATTTCTAGGACTCTCCAAAACCCTGTGTGGTGTTTGAGGGAGCATCTGTGACGTGGGGGCTTCAGAAAAGCCATAGGGTGGGAGGCTCATCCTCTGACATCAGGCTTACAGGCAGTTTCATGGAGGGAAACCCCTGATTTCCCTGTCTCTTTTTGGGAAAGCTCTTTTTGGAAACTTGTTTCCTACCAGGAGGGATCATTGGACTGGGAACAAAAGAACTTGAGTTTTGATCTGTTTCTCTTGACTTTGAGTAAGTTACTTAAATTTTCAGCATCTGTTTTAATTCTACTTCATCTCATCTATTTCAATTAAATAAACATTTAAGAAATGCTTACTGCCTGCAAGGCTGGCCTTTGTACCCCTTCATTCTCATCTTTCTTGTCCAAGGGTCCTCTGGTGACAGCCTTTTCTCCATTTTACCTGCACCACTCTTCCTAAGAACTATCATCTAACGTGCCGTGTAGCAAAAACTGATTCCCTTTGGTTTATGAACCCCCAGACTTGAAAACAAGGCTTGGCAAAAACATCTTTCAGCACTTTAATGGAGCTGTGATCTCACTGATTTTGTTATTCCCTTCAGTGATGCAAACTGAAACTCACTCAGGCCTGTCCATCCTGTGAGACTCTTCCCATAAATTTACTGTAGGGAGTCTGACCGACATGTCGAGAGGTTTTCTCTAGATCTCTTAAGGCAGAGGGTAGAGTGCTGAGCCTGGAATTAAGAAGACTGAATTCAAATCCAACCCCAGATACTTACTAGCTATGTGACCCTGGGCAAATCACTTAGCCTCTGCTTGTCTCAGTTTCAAAAACTGCAAAATGGTGGTATAACAAGACCTACTTTGTGGAGTTGTCATGAGAATCCAATGAGATAATATTTTGTAAAGTGCTTGAACCACTGCCTGGTATACAGTAGGTGCTATATAAATGCTTATCCTTTCCCTTCCCTTCTTAACATTGCATTTTGACTAGGTGCTATATAAATGCTTATGCTTTCCCTTCCCTTCTTAACATTGCATTTTGACCAAACCAATAAACATTTATTAAGCACTTACTACATACTCAGCACCTTGCTAGGTGCTGGGGATACAAAGACAAATAATGAAAGAGTCTTTGCCCTCAGGAGCTTCCATTCTAAATGGGGCAGGGGGACAGAAGAGGTACATATGTCAGTATGTATAAAATAAACACAAACTAGACACAAGCTATTTAAAAACAAGGCAGCTTGATGGCTCAGTGGATGGAGCACTGGACCTGGAGTCAGGAATATCAGAGTTCAAATCAGTGCAGTTCATGATGTGGCAGCTAGGTGGTGCTGTGTATAGCATGTTGGACTTGGATTCAGGGGGACTTGTAACTTGTCTCAGACTTGCTAATTGCGTGGCCCTGGGTGAGTCACGTTCCCTCTTTATGTCTCAGTTTTCTCATGTATAAAATGGGGATGATAATTATAGCACCTGTCTTCCGGGTTTGTTGTGAGAATTACTATTTGATAAATGGACCTGTTATTATTATCGGCATTATGTTATATACCTGGCATTCTTTTGATCTTGTATGTGAGTGATGACCAGGCAATGACAATAGTCCTTTAAGTTTAAATCCCTTTTTTATTTGGAGGGGGGTGGTCTTCAGTGGTCTTGGAAGCTTGTAGAACGGTACACCTCTGGATTCTCATGCCTCCTTGAATAGTTACTGGATTAGTCAAGCTCTGAAAAACCTTCCCCTGGGTGGGGAGTCATAAGATTAAAGAAACAGAACCGAGAGAGAGACCTCAGAGGCCATCTGGTCCAATCTCCTCATTATATCACTCAACCAACAAGCCTTTAGCATGTTCTTGCTTTGTTCTAGGTACCATGCTGAACACTGGGGTTGTAAGGGAAAGCAAAAAAGAAAGCCAGTTCCTGCCCTCAGGAAGCTTATGTTCTAATGGAGGAAGGCAACAGAGAAAAGGGAGCTGAGGAGCCCGATAGATGACAAGTACTCAGTTGGGAGCAGGGAGTTGGAAGCAGAACCAGGAGAGAAGGGCCTTTCCTTCAAAATGGAGATTCTGGAAGGAGTTCACCAAAGAGAGGAGGAAGATGCTGAGGCAGTCAGATGTTCTAGGATGGGAAGGCCAAAGGGCACGAGGAACTCTTCTAAGGTCAAAAGGGGTAAGGGATTTTCCAGAGAGAGAAGGCAGCTGAAACTCAGCGGTGAAGTCTGGAGGGTCAGAAGCAGAACCAAGAAAGAAATGAATCATAAGGGTCTGAAGCAGTATTTGAACCCCTGGCTTCTTGTCTCTGGGTCCATCGCCCTATCCGCATGTTTGCCAGACTCTGAATGGGTCCCTTCCTCCTCAAGCTCCAGCAAGAGCCAGTCCAGTGGCCAGGAGGCGGGGGGAAGCATTGTTTTCTCTGGAACGAAAGGCAATGTCGAGCAGTTGCCCATTTTTTATGCTCTTTGGGGGATAGACCTGTCGTTCTCCTTGAAAATAAATTTCCAGGAAGGGACAGGTGAACTTTCCCTGAGTGTCCCTCTGTTGCTCATAAAAAGTCTGGGAACGTCATTACAGCATCTGCGGGAGAGATGATGGATGTGTTCTGGTCCATCTCTGAATCAGGAAGCAGAGGATGAAACATGGTCTCTCTGATGAGGAAAGAAAAGAACCTTTGGGGCCCATTTGTGGCTTGCCTTGAGGCCTCTAACCCTTCAGAGCTATCCATCTTAACCAAGAGCTCACCTTCCTCATCTCCACTTCCTGGAATTCCCTCCTGTCTTTCAAGGTTTAACTCAGTTTCCAAGTCTGGATTCTCCCAGCACTGCTTTCCCTGAAATGATTTACTTTTTATTTATTTGGCACATCCTTAGTTGTGTACATATTTCCCCATCCCCCTTCCCAAGATCCTTGAGGGAGGGGATATTTTTACTTCTGTGTGTCACCTCACCAGGCATGTAAGAGCTCTTAATGCATCTTGGATAGGGCCACAAGGTTGAGATAAAGTAATGAGGGGCACAAGGCAAAGATGTTACTTCTGAGTTAAAAACAGGCAATTTCAGGTGCTTAGGCTCACAGGCGGAGCTTCTGGGATGATATCCCACTTGCCTTACTCTCTGATGTTGTCTGAGGCATCCCCAATTCCTGAACATAGTAAGAACTAAACAGAAAGTCTATTGACCAATTTATTAAGAAGTTAGCCAGTAGCTCACTTTGTTGATTAGGGGTGTGATCCAAGAAGGCAGATGTGTGGAGGGTGTTAAATGTTCCTCAATTTCTTCTGTAAAATGAGGATAATAATTCTTTTACTCCATATTTGACAGGGCCGTTGTAAGGGGAAATCTGTAAAAGTTAAAATAGTCTACATATGGGAATTGTAATTATTCACCATGATAGACTTGTGTCCCCAATTTACAGATTCACAGAGACTGTAAATGGGATTGAATCCAACCAGGACCTGAACACCATATCTCACCAGTGGTTATTTAGTCTTTGTTTGAAGGTCTCCAAAGTTGGGGAGCCCATTATGTCACGAGGCACTTAGAATAGCCCTAATTGGAAGGAAATTTCCCCTTTGCTGTTGTTCTGTGATCATTTTCAGTCATGTCCAACTCTTGTGACCCATTTAGGGTTTTCTTGGCAAAGATCCCAGAAAAGTTTGCCATTTCCTTCTCCAGTTCATTTTACAGATGAGGAAACTGAGGCAAACAGGGTTAAGTGACTTGTCCAGGATCACACAGCTAGTAGGTGTCTGAAATCAAGTTTGAACTCAGGTCGTCCTGACTCCAAGTCTGGTGCACTCTCCACTGTGCCACCTAGTTGCTCTAGAGGGAGATATGTGTCAGTTATTGTTGAGTGGTTTTTTTTTTTCAGACACCAAATTAGCATCCTTCCTTCCTTTTTCTTAGTTCTTTATATTTCCTCCAAATAAATCAACTGTAGCTCCTGCCCCTTTTCAAGTCATAGAAATATAAGACCTAGAGTTGGAAGGGGCCTTGGAGGCTATCTAATGCAGCCCCCTCCTTTTACAGAAGGGGAAACCGAGGCCCAGGGTCATAGAATTACTTGCCCAAGGTTATGAAGGTAGACAGTGGCAGGATTTGAACTCAGGACATTCCAGCTCTGTATCTAGCACTGTATCCACTGCCCCTGGCTGCTGCCTATCCTGGCAGGGACCTTCTTAGTATCATAGATCGTATTACCCAGTATTAAAGCCACAGTTGGAATGCATCTAGTGTTGGACTCTGAACCAGAAAGACCTGAGTTTAAATGTTGCCTCAGACACTTAATTGCCATGTGACACTGGGAAAGTCACATGCCTTGGTTTGCTCATCTGTAAAATGGGGATAATAAGAATATCCGCCTCCCAGGCTTGTTATGAGACTGAATGAGAGGTTATCTGTAAAGAACTTCGCAAAACTCAACATTATCATTATTATTATATATAACATTACACATATATATTATATATGATAATATTATGCCACATTATTATAATTAACAATAGTAATTAGCATTTATATAGCACCTTACAGAGGTTGTTGCTGTTTGTGCTTTGTTCTCAGGAAGGTGATGCCATTACTTTCAAGTGAATTGGATTTAAGTGAGGCAGAGCTGTGCAAAGTCACCAGCCTCACTTTGTCTTCCAGAGCCATCTGGGTTCTAGTGGCCAGATATAGATCAGGATGACTAGAGACGGCCCAGGATGCAGTGGGGGATCTTGGCCTTTTCAAACTAAAATCTTTAACAGGTCCCAGTTTGACTGAGGAACCACCCATTCAGTGATTAAGGCTAGGTAAGAAATGAGGCAAAGAATGACCTATTTACCCAATTTAAAATAAATTGATCCGAGAGAGTAAGACCTTCAGGGTTTCTGGCCAAAACAGAAATAATTACTATTTATGTTCACTCTGAGTCAATCAGGGTCCAACAATAACCAAGTAGGACTTGGCTTGGGCCCTATTGTTGACCAGAATGAGAACTAGAGTGATTTGGGGCTTTACAAAAAAGTTTTTTCAAAGATTCCCTTTGGGTAGAGCACCAGCCAAGCAGTGTGCTAAGCACTTTGTAAATATTATCTCACTTGAGATAATATAAATGGCAGGTATTACTATTATTTTTGCAATATCTACATGGTGCCATCATGCACCGACACTGGACTTGGAATCAGAAAGCTTCATTTTATGAGTTCAAATCTGGCCTTGGACACTTACTAACTACGTAATCCTGGGCAAGTCCTATTTGTCTCAATTTCTTCAATCTGTAAAATGAGCTGGAGGAGGAAATGGCAAACCACTCCAGTATGTTTGCCAAGAAAACCCCAAATGGGGTCACAAAGAGTTGGACACGACTGAAATGACTGAACAGTAACAAACAACAAAAGTGTTACCAAGCAGAGACATAATTACATCATTAGTAACTCTTGGCACCCCCCAAAAAATCAAAGGGTTGTATATGGCAGACCTGGTAACAAGCCAAGCACCTCAGGACACAATGTCTTGGAAATACCCTGGGATGCCAGCTCTATGAGGCATAGGCAGAGACCTTCCATGTTCTCAGTGGGTGGAGACCCCATTACCGTGGTGCAGGGGAGGATATTACAGAGTAGGGACACCCCACCTTCTACAATCTCCCCAACTACCAGTGCCTTCCTCTTTCAGGTTAACTTCATCTACTCAAATATATCTTCTATGTGCCTGGTTATTTACATTTTGTCTTTCCTACTAGAATGTCAGCAGGGCAGGGATGGATGGGGCTTTTTTTTGCATTTCTTTGTATTTCTAACACTTAGTACAGTGCCTAGTACATAGTAAGCCCTTAATAAATGCTTTTTGACTGACTGATTTTGTATAAGAAGGTCTCAGGACACCACCTCTGATTGTACATGCGAGGGATCACCTTCCCAGGGTAAACGTTTTCAACTCAGGATGTTGGGGAGGAGTCATACAGGTCCCTTGGGATGGGTATACTAAGCTGGGGTGAAGGAACAGGGACAGGAGCAGCCTGGAGTCAGCAGAAAACTGTGTGGCACAGAGACAATAACCTTAGATTCACCTTCAGGGAGGAAATGCCCTCCTTAAATGTTGGCACCCTGCACTGAGACCCCAGCTGCCTCACCCTACTCATCTTATAAACAAGACTTAGAGACCCAGCAATAGATGTGTCCCTCTTGGTCCCCTAAGATGCTCAGGTGCCGCAGGAAGGCACCTTTGCTTTATTAAGAACAGGATTTGTCCTGTTTAACGAGCTTCCATCCACATACATAGAGAAATACCTGACATTGGACTTCCTAAGCACTGGTGACATGCTTCCATGGCCACATCTACCCCTGACACCATCTGTCCTGGGCCTTGGTGTTGACACTAGCCCTGTCAGTCAGAGGCAGGAGACAAACCTGGCATGGAGCATATTGATTGTGTGACATAATTTTCCCTGATGATGACTAGACTGAGCAGACATAAAACTCGTCCTTACTGTAAGTAAGCACAACATTTCCTAAAACAATTACAATTCATTTTCAAGAGCTGGTGGCAATTAAATTACAGGAAGGTGGGAAGGCTGGGGAGTGGCATCGTTTTTTTTAACAAGAAAGAAAAATGCTTTTCTTTGAGGGCTTCCTATCCCTCCTCCTTAAAATGTGGAGCCCAGACATTTAAATAGGTTGCAGAGGGTGCATTAGCTGAGAATTGGGGGCCTTTTAAGCTTCCGTCCATCCCCAACTCAATAGATTGGCTGACCTTTCTGTAACCAAGTGGAGTCTCTCTGTCTGGAAGTCGCCTTTAGAGCTCTCTCTGTGTGTCTCTTTGTCTCTCCTTTCTTCTCTCTCTTTTTCTCTTCTCTCTGTTTCTTTCTCTTTTCTCTCTCCTCTCTCTTTTCTTTCCCTCTCTCTTTCTCTCCTCTTTTTCTCATAGGAGATGAGAGAAGAAGCTAAGAGCTCTGGAGGGAGTACTCATTGGTGTTAACTAATGGTAAGGGGGCAGGCAAAGTTTTGTGAGTGGGTCACTCTCTAAGGCAGAATAGGTTTTGGAATTGGAGAACCCAACTGTTTCCAATCTCAGAACTGCTGACCAATGAACCTGTGTTACCTTGGCCAATCCACTGACCCTCTCTGGGTCTCTGGTTCTCCCCTTATAAAATGAGGGCCTGCAAGAGATGGGCCTCCCACGGGCTGCCTCTTTCTGCTCCAAGGCTTTGTCTATGCAAGCTTGGATTTCACTCTCACAACACCCCTGTTAGGCAGGCCCTCTGAGGATCATTAGCTCACAGGGCAGGTAAGCGGCTCAGTGGATAGAATGCTGGACTCAGAGAAAGGAAGATTCATCTTCCTGAGTTCAAATCCAGCCTCAGACACTTCCTAGTTGTGTGATCCTGGGCAAGTCACTCAACCCTGTTAACTTGGTTTCCTTTTTTGTCAAACGGATCTGGAAAAGGGGGTGAGAAACCATTTTAGTATCTTTGCCAAGAAAACCCCAAATGGGGTCACAAAGAATCAGACATGACTGAATGACAATGAACAGAAACAGGCTGGGAGGTTGGAGAGGGTGAAGTCACTTACCCAGGGTCACACAGTGTCATAGGCAGGGTTTGAATTTAAGTGTTTCATTCTCACTTTTCATTTGTCACACTGCCCCTAGTGTTTGGGCCATCTGCAAAGAGTCAGATTTGATACAAGGGGACAATGTTTTAATGAGAGCTATTGAAAAGTGCTGCCTTCACTTTAATTCAATAAATACTTATTACGATAAGGACACAGAATTCTTTCCTCTTGGGAGAAAGGTGAGAGACAATGAATGTGGAATGCTGCACTCACTGCCAGATGAACTCAGTGCATTGCTTTAGTGAATTCAGAGGCAGAATCACAGAATTTCAGCTGATTGGAAAGTGTCTTCAGCTGCCATCTAGTCTAATTCATATCCCATAAGCATTCCCTCATCACACCAGAGAGGTCATCTCATTCCTGATTGAAGATCACCAAAGTGAGGGAACCCTGTGCCCCCTGAAGTAACTCCCTCTATTTTGGATTGCTCTGATTGTTATGAAGTTTTGTTATATCCAGTTTAAAATTTGCTTTTTAGTACTTTTTGGTGGGGAATGGAGAGGGGGAAATATATTGGGAAAAGACAGTGATTAAACAGCTTCCCTCCACCAAGACATTGATATATTTTGCTCACTGTATATGTGTATGTGTGTATGTGTGTGTGTGTGTGTGTGTGTGTGTGTGTGTGTGTGTGTGTGTGTATAGGCAATAGGGGTTAATATATGCTCAGGGTCACATAGTTACTAAATATCTAAGGCCAAATCTGAACGCAGGTCCTCCTGACTCTAGGGCTGGTGCTCTATCCACTGAACCACTTAGCTGCCACTGTAAAAAAAAGGCAGCAGCACTATATGGCAACCCAGAAAGCTAAGGCGATCCTAGGCATCATTAAGAGAGGCATGGTGTCTGGGACTAGGGAAGGTGAAAGTCATTCTATACACTAGCCCGGTCAGATCACAATTAAAATAATTCCTATCACTGTGAGCAGCCCAATTTAGGAAGGATGTGGATAGTCTTGAAAGCATCCAGAGGACCCTTCATCAACTAAGATGGTAAAGGGCTTTGAATCTATGCCACACACAGACCAGTGGCAGGAACTGGGCAAATTGAACTTGGAGAAGACACAGCGCAAACATTATTATCATGTCCAAATATTCAAAGGGCTCTAGCACAGAAGAGGGATTTGTTCTGTTTGTCTCCAGAGGGTAGAACTAGGAGCAAAAGGTAAGTCAATGAGGAGCAGGGGAAAGAATGCTGTATTTGAAGTCAGAGGGCCTGGGTTCTAATCACAGCTTGGCCAAATGGTATTTGTGTGACCTTGGACAAGTCTGAATTTCTCTGACCCTCACTTCTGAACTGAAAATATGAGGTTTGGTTTGAATGTCTTTAAAAGTCTGTTCTGCCTTGAAGTCTATGAGCCTTAGGTACAAGGAGGCAGATTTAGACTTGTTATAGGGGAAAAAAACCTTAAAAATTCAAGCTGTCCAAAAGTGGAATGACCTTTCTGGGGGTGGGGAGCAGGTACTGAGCTCCTTGTCCCTGGAATTCTTTAAGCAGAGGCTTCTTGGGCCAGTTGCTTATCCTGTGAAATGTGAGGTGGTTAAGGGGAGGGGCAGGGTGGATTATTGCTCAGAATTGGACTGGAAGGCCACTATGATCACTTCCGACAGTCTGTGATGCTGAGATGAGCTGATTTTTTCCCAAGAAAGGCTGCTGGACAGTGACTCATCTGTTTGTCCTAGAAAGCCCCCCCTGATCAATTATTAGAGCATGCCGCACAAAGATGGTGAGCAGTTAATTCCCACAGTGGGCCTGTTTCTGTTCTAGCCAGTACCTGAGAGCAGATGTTTCTGGTGGCATGAGTTTTCATTTCTCCTTGGTACATCTAATTTGTTTCTCTCTGAAATTAATTTCTCTGCACCCAGGAGTGCTTAATCTCATCAAGTTCGGAGGCCCACTTAGGGGCCTGAATGTGAACTGGCAGCCAAGGATAATTTCTTGAGCAGTTTCACCGAGGACTCCTGCCTCCCCCAAGCTCTAAACCCTTTTTCCAAGTGTAAGAGGCTTTTGAATTTTCAGACCGTTAACCAGACTCATTCTCTCTGTTTCACTCTTATCACGCCTGAGTCTCTCACTTTGCGGTGTCTTCCAATTTCAAACTGGGAAGTATGTTTTTGGCATTTGGCAAAGATATCTTAGCCGCCTGCTTCCCTCCTTCCCTCTTGTTCCCTGCCTACTCTTCCCTTTCATCAGCCCTCTCTCTTCCCTTTCTTCTTTTCATCACACCTCTTAAAATCCTTAGCTTCTTCCAGGACTCATCTCAGTTATCACTTCCTCCGAGAAACCATCCCAGCTTCCCAGGTTTTCACTATACTCCTGATCCTCAAATTGTCTTGTATTTAACAGACTATGTACACAGTTTATTTCTAATTAGACCATGGCAGTCCTTGAGATCAGGGACTATCTTTTGCCTTTGTATCTCTCTACTTAACATAGTGCCTAACAGTTGTTTATTAAAAGCTTGTTGATGTGACTTGAGGAAAACAGCTACTGAAGAGAAGTGGGAAAAGGTGACCAACTTCTTTGTTTTTCTCTAGCCCTCATTTCTCTTTCTACTTACCTAGAGTAGATGAGCATGATGGGGGGAAGCTTAGTATAATTTCCTTTCTATAATATCATTCAGCTACTTTTCAGTTTGAGGAAGTAGATCCCTAGGGAGATTTGCCCAGACAGAGAGTATAATAAGACCTAAAAACAAAAACAGTTTTCTGACAACAAGCTATATGACAGCTGAACTGAGGTAGACTCAGGGGAAAGAGGAGAGGAGAGAGTAATTGAGAGAAGAGAGAAAGCAAAAGAGTCAAATAGAACATCTTTTCTTTTTCGAGGCAATCATGGTTAAGTGACTCGCACAGGGTCACACAGCTAGTAAGTGTCAACTGTGTTAAACGTCTGAGGGCAGATTTGAACTCAGGTCCTCCTGACTCCAGGTAGAACATTTCTAAGAATTCAATTCAATTTACTTCAACAGGCCTGTAATGAGCATGTAGTAAGGGCCAGGAATTGTGCCATTGTTGAGGATACAAAGACAACAAGGAAGCAATTCAAGAAAAGTTCAAAGGGCAGAATTCTTCTTGGTTGAGGCTCTGTTATCTTCTAGGACAGCCTAGCTGAGTGGGAGAGCTTCCTAGGCATTGGCTAAGATGCTGAGTGAGGATAGCCTCAGACTTCTCTGTAGGGGACAGGCTTATCAACGGAAAGTAGCTGCAGATCGCCTTGAAGGTGGTACCACAGTTAAGACATGGTGGGAAGCTGATTATCCAGGCTGAAAGATTAATCTGGAAGCACCGTAGCCCTCCCTGCAGGGAGTGGCTTGCTAACCACAGCATCCCTAGTGGATATTGAACAGAATATCAGATGAATCTGAACGTAGGTGGATAGTTGAAGATCCACTGGGGCATGATGCCTAGTAGAGAGAAATCGAGATGCCCATCAGGGAGCATTTGCGATGAAACTTCTATCAGGGAACAGGTCCATTAGAGAATGGTATGATGGCATTAGCTGAACACATCAACGGCTTTGCTGCATCAGAGCATGAGATGTACCTTCATGCATGTGTCATGCATGTGAACATGGTCATACATGTTCCCCAAACATATTCTGTCCACATTCATTCCTCATGTGTGGATAATTTATACACAATTCCTATCAGTCTCACTCTTCTCATGGAGCATATGGGAGAGTCAACTGAAGAATTATGGAGAATGTCCTGCTACTTTGTTACATCAATGTTTAATTAAGTGTTGTTGTCAAGTAAGTGTGTCCTCTAGCTGACTAGCAAATGTAACCACATTGGGCTGAGTCCCATGAACTATGATTTGGAGAGGAGTCTGACTCCTAAGTACCTAGAACCTGGAGGTGGCTTTCTGGGGGCCCATGGATAAGTGGGGCTCTTGGCATTTCAAAATCCATAAAGAAAACCACTTTTTTTTTTGCCTTTTGGAGGGCAATTGGCGTTAAGTAACTTGCCCGAGGTTACACGGTTAGTTTTTTTTTGTGTGGGTGTTAAGTGACTAAGGCCGGAACTGAACTCGGGTCCTCCTGACTCCGGAGCTGGCACTCTACTCACTGCACCACCTAGCCGCCCCTGGAAAACCACTTTTTAGGAGAGTTCTAGTTCACAATGGCTCTCTTGGATGATCTCGTCCTTGGATGGACCTACTGAATGTTGTGAGAGGTTAGAAGGCAGCAGCAGCATGGTATCCACCTTTAAGGATCTCTGACACTTTGCCAGAAACACTTGTCTCATTTAGCTAAGTCATTCTCATGTTAGGCAATGATCATCCTATGCCACTGCGTGCAGAAACCTCCTTTGACCATCATAGACTCATAGACTTGGAGCTGGAAGTAAACTTAGAGGTTTTAAGACTATAGGGAGAAGGGAAAATGGAAGGGAACAAATACATATATAGCACCCAATATGTTCTAGGCATTGTGCTAATTTCTTTACAAATACTATCTCATTAGATGCTCACAACAACCCTGAAAAGTAGATGCTGTTATTACTTTCATTTTACAGCTGAAGAAACTAAGGCAGGTAGCATTTAAGTGACTTGCCAGGGTCATACAGATAGTGAGGCTGGATTTGAACTCAGGTTTTCTTGACTCCTGTATCTGCTGCCAACAGCTTCCTCAAGGGATTCATAGATCTAGGATTAGGAGGTGGTCTAGTTCAAATCCTCCCTTTTACAGATGGTAGGAAGATTAAATAATTTGTCTGAGGTCACATTGGAAGCAAGTGACAGAGTTAAGGTGTGAAGTCATGTAGTCTCTGGCTGGTCATCACAAAGGGTTCTAGTCTGCTGATCAGAATGAGGTTAGTGAGATCCTGCTTTAAGAAGAATGTTGATACCCAAGGGGCACTTTCCACTTTCCTGGGAAGCCCCATGACCTTAGGAGATACACTTGGAATCGTCAGCCAAAGAAGCCTGTTTGACTAGCTAGAGGTCCTACCTCACAGAAAAAGCACTGGATTTGGAGTCAAAGGTCCTGTCTCTGCTGCTGGATGACCTGAGTGACTTTGGCAAATTCAATGAACACCTCTTGGACCTCGATTTCCTCATCTGTAAAATGAAGACTGGATAAGATGATTACTTTCATACCTACTTCCACCTCTCGGCAGACTGGGCAGCGTTGAGACCCCAAGCAGAGAAGACAGTCCCTGCCTTCAGGGAGATGCATTAACCCACCTTTCTGGTCTTTTACGCGTTATTGATATTATCAAACATTACAAATCTCCTCTAAAGTCCTGTTTTTGCAAGACATCTTTTCTAGTTATCCTCAATCACAGTGCGTTCCTTCTGAGACTACCCTCAATTTTTACCGTTTATAGTTTGTCCATAGTTGCTTGTGTGTCATCTGTTAGACTGTGAGCTCTTTGAGACCAGGGACTGTTTCCCCCTTTCTTTGTGTCTCCAGTGCTTACGGTGGCTGGGCATACAGTAGGTGCTTAATAAATCCTAGTTCCCTTTATTCACACTATGATCCAGCCAAACGGGTCTTTCTTGTTGTTCTTCATACATGGCTCTCATCTCCCATCTGGGGTCCTTTGTACTGGCTATCCCCATGCTTGGAAGCTCTCCCTCCTCTCCTCTGTCTCTCTGCAGCCCCAGTATTCTTCAAGGCTCAATTCAAGTACCAAATTTTCATTAATCCTTTATCTGGTAATGACTTCTTCCATCCCCAAATCACCTCGTATATGTCTTGAGTGTGCATGCACACACACACACACACACTATTCTGGTTGAATCATAAACTTCTTTTGAGTAAGAACTGTTTCTTTTCTTTTTTTTCCTTCCTTCCTTCCTTCCTTCCTTCCTTCCTTCCTTCCTTCCTTCCTTCCTTCCTTCCTTCCTTCCTTCCTTCCTTCCTTCCTTCCTTCCTTCTTTCTTTCTTTCTTTCTTTCTTTCTTTCTTTCTTTCTTTCTTTCTTTCTTTCTTTCTTTCTTTCTTTCTCATCTTCATATCCTCAGAGCTTGCACATAGTAGGGATTAATAACTGTTTATTATTTCATTGATTAATCCTTCTGCCTCTGGGTTTAAGCACTCCATCTTCTCATTCTTTCTGCCTTTCCCTACTGTCTCCCCTCCCCTTCTCCCTACCCCCCCATCCTCACACAGTCCATCTCAGATTTATGACTCCTCCCCAGAGCCCAAGGCTTTATTGCATGCTTCAGATCAGGTAGAGAGATCTTTCTTATTTCTTTTTTTCATTAAACTTGCCACCTCTGCAGAGGGTGGGAGTCCTGCTCCCTCATCCCTTGCCCTTGTGCTTCTGGGGAAGAGTCTGAAACTCAGAGAAGAGCTTTGATGTGATATGCCAAAAGGCCGTTCATTCCCTCCACACCAGTCTCCCTTTCCAAAGAATGTTTCTGTGGGCGACAGTCTGTCTCGACAAGGGCACATGTGGATACAATTCTGTCTCCCCTCTGTCCAAATGCAGCTTCTAATATTCCCTCTTTGACCTCACTGTCTGAACTGTTAGAAAATGGATTGTCGGTACATCTCCTGTCCTTCCCTGGTCCCCTGAAAGGTTTTGCTTTGGACATCTTCATGTCTTGTTGAGATAATAGAAAACCCTTGAAGAAAGTGCGAAAGAAAGACCCATTTCCCCTTCTCTGAAGGGCTCTAAGTTAGGAGGAAAGATCATCGATCATATTGTTTTGAGTATACTTCCACTCACTCTCCCAAAGCCAGGCTGCTGCATTGTGTCCTCAGGGTTCTAAGGGCAGCTGGGGGGCTCAGAGGTTTCTCTTCTCTAATTATCACTGGTTCAAGCCCACACTGGTTCTGTTCCTACCCAGTGTTAGGTACCAGTAACTAGTACCCCAGCTCTATCTAGTGACTTCACATCAATGCACTTTTACAAAGGGGTAGTTACTTTGTAGAGAAAGCAAGAACAAAAACAAAACCATTCCCCCCAACACTGTCCCTTATACCGCCTTGTTTTTTGGCTTTGATTTTGCATACTTACAAGATAGCAATGGTCCCATGAAGTTCACTCCCACACGTGACATGAAATATTCATCTCAGCCATTGATGGGGTGGTTCCCTAAGGTCCCCTACTCACTGGGACACAGATGACAGGCTAGGGGCAGAACCCCAATGCTGGAAGACTGGGATGCCTGGAAGCATATTCTCCCAGCATTTAGGAAGTTACGAGAACAGGTTTTGTTTTTCTTGCCTTTTCAGTGGGTGGGTAGATGAAGGAAGAAGGAGGGATTAAAAAGAATTCAGAGCCAAAAATAAAATAAAATTGAATTTAAAAAATCCCTTTACTTAAAACAGAAAAGTCTCGAGGGCTGTTTTGCACAAACCCAGAAGGCCCCAAACCTTTCCCCTTACAGCATCTCCTTTCATTAGACACCATCGGTGGGGTCAAACCAAACTGACTGAGCTCAGACCTCAGCTGAGCAGCAGACACTCTGCTTGCTAGTAGTCCTCTTTGAATACCCTGAGATGATCAAAGAGTCTCTTATTAACAATGTGTTAACTTGCCAGAACTAGTTACAGAACATCTATACATGAGCTGGTATCTCTCCAAGGCACTTCACAATACATCATCATTACATTCCATCTGGGGAGATGCCATCAGAGGTACTTTATTCATGTGCCAGTCCCCATAATAATGTGGCCACAGCTTGAGAGCTGGGAGGAACCCCAGAGGCCAACTAATTCAACCTCCCCATTTTATAGATGTGGAAACTGAGACCAAAGGAGGACAAGTGACTTATCCAAGGTCTCACTGGTAATGAAAATCAGAGGTGGGTTTGAAGCCATGTTTGGCCTGGAGTTAATTTATGCCTAGAGGTCAGTAGACCCTCAGGACAGAGAAAAGACTAACTACTGGAGACCTATCATATTCAGACCAGACTGAAGGGCCCCTGAAAACAGAGCATAGGGCAAAGAATCCTTGCTAAGGGGGTGTTTTGAAGGCAGCCCAGGTAAGGGAGCTACTTTCTTGTAGTCTTTCCTCTGTACCATATTGTTGGGTAATAGTGGCTTTCTTTTCTCCATGACTCTTGACTCCTCCTCTCCCCTTTCTTCCCAGAATAGGCTTTGGTGCTTTTTACTGCCCACACCAGACTTTCTTTACTTTACTTTACCACACAGCTTTCTTTATTTGTGCTGCCTTCAGAATATCCCCTTAGCAAGGATTCTCTGGACATGGTTTGTTGTATTGCCTCTATGAGAGCTCTCTAGGTTCCTCTATCGTCCTCTACTACCTGCTCTGCCAGTGGTGAACTTCCTTTCCTTCCTTCCTTCCTTCCTTCCTTCCTTCCTTCCTTCCTTCCTTCCTTCCTTCCTTCCTTCCTTCCTTCCTTCCTTCCTTGATTTCTTTCTACCTACTTACCTACAAATTTTCCTTTCCTTGGAGGGATTCCCTAGGATGTATCATGACATCATCCTTGCCAGAAAACTGAGTGGTCACTTCTCTGGGTCCACCTCATTTCTATGGAACATTCTATTGGCCTTCTGTTCAGACTTCTACCTTCTATGTTTGTATCTTTTTTTTCTTTTAAAGAATAGGGGGGGAAACCTATCTAGATTTTTTTTTCTGAAGTCAGATGGGTGTTTCATGTATTTTACTCTGCAATCTTACAACACCGGTTCCCTGATTGTTCTTTGTATATGACATTCCACTTCCCAACTAAGGGCATTTCTGCTGGCTGTCCCCTGTGCCTGGAATGCTTCTTTCATATCTGAGTTAAAATCTCACCTTTTGCTGAAGCCTTTCTCAACTCCCTCCATGCTGGTGACTGCCCTCTGAGATTATCTCCAATTTATCCTGTCCATAATTAGTTTGTCCATATTTATTTACATGTTGTCTCAGTGCATGGGACTCTCCTGAGGTCAAGTCTCCTTTGTCCCCTTCCCATAAACCTCCTGAGCAGTGCTTCTACTTCTTTACAGGCTGGGCCTCAGATTAACCTGTTTTAAAATTTCATTTCCTTTTTCATCTCAAAGTGGTTTTGGATTTGGTATCTGAGTCAGATAATTGCCTCTTAGCCCTGGAGAAAAACATACCTAATACACAGAGACAGAGTACCCAGATGTTAAAAAAATTCAGCATACTGGGGTGGGGGTGTTGTCCGCTTTCTGCTTGGAGAATTTCTATACTTAACATCCATTAAACTAATTGTAGTTATTATCGGTGTAAATTCCCCCAGTGGAGGAAAATAGTCCCCATTACCTATAATTTTTTTTTTTGATTCTTGTTACCTTTATCTTTTTTATAAGCTTTTAAGGTGCTACTTGGAACAAGGATTCTATCTGCCAATTTGTAAGGTTTCTCTTAAAATTACTCTCCAAAGTTCTCCTGGTTGGTGAGTGACAGTATACATTTTCCCTGGTGATTACTACTTGAGAACACCCAGTGTGGTGGGGCCCAGTTAATAAATCTTTATTTCTAGTTTTTGCCTTTTCCTGATGCCCTCTAAAGCTTAACTAAAGGCAATCAGAGTTGAATGACTTGGTTTGCCTGTAATACCTCCTGACACCCCAGT
This sequence comes from Petaurus breviceps papuanus, assembly GCF_028583685.1. NCBI lineage: Eukaryota > Metazoa > Chordata > Mammalia > Diprotodontia > Petauridae > Petaurus > Petaurus breviceps. The sequence continues at coordinate 382,773 of NW_027185588.1, forward strand.
TTTTAGAAGGTCCCATGTGAAATTCCAAAGCTGGTAAGGGTGAAGAGTACTGTCTGGCAGAAGGCTATAAGGGGAGGAGCTCTAGTTTTGGAATGAGATGACCTGAAGTCCATGTGGGGACTCCTTCCTTTTCCTCCCTCCCTCTAATGTGTACCTCTAGAAAAAATCACCCTAGGTATGCATTGCTTTGTGAATCAGTACCCTCTCACTTCACTGGTATGTTTACTTTTACTAGCCAACCAGAAAATGTATTGGTTCAAATCAAGGATTTGAATTAGATGGTGCAGCAAATAAAATACCAAGAAATGATTTCCATCCACTGCCCTCCCTTCTACCATGCACACATGGAATCATTGTCACACAGGTTACCACACCACCTATTGTAGAGACACGCCAGGGGCTCATATGGCCTGGGTAGTTTCATGGAGGACACATATATAGGTAGATATATATCAGAGTATACACAAGGCCAGAGTAATGTGTCTGACACTGTAGAGATGACAATGACCTCTGGGGATCTTGCACTGTTTTGTTTTCCATGGGGCGCTAGGTCTTTGCTGGCTGTGCACATTGTCTTGTGCTGAGAGGTCTGGACACTCAGTAACCATTAGAGAGTGGATACCTGCCTGAGTGGGCATCATAAGTACCTCTAGTGGACGTTACCATATTGGCAACTTTGGGGGTCTGACTTGTCTTGACCATATGTATACTCTTCCCACATATGTTCATGCATGCACATATCCCCTCCAAGTGCATGCCCTTGTCGCAGACTTTTGGAGTGAACCCCCCTGTCATATATGTGTTCTGTAAACATGTGTCCTTACCTCTCTTGTAGCATAGTAACCTGTAGGAGAGTGCACCCATTTGTTCAGAGGGGCAGAATCTTCTCTTGTCATATTACTCCTCTATACTGTTTGATAAATGTCTTTTCTTTTGAACTACTGAGTCCTGTGACTGGCTCGCAGAGGTAAAACTTTGATAGGTAGTTTTGAGTGAGTACTGAACCAAACAGTTCTTTGAATTTGGTGTAATACTTCTACGAGGTCCACTTGTGAGTAGGAGCATGGGTGGTACAAAGAAGGAATTCTTGTTCACAGACAAATAGCCTCTGGCTCATTCTAACTCTGAGATTCTTTGATTCTGGATTTGAGACCTGGCTCTGCTATACAAGTAGATGTTGGGTCAGTCACTGAATTTCTCTAGAGCTCAGTTTCTTTTTAGGTAAAAGGAAGTGGTTGGATGAGATAAACTTGAAGGTCCCTGCTAGCAGCAAACCTATGGACTGTGCCTTTTAGGAATGCAGTGGATGGTGAATGATGTCATTGGACATGGTGGCCAAAAGGGACTGCAGTTGATTTGCAGAGAGAGGGAAATTTGGTCTGTTTTTTAAAATTTTTTTTAACTTCTTAGCAAGAGTGGAGATGCATCAGGTTGAAGTGAATGCCTAACATGAAGCTTTAGCCATGTTCTGGGCTGCTGAGCTCCTTTGAGGTGCCAAAACAGATTGAATGTATTCTGACATACATTCACTCTCTCCAGCCTAAACTGACTCCTCACCTTCTACTCAATAACCCTTCCGTTCATCTCTTGTTGGCTTCTCATTGTGGGTCTTGCATCAGCTGGGTCACATGTCCTCTCTTCTCCAGCCCCAAGTTCCCCCTGCTCTTCCTTAACTGATGCCCATGTCTCCTACCTTTTTGAGAAGACTGAAGTAATCTGACATGCATTCCCTTAATTTTTTGTCTCTCTGTGTTTCTCCCATTCTTTTTTCCTTCCACATTGTTTCAGAGAAAAAACATATCCCTCCTTTTGAGGCACTAATCTACCTGGTGTCATGGAAAGAGCCCTGCCGTGAGAACCAGGAAAGATCTGGATTTGAATCCTGCTGTTGACACACATTAGCTGTGTGACCCTAGGCAAGTCACCTAAACTCTCTGAACTTTTATGTCCTCATGCTTAAAGGGAGGATATTGGACTACATGACCTCAGAGGTTTCTTCCAGGTTTACAGCTATGATAGTATCTATAATGGCTCACTTTCAGAATTGTTGTGGGGAACAGAGGATCATAAATCTAGAACAAGAAGGGACCCCAAAATCCATATGGTCCAAGCCCCTGATATTACAGATGAAGAAAATAAGACCTAGGGATATGAGCTGACATGTATAAAAAGCACCCAAAGTGAGATTTGAACTCAGCTCCTCTAATAACTGAGGAATTGCTCTTTCCACTGTGCTGCTGTCTCAGACTTTATTAGAGTCACTACCATGCCTCTGTTGATTAGTTCTAATTTATCCCCTATATACCTTGTTTGTGTATGTATGTACTTGCATGCTGTTGTCCCTATTAGACTGTGAACTCCTTATGAGAAGGGACTGGTTTTTTTTAAACTTTGTATTTTGAGCACTTATTCCAATGTGTGATATGTAGTAGGTGCTTAATAAATGCTTGTTGACTTGCCTAACTCATTGATCTTCCCAATATCCTTAGGAGGCAGACATCATTGTTGTGATTATCTCCTTTGTTAGTTGATGAGGAACCCAAGAGAGGTTAATTCAGAGAGATAAAATGATTTCTCCAGGGGCACATAATGAGTATAATGAGTTACAGGCAGGATCTGAACCCAGGACTTCCTCACTCCTGGCCAGCCCCCCTTTTCCACTGTTCCATGTTGCTTTGAGGTTGACCGGTCTCCAGGAACTGGGATCCTCAGACTTGTCTGCTTGGCCCCACATGGATGGGCCAGCTTGAAACCACACTTCTGGGATAGGAAGGGGGAAAACTCATTCCCAAAGTCTCATGACTGGCAGAACTTTAGAACAAGTGGAACCAATTTTGAAGTCATTCCTGTCCAGCAAACTACACCAGCAACCTCCAGCTCAATTATGCTGGATGAAAGATGCTTCTAGTCCCAGCAGAGCCATCACTCACTGACAGAAGAAATAAAGCGCTTGTCAGCTGGTATTAACACAGATAAGCCATTTAATTTAATTTTAAAATTACCACTGGGTGTTTAAAAGAGCAAGCCCAAACAACAAACACAGAGGCAACTCAGACTTCCACCAGCACTTAGCTGTATGACTTATCAAGATTGTCAGTTTAATTGGCTCTGAGTCTTCTGGGAATCTATCTCCTATCGATAAGGGGGAAGGATCTGGGCTGTGTGGGAAGAAGAAACAGGCCAAGTCACCTAGGCGATGGGCACAGGCATCATAGATGAGGTGCCCCTGACTCCCCTTTAGGGTTGGAGAGAATACTTGGCAGAGCCAGGAAATGCATTGTGGTTCCCTGGGGCAGGGAGGGGGAAAGAAGCATGATTCTATCTCTTAGGATGCCTCCGTGACCCTGCTTGAGACACATAGCTTTGGAGTTGGTCTGCACCTTCTCATGGAATATTTGAGCAGTGAATAGGACTAAGCGAATGCCTTGTAGTTTTAAATTCTCAGTCAATCAATCTACAAGCATTTTTATACATCTAATGTGCTGATTATGCACTGTGCCTTGCTATACTAGACTCTAGGGCTGGACCAGTGATTCCATCAATGTAGGGAACTCACTTGGCAAATGCACATCAGTGGATAATGTATCTTCAGGTGCCATTTGGGGATGGATGACCTATGTATTTAGTATGCATATGACTGTATTTGTCATTTATTTGTGACCTTATCTATGAGTCTCTTCCCAATAGAACTGTTTAGTGAAACTAATAACTCCATTTGCACTGGCTGTTCAATTACTTTTGAATTTTACAGAATGTATGATACAATAAATAGCTGCTTATACTTTTTTCTTTAAAAATGCAGATGAACAACTTGGCTTCAAATTCTGGTTTTAGAGAGTTGTCTGGGGTATTGAGAGGTTCAGTGATTTGCCCAGGGTCACAGTCTAGTGTTGGAGGGAGTTTTGGATCTCAAGTTTCTATTGACTCCTAGTGTAGCATCATGGATGTTGAGTGGAAATGGTGGCGATAACCCAGGACCTTGAACCTGTCTTGGACAGACCCTACTACAGACCCTGCATTGAACCCAGACCCTGCAACAATCGATGAGGGGAGCATCACTGTGGAGAAAGGGTTCATCACTGCCACCAACTGTTGACTAATTTCCACCAACAGACACATAAGTTCAATGGCTCTGTGAATGACAACACCCCCTAGATCATGGGTTCTGCTTCTAGACCAATCTCTGCAGCCATTGTTTCTGTGGAGATGTGGCATGGCAGTCACTTCTCTGGATGCTGCAGCCATAGCTACTAAAAACCCAAAAAAGAAAGTTCTTGCCCCCAAAGGCCTTGGCACTATCAAAGGGTTCATCAGAAACGAATATGATTTTATCAGTAGAAATTATATTAAGGAAGGTCCTTTACCATCTAGGTTGTCTTAGCAGCCTAAAGACCTTGAGAGCAGAGGGGGGAAGATAGTACAGGGAGGTGCTGGGGCTGGGTGTGGCCTTCTCAGCTCAGGCTCAGGATCATGCTCAGAGTCAGGCTCAGTGTCAGGGGACCCGAGTTCTCCTCCTTTTGGCTCCTGGCCTCGCCCATCTGCATCTTGGTTTCCTGTACCCAGAGGGAGCTGGGCTTCATTTTAACATCTCATTCCCATTTATCTTTCAAAACACAGAAAAAAATCAATGCACCAAACTCTCTTTTGGACTTAACTTAAAAATTGCTCCGAGGCACAAATGAAATTCATTACAGTTGCCTGTCTGTGGAAGTGCTTTGGATTCCCACTGGCTGCTTCCTCCTTAACAGCCTTCTTTGCTTTGGTAGCTGCAAAGCTAGTCATTCCTCACGTTTCTGCTGCTTGCTGCAAAATTAGACCATATTTCATCAGGGCCTCCTTTCACAAGGCCCTTCCTCCCTTCCCATCATTGCTGTTCTCCTTCCCATGTTAGCATGCAGGGTGCATGCGTTCACGTGTGCACACACACACAACCACAGAATGTTGTCATGATCTTCCTAATCATGAGGAGACTACACCTCCTGATTCATTCATCTCCCTGTCTATTCACCCACGGCTCTACCTCTTAGCACTGCAGGAACTTAGCTGAGTGTATAAGATGATGGGATCCGCAGTTGGAGGAGCCCTTAGAGATTTTCCAGTCCAGCACCTTTGTTTTATAGATGAGGAAACTGAATCCTATGACTCCAGGCAAGTTACTTATCCTCACTGGGCCTCAGTTTCCTTATCTGTGAAATGAGAAGGTTGGACTAGATGACTTCTAAGGTCCCTTCCAACTCTGGCTGTGATCCTACCATCACCTCTCTGGGCCTCAATTCTTAATCTTAAACGCTGAATAGGCATTGCCTCAGACAAACTGAGACCACTGCATCCAGGGCCATCTCCACTTGTCCTGATCTATGTCTTATTACTGGACCCAGAAGGCTCCAGGGGAAAAAGTGAGGCTGGTGACTTTGCCCAGCCCTGCCTCACTTAAATCCAATTCACTTGCAAATTATGGCATCGATTTCCTGAGCTCTTTAGTCCTCTTGGAGAATGAAGGACAAACAACCACAATGACAACGATCTTGGCCTCTGTTTGCTTATCTGATCTTCCTTGAAATCCTGAACTTGGGTAATTAAGGATAATAATAACTCTGACTGTAGCTTTTATATAGAGCTTTAAGGTTTGCACAACCCTTTATAAATATATCTCATTTGATCCCCCTAACACTCTAGGTTTGTTGCCATTATTCAGTTTATTTTCAATTGTTTCAGACTCTTCATGACCCCATTTGGAGTTTTCTTGGCAGAGATACTGGAGTGGTTTGCCATTTCCTTCTCCAGCTCATTTTGTAGATGAAACTGAGACAAACAGGGTGAAGTGACTTACCCAGGGCCACACAACTAGAAAGTGTCTGAGGCCAGATTTGAACTCAGGAAGATGAGTCTTTTTGACACTAGGCCTCAAACTCTATCCACTGGCCGTCTAGCTGCCCAACACCCTAGGAAATGGGTGCTATTGTTATTCGAATTTTACGGATAATGAAACCAAGGCTGACTAAGGTTAAGTGATGTGCCCAGGGTCACATGGCTAGTAAGTATTTGAAGCAGGATTTGAATTCAGGTTTTTCTCTCTATAGGTCCGGAGGTCTATTCACTGAACTACCTACCTGCCTTATTGACTAACTCGGAGTTGAAGTTACAAAGAGACAAATTTGGACTTGGTAACAAGACAATCTCTGTAATAGATAGAGCTCTCCCAAAGTGGAATGGGCTGCCTTGAGGGGTGATGGGTTCCTACTCTCCTAGAGAGGGTCACTTGTGGACTAAATGGCTTTGAGATTCCTTCTCTCTCTTAGATGTTGTAATTCTGTGAAACTGAGGCATCAAGAGATAGGAGGGAAGTAGTTTGCCCCAAGACTGAGAACAAGGGGCAGGCCTGGAGTCTGAAGGACCTAAGTTCAAATCTAGCCTCAGACACTTAACACTTACTAGCCGTGTGACCTTGGGCAAGTCACTTAACCCCAATTGCCCTTCCCTCCCCCTTCCAAAAAGCAAAAGCAAAACAAAACAAAAAGACTGAGAACAAGATGAATCTAGGAGTAGTCCCCAGGTCTCCTGATCACCAATCCAAGGTTCTTACCATTGTACCACTCTGCTTCTCTAAGGGTTTCTGGGAATCTAGGTAAGAGGAGGTTGTGGGAATTCTCTGGGATAAATTGTGACAGAGGATATAAGTTGTGCTACATGTGGAGTCAGAGAGATTTGAAAGGAGAGGAAAGGAGGGGTGGAGTTCTTCACTGGGAGAGAAGAAGAGAGGAGAGGAGGAGGAGGAGACACTGAGCTGAATGAAGAGAGACAAAGAGAGGATGGAGAGTCCTATTTCCAATGTATTGCACTAATCAGGATCCTCCCTCCACTTCCCCCAAACCGTCAAGTGGCTCCTTGGTGTCTACTTTAATAAGATGAAGTGTTCACCCTGCCATTCAAGGCCCTCCCTCCCTTAATTGGCATGACCTTATTTTATACCAATCATTCAATCAACAAACTATCATCAAGTGCCTTCTCTGGGGAAGCAAAGACAAGAGTAATTCACAATCTCTGCTTTTGGCTTTTGCTTCAACATTCTTGCCATTTGGACAACTCTGCCCTCTCTTCTCATCCCTCTCTCTCCTAGCTCTCTTCTTTGGCTCCCATCTGCCATGTCTGGCATCTACCCCTTCCTTCAACCCCCATTTCACCCATTTAAAGCCTTTCTTTTAAAAGAAAAGACAATTCGAGTTAAATGATTTGCCCAGGGTCATATAGTCCCTGTTTTATTTTAAAAAATATTTTATTCTGAATTTCACAAACATTAAAAAATCTCCAAATACACAGCAGAGGATAATAGATATGCAAAGTCATGAATCTTTATAATCTACATTATTATTTTAAATATATATAATAAATTCAACATATTTCTTTCAAAGCTGACCCGTTTGTATTTCCTTCCAAATATGCTTCTCTTCTGTCCTGCTCATGTTAGTCAATGCTTTTTTTTCTTTCCTTCTTTTCATTTTTGGGTGATACCATAGACAGTTTCCCCTCTCCCCTCTAATCCCTTTACCCTCTTCTCCCCTGTGAAAAAAAGGAAAGCCACAATTCTTGAAACAAATGAGCAACTGAAATAAATCTGCACCTTCTTTTCCTTTAAAGCCCAACTCAGATGCTATGTCCTACAGGAAGCCTTCCTGAACTATTTTGGTGGAAGCAATCTCTTTCCTCTGATTTCTCCTACCATGATACACGGAATATGCACACACTTATAGACAACACAAAATCCAGAGATCTGAAAGATGAACAGTTAAGAAGCTACATGAGGACACCCTCAAGGTCTCTCTTAAGGACTTTGGAACTGATTGTGTGACATGGGAGACTGGCACAGGACCATCCAGTGTGGTATGTCCTCATCAGAGAAGGTGCTGTTCTGTGTGAGTAAAGCAGAATTGAAGTAGCTCAAAATACCACAAGATACACAAATTTAGAGAATCCACTCCTTGTGGACTACTTATGTCCCACTTGTAGTAGAGCCTTCCGAGCTCATATTAGTCTTATTGGCCATAGTCAGACACATTTTAACTAGACTATAACCATAGTCAGACACATTTTAACTACACTATAACACAGTGGTACCATTTTTGTCCTCTTCGAGAACAAAGAACAGCAACCAGCCAACCCATCATGAAGGCAGTTACGTGGTTCGATGGGTAAAAATTAGAGTCAAGAAGGCCTGAGTTTTAATCTGGCCTCAGAAACCTATTAGCTGCGTGACTCTGGGCAAGTAACTTGACCTTTTGCCTCAGTTTCCTCATCTGTAAAATGGGAATAATAATAGCATCTCCCTGACTGGGTTGTTCTGAAGATCAAAGGAGGTAAGATATGTGAAGTGCTTTGTAAACCACAAAGTACTGTATCCTAGTTATTATTACTGTTTTGCTTGGACCTGTCCATATTTGTCATTCTCTCCAGTATTATAGTAATTTGTGTATATATCTTTCTCCAATTAAATAGTAAGCTCTTTGAGAGCAGGGCCAGCATTTTGCTGATTTTTTTCTGTCCCCAGCACTAACCAGAAGCAGGAGGGTATGAGAGATACAAAGTCATTCCTGGAACTGGGAAGATTAGGCTTCAAGTCTCGCTTCTGACACATACTGACTGTGTTCCTAGGCAAGACTCCTAACTTCTCAATGCTCTGGGCAAGCCTCTAAGACCCCAAGTTGGAGAGAAGATGCTAACCTGCATTAGTAGAGAGAACTTCCTTATTTGGGAGTTCTCTGTATCAAAGAAGTCTCAGATCCATTCTCCATACCATTACTAAGAACAGAGTCTGACATAGAGAAAGTGCTCAGTTAACAAGCATTTATTAAGAACCTAGTAGGCAACGTAAAGACAAAGAAACAGAATGAAACAATCTCTACCAAAAAGTGAATTACAGGCAGGAAGAACCTTAGCAGTCCATTGCTCCAGCCTCCATAGGCTCCACCAACACAACTGTCTGTCTGAGAAAACTGGTCTGAGTCCTTCTATATCATCACAGAGTAGCAATAAATAAGGGAGGTATCCTTGACAAAACAAGATGTTTCACTTTCAGACAATCCCTGAACCCCATTATGAGAACAGGGCTCCTCATTCTAAAAGGGAAGCAGGGTAAAGCTGTAGGTAAGGTTGAAAGTTTCTTGCTCTTTACTGGGTAAAGACACCAAGAATGGAGAGGTCAGTCCCCAATTGATAAATGGTTAAAGGATATGAACAGTCAGTTTTCAGAGGAAGAAATTGAAGATATCTATAAGCATATGAAAAAAATGCTCTGAATCACTGACTTTGATGGACTGGGCTCCTCTCAGCAATGCAAGGTTATAAGACAACTCCAAACGACTCATGATGGAAAGAGATGTCCACATCCAGAGAAAGAACTGAGGAGTCTGAATAGAACGAACCAAACTATTTGTTCTCCCTCTTTTTTCTTTTTGTTTTGTTTTGTTTCCTCTTTCCCACTGTTCATTCCATTGGTTATAATCCTTCTTTACAACCTGACTAATGTTCAATGTGAAGGTATTTGTAGATCCTATATTTGATTGCATGCCACCATGGGCAGGGGAGGGGGGAGGAGAGGTAGGGGGAGAAAATTTGAAACTCAAGGGATTGTGGAACAGAATGTTGTAAACCAAAAGTAAATAAATACATTTTAAAAAAAGAATGGAGAGGTCAGGATGAGAATTGCTGACAGAGAGCTTACCGTTTGGCTGGAACAGAGCTGGCAAAGAGGAGTAGTTTAAAAATGGCTGAAGAGGTGCACTGGATGCCTTTTCTGCCCTTCCCAGCTGCAAATGCCCTCCACCTCATTTCCTTATATCTATCTTGTATCTATCTTGTATACACCTGACTATGCACTGGAGGGCGAGAGTAGTATAATAGAAAAATTGTTGTTTGTACTTTGTTCTCCATGAGGAAGGGAAGGTGATGTCATGAATAGCATTCTGTCTGCTATGCCACTTAGTGCCCAGGAAGATCTGAGTTCAAATTATACCTCTTCATACATACTGACTTTGTGACCCTGGGCAAGTCACTTATAGTGTCAGTGCTCTAGACAACTCTCTGATTGTAAGTTGCAGAGAGGGTGCTCACCTCCATTTGTAGAGGGAGTTGAAATTGCAGGGTTAAGCCCTATCCCTAAATATGCACATATTATCTCCCCCAATAGGATATAGGTTTTTTGAGATCATTTTATCTTTGTAGCCTGAAATAGTGCCTGGCACATAGTAGGTAATTAATAAATGCTCGTTGGTTTATTGGAGCCAGATGGGAAAGGATCTTGAATTCTAGGATTAAGATTTATGCTTTACTCAATAGACAATGGAGAGTCACTGAAGACTTTTTAGTTAGGGGAATGGTGCTAAATCCCATAAGTCTATGGTCATAGCTGTGGACTAGCAAGCTTGGAGGAAAGGGAAAAGGAAAGAGAAGTGGAGCAAACAAGCATTTATTAAATACCTATTACCTTCCAGGCATGGTGCTAAGCACTTTATAAATTTCTCTCATTTTATTTGGGAAAGATTTGAGGCCAGGAGATTGGTTAGGAGTCTTTTGAAATTGTCCAATGGTTGCTTTGAGAATAGAGAGGAAAGGCCACCAGATATGAAAGAGACAGTGATAGAATCGAAAGGACTTGCCAAATGATTGGATATGGAGTGTACTCTGCCTTGGTTAGACCATTCCTGGATCATCCCAATTCTGATCACTGTGGTTGAAGGAGAATGTTGGAGACTATCCAGAGGAGGATAGCCAGGGTGGTGAAAGGCCACAAGCTCACAGCATGGGAAAAGTGATTGAAGGAACTGGGAGAAGAGAAGACTTGGGGTGAAGCTGATAGGGGCAGTGGCATGATAGCCCTGTTCAACTATTTGAAGACTGGTCATATGGAGGAGGGATTAGAATATTCTGTTTGGGACCAGAGGATAGAACCAGGAGCAGATGGAAGATGGAGCAATGAGGCCAGTCTAGGCTGGGTTTCAGGAAAAGCTTCTGGACAATGAGAGCCTTCTCAAAGTAGATTAGGCTGTCTTGGAAGGTGGTGATTCTCTCTCCTTGGCAGTTTTTAAGCAGAGGCTAAAAACTGCATGTAAGGCATTTATAGCAGGATTCCTTTTGTGTATGAGTTGGACTAGAGAGCCACTGAGGCTCTTTCCAACTTTCAAATTCTGTGATCCTATGAAGGGTAGCAAGGAGTCAAAGGTTTCAAACAAAGGTGATTGGGATGAGAGCAGAGAGAATTTAGAGGAGGTGAGGCAGGTTCTTGTGAGTATTGTGAGTTAGGTTTCTGACATGTTGAGTCTGAGGTTACTACAACTCTCTGATGCCTTGTTCAGTCAATTAACCAATGCACATTTATTAAGTGCCTTCTATGGGCCAGACAACAGGGATACAAAGAGAAAAATGAAAGGGAGCCTGTCCTCAAAAAGCCTACATTCCATAGAGTAAGACAAATATCCACACATAAGCATATAGAGAACACGGACAAAAATAAAGGCAAGACAGCTAGGTAGTGTGGTGGATAGAGCACTGGTCAGACTCAACTCAACTCAACTTAGACATGACTCAGCAATTTTGGAGGGGACCATGCTGTGTAGAAGGGATCTGGAAGTGATTCATAGAGAAAGTGCCAAATGAACAGTCTTGAAGGAAACAAGGGATTTTAAGGAGTAGAGATGGGGTAGAAGTGCATTCTAGGTAGGGAGAAGTCAATGCAAAGGCATGGAAGTGACAGATGCAGTGATTGATATAATGCGAGGAACAGCAAGAAAGCCAGTCATGCCTGGACCCTTCAGGACCCCATTTATGGTTTTCTTGGCAAAGATACTGGAGTGCTTTGCCATTTCATTCTCCAGCTTATTTTACAGATGAAGAAACTGAGGCAAACAAGGTTAAGTGACTTGCCCAGGGTCACATAGCTAGTAAGTCTGAGTGGAAGGTACCCTGTTCAGTGAGTCATAAACTCTACTAGGTCCTACAAGTTTGGAAAGGCTTAAAGCTTGAGCCCAGCAATGGTCTGCTTGCTTGTTGTCCAACGATCAGTCAGTCAAGGTTCGAGAGGCTCATCTCTATGCTGACTGCAGGGTGAGATATTTCCTCATGCACAGTTTCTTTCTAAGATCATCCTTGAAGCATAAGAGGCGGTGGTGATCTGTTATCAGTGGAGGGAGCATTCATCCTCATAGAATGACAGATTTTCAAAGCACTGAAATCAGTGTGATGGGTTGGGGAGAGAGCCAAGTGGAGAAGTAGAGCTGGTACTCAGAGGAGAAATTCTGAAAACTTCTAAGATTCCATGATTCTGATTCTGTGAGAGATGTAGATGAGAGAAGGGGGGGGGGGATGATGGGAAAGGCACAGGTCCACAACTTTGATGCCACAATTTTCAGCAATTATGAGCTGACAGATTTAACTTATCACATACTAAAAACAAAAATAAGCTAGATACAATAAGAAAACTATGTTTAATAATAGCAGCCAATATTTATATAGCATCTCTATGTGCCAAGCACTGTATACAGTTATTATTTCATTTGATCCTCATAATATCCCTGGGATGTAGATCCTATTATCACCCCATTTTGAAAATGAGGAAACTGAGGCAAACAGCTTGCACAGGATCACAGAATTAGTAAGTAAGGAAGCTTGAACCCGAGTGGTCTGGTTCCACACCCAATGTTATTTTGCATCGTACCACCTTGTCTTTGTCTAGGAGGGTGATTACGCAAGTGTCCTTCAATCCTCTCCATCCCCCAAAAGTTATAGGCTGGTCAGCTTATGGGAAGAAGAAACTGGGTGAAGGCTCATCCGATAACTGAGGGGTGGGACCTTTTCCTTAGATCAGTTGTGGGTATGGACCTCAAGAGGCAGGGCAGTGCTCACTTGGCTGTACCCCAGTGGGATGCTGTCATTCTAGGTGGACCCTGGGTAGTTATTCTAGTGGCACAACTCAGGAGTGAACCCCGCCGTCTTGTTCTTTCCGTGGAGAGCGATAAACAAAATTCCATTTCCTAATCTGACAGCGAAGGGCAAAGTGACTTAGAGAGTTTAATTACTTTTTAAAAAACCCCTAATGTAGATGGTTGCTATGGCAACACAGGCTAGATCTACAGTCTGTGGTTGGTGGTTCAGAAGCAACACTATCCCTGGCGCTGGCCTTGGTCCTGAGGCAGCCAATGCAGTTCCTGACTTCCAGACATGTTCCCCTGGAGCATCTCTAATGCACTCTTCACGGGTCTCCTCTGCTCTGTGGGCTGGTGGCTACTGAAGAAAAGAGGAAGTCTGATTCTCCAAAGATGGATGGAGAGATTATATCAACAGTATTACTGTACACCTAGTGTGCAATAAATAGCAATTTAACTCAATAAACATTTATTAAGGATGCAAGACACAATGCTATGGTCCTAGGGATACAGAGATGAAAAAAAATGACCCAAAATTATCCCTTCAGGAGCTTCCCATTTACAATGGGGATATGGAAGGTACACAGTTAAGAATAATGCATGGTGGATTGTGATGGGGACCAAGGAGAGATCCAGGCAGAATGTGCTGGGGATATTTAATGAGTAGGGAATACAACTGGGGAGGATCAGGGAAGGATTCACAGAGTAGGGGGATACTTGAATTGGACTTCAGAGGGGAAGAGGGCCGTGCCAAGTTTGACATAAAGAGGGAAGGTGTTCGAGGCATGGGGCTGGAGGGTACAAATGCATGAAGACCCCAGATGGCTGAAACCAGATTGTGGAGAGATTTAAATGGTAGACTAGGGATACCTAGAACATAGAAACATAAACTTAGAGCTGGAAGAGACCTTAGGGGTCATCTAGTACAATATAGTGTTTTACAGAGGGGGACATGGCACCCTTATCCTGCTTTTTGATTTTTTTGGTTGTTGTCATTCCCCATTAGCTTGTAAGTTCCTTGAGGGCAGACGCTGTATTTCTTTTCCTTTTCTTTCTTTTTTTTTTTTAAAGCAATCAGGGTTAAGTAACTTGCTCGAGATTACACGGCCAGTTATTTATGGGTGTGGTGCTAAGTGTCTGAGCCCAGATTTGATCCCCAGGTCATCCCAACACTGGAGCCGGTGCTCTTACTTGCTGAGCCACCTGACCACCCCTAGCTGTATTTCTTTTTAAAAAACATTTTTGTATTTTCAGTATTTAATGTAAGCGGGTGATATGTAGTAGCTACTTAATAAATATTTATGTACTATGTGGTTTACCCAAGGCCTTATAGTTAGAAAGTGACAAGCTAGGATTTCAACCCAAGTTCTCTGGTCCCAGATACAGTTCTCTTAATTTTTATCCAATGAACACTAGAGAGTCACTGAAACCATTTTAACAGAGGGCTAACATGGTTAGAGTTGTACACTAAGAAGATTATTTTATCAGCTGCGTGAAGGACGGATGAGAGAACAGAGAGACTGGGGGCAGGTATGGTGTTACAGTAGTCCAGAAGAGAAGTGATGAGACCCTGGATCAGAATAGTGGGTGAGTAAAGAGAGGAGTATGGATGAAGGTGAGAGATGCTGCCATGGTAGGTGCATTAGTATTTGGCAACTGGTTGTATTTGGGGTATGAACAAGAGGGAGAAGACCAAGAGAACTCCAAGGTTTTGATTTTGAGTGACTGGGATCATGATGCTGGTGTCAATAAGAGAGAGACTGTAAGCTCAATATTAGTCAACAGGGGGATGTAGTATCTGAGAAAGTAAGTGTGATCTCAGGATGCTCTATGAAGAATATTATCCAGGACTAGCAGGAGATAATCCTACTTTGCTCTCACTGGTCAGGCTATATCTGGAATATAGCATGTTTATTTCTGAGTAATACATTTTAGGAGGGAACAGAGATAAGCTGAGGGGAAGTCAGGGTGGTGGCGCTCTTGGAGGTCATGCTATATTAGGAATGATGGAAGGAATTTTTTTTTTTTAGCCTGGAGACTTGGTGTGTGTGTGTGTGTGTGTGTGTGTGTGTGTGTGTTTGTGTGTAGGAATGTTAGCTGGTGTTTAAAGGCTGTTTTGTGGAAGAGGAATTAGATTTATTTTGCCTGGACCCAAAAGGCAGATCTAGAGAAATAGTTGAAAACTGAATGCTCAGGGTGGAGAAGAGAACAGACATTTGTTAAAACACCTACTATGTACAAGGCTCTATACAAAATACTTTTCAAATATTATCCAGCATAGAGTGCTGCACTTGGAGTCAGGAAGAAATGTGTTCAAATCATGCCTCAGACACTTACTAACTGTGTGATCTTGGTCAAATCATTTAACCTCTCTATGCCTCAGTTTCCTTATCTGTAAAATGGGGTAATAATAGCACCTACATCAAAGAGATGTTGCAAAGATCAAATGAGATAATATATGTAAAGTTCTTTGCAAACCTTAAATCATGATATAAATGCTAGCTATTATAATTAAAAATATTTTTAGTAATAAGAAATATCTAAAAGTGGAATGACTATTTTAAGAAGGAATGAATTCCTCATTCCTGGCAGTCTTCAAGTACAGAATGGAGAACCTCTTGTCAGGGAGATTTTAGAGGGGATTCTTGGCTAGGTATGGACTAGATTAGATGGCCTTTGAGTGCCCTGAGATTTGATTTTCTTATGAGCAACAGAAGCACTCATAAACAAACACACAGTGTGGTTTACCTGGAGTATGTGTGCAGGGTTTGCTGGTAATAGCAACAATATTAACTCACACTAAATGCATAACAAGAACATTATTAATTTCAAGGACCTGTGATTTCACTGGACCTGGTATTTCTCCATCGATGCAGAGCTCGACCTCTTCATGCCTCAGTAGGCATGCTTCATGAGCTTTTATGACTGAAAAAATTAATCTCTTAAGAGTCAACTTTCTGGTATTGAGCCTCCCCTCATTCCTAGGGTCTGATATTTGAACAGCACACTCCCTTAATGGGCTTGTTCTTGGAATCTTTCCAGCTTGACTGACTTCCAACAGGGACTCAAACCCTCTCACTCCAAATCAAGCACTCAACTGGTAATAGGGAGCCACTGAAAGTTTTTTGAGCAGAATGCTAAGGTAACCAGAGCTGTAAACTAGGTTTTTCAGCTGTGTGAAGAGTGGGAAAACAGAAAGACTGGAGGCAGGGATGCTTTCACGGTGGTCCAGAAGAGAGGTGATGAGAGCTTGAACTAGGTTAGTAGTCAAATGAGTAGAGAGGAGGGGAGGAATACTAGCTGGGCATACAGTTATAAGGGAATTCTTATTGCTTGAATGGAACTAGAGAAAAGTCACTAAGCCATACATATCCCCTGCAAATTCTTTACCTCCTTTTAATTGGGCTGTCACTACTACAGTAAGACAAACCCATCATAATTCCCTAATTAATTTATCATCATATTCACCCTAACAACTACTCCAAGTGTTTTTATGTCTTACCAAGCCCCCTACATCAACCCAACTCTCAGATTAGGTCCTTGTCTCACTTATTGAAAAAAAAAATGAGGCTTTCCTTATCTTATAATTGTGAAGCTGGTTTTTTTTGTACCCAAGTTTAAGACTTTACATTTATCCTTACCAGATTTCACTTTATTAGGTTTATCCCAATGCACTAGCCTGTCAAGATCCTTTTGAACCCACTCTATCATTTAATGTGTTAATTCTTCTTCCTAGCTTTGCCATTTCCTTCACCAGCTAATTTTAGAGATGAAAAAATTGAGGCAAGCAGGATTAAGTGACTTGTCTAGGATCACATAGCCAGCAAGAGTCTGAAGTTAGATTGTGGCAAATGGGATGAACGAGCACCCCAACTTTTTCTTCATCCAAGTCATTGGTAAAAATGTTAATGAGCTCAGGGCCAAGCTTACTTCCATTGGGATACCCTACTGGAGACCTCTTGACAGTCCATGATGGGATACCAGAGGAGGGCATCACGGGAAGTGTATGTTGCTCAATATTAGTGTATAATAAAGTCTGCTGCAAAAGGCAGTAAGACATGTTGGTAGAAGGCTGCTTTCTGAGTAAAGCTGACATGGCTTCAGCTCCCAGTCATGATACACACCAGACTTCATCTAATCTCTTAGTGCCACAGGCAAATTTCTAAGACTGTAAATTGCAGAACGATTGCCTATCTCCATGGATCATAGATTAAGAGATAGAATGGCATCTCTATGGTTATCTGATCCAAACTGTAATTACAGATGAGGAAAATGTGAGCCAGGAAAGTTAAAGGACCTGTTCAAGGTCACATAATAAGTAAGCATCAGAAGTGGGACTTTAACCCATGTTTTCTGACCATATGATCTTGCTCATAAATGACTCTTTGCTTATAAAAACAGAGCAAAATATCTCCAAAACTCCTTTTGGACTTGTTTTTAGTTTTATCTTAAGCACTGAAATAGGAGTGAGGAAAGATCTGGGTTCAAATGCCACCTGTGACACTACCCATGAGATAATAGGTTAATCATTTAATCTCTGTAAGCCTGTTTCCTCATGTGTAAAATGGGCACCATCATATCGGAAGTATATGTCTTATATAGGGCTGTTGTAAGGATTACATAGCACAATGTATACAAAAAAAGCTTTGTAATTAACCAATCAATAAGTACTTATTAAGCAACTACTAGGGCAGCTAGGTGACACAGTGAATAAAGTACTGAGCCTGAAATCAATAAGATTAATCTTCCTGAGTTCAAATCTGACCTCAAACACTTACTAGCTGTGTGATCATGGGCAAGTCACTTAACCTTGTTTGACTCAGTTTCCTTATCTGTAAAATGAGCTGGAGAAGGAAATAGCAAACCACTCTAGCATCTTTAACAAGAAAACCCCAAGTTGGGTCACAAAGAGTCAGACTTAAATTTGTTAGCCTCAGTTTCCTCACCTGTAAAATGAGCTGGAAAAGGAAATGGCAAACCACTCTAACATCTTTGCCAAGAAAACCCCAAATTGGGTTTTGAAGGGTAGGACATGACTCAACAACAATGAGCAAAAGGGACATTGGAAAGAGGAGGGTGGGATTTGGGGGAAAGATAATGAATTGTGTCTTTGACATGTGGGGTTTAAGATATCCATGGGACATTCAGTTAGAGATGTCCATAAGGTAGTTAGAAATATGAAACTTTGGGGCCAGAGCCAAGATGGTGGAGTAAAAGTAGGAACTTGCTTCAGCTCCTGCTCCAACCTCCAATACCTATAAAATCTAAACAAATTTTAGAGCTACAGAACTCACAAAGTGACAGAAACAAATCTCCTGCTGAAGGCAGCCTGGCAGGCCAACAGTAAGGGTCTATTGCACCAGGCTGAGAACTGAGCACAGTCCCATGTGAGGTGTGCTGGCCCACACTAGCAGACCAGCCCAGCCAGGGTAGACTTCAGGAGAGTGAATCACTTGGAAGCTGTGACGGTTTCTAGACTTCTCAACTCATAAATGCCAAAGAGAAAGTAAAAGGTCAGTAAGGAACTCTGTTGGAACTGGGTGAGAGAAGAGCATGGTCCAGCCCCTGCCCCCAGGATGAGAGGTGGTGGCAGCATGGTGGCTGCAGCTGCTGCCACATGGCTACCTCAGGAGCTCCTGGCCTGCAGATTGTAGGCGGACCAAGAGACCATTCAGAGGGTAATCACTTTTGCTTTGACCTGCTTGGATCTGGGTCACAGTTTTGGGTGGTGATCCTGGGGTGAGGAACACTAGCATGCCAGAGCTTGTGGTGGCTGTAGAGAAGGCACCCTCCTTATAGCTCTGACAACAGCGGCAAAAACCCAGAAATTTGGGACACAGTTTTCCCCACTCTGGAAGCAGACAGAGTTCTACTGTGGCAAAGAGCTTAAAAGTCAAGTAATTGGCTGGCAAGATGAGCAAACAGAGGAAGCTCTATCAGACCATAGAATCTTTTTTTTTTGGGGGGGGGAAGAGGATCAAAACATGGAACTAGAAGAAGACAACAAAGTCAAAACTCCGGCATCAAAAGCTTCCCAGAAAAATATGAACTGGTCACAGACCATGGAGGAATTCAAGAAGGACTTTGAAAATCAAGTAAGAGAAGGGGAGGAAAAATTGGGAAGAGAAATGAGAATGATGCAAGAAAATCATGAAAAGAAAGTCAACATCCTACTAAAGGAGACCCCCCCCCAAATACTGGAGAAAATAACGCCTTAAAAATAGACTAACAATGGCAAAAGAGGCCCAAAAAGCCAATGAGGAGAAGAATGCCTTAAAAAGTCGAATTGGGGAGACTAGGTGGTGCAGTGAATAGAGCACTGGTCCTGCAGTCAGGAGGACCTGAGTTCAAATCCAGCATCAAACGCTTAACACAAAAACTAGCTGTGTGACCTTAGGCAAGTCATTTAACTCCAATTGTCCTCCAAAAAGCAAAAAAAAAAAAAACCCCAAAAAGTCAAATTAGTCAGATGGGAAAGGAATTTCAAAACCACACTGAAGAGAATAATTCCTTAAAATTAGATTGGAGGAAATGGAAGCTAATGACTTTATGAGAAATCAAGATACTATAAAAGAGATCCAAACAAATGAAAAATAGATGGCAATGTGAAATATCTCATTGGGAAAACCACTGTCCTGGAAAATAGATCCAGGAGAGATAATTTAAAAATTATTGGACTACCTGAAAGCCATGATCAAGAGCCTAGAAATCATCCTTCAAGAAATTCTCAAAGAAAATTGCCCTGATATTCTAGAAACAGAGGGCAAAATAGAAATTGAAAGAATTCACCTATCACCTCTTGAAAAAGATCCTAAAAAGAAAACTCCTAGGAATATTATAGACAAATCACAGAGTTCACTGGTCAAGGAGAAACTATTAGAACTAGTTGGGAAGAAAAAATTTGAGTATTGTGGAAACACAATCAGAATAATGCAAGATCTAGCAGCTTCTACATTAAGGGATCAAAGGGATTGGAATATGATATTCCAGAGGTCAAAGGAGCTAGGCTTAAAACCAAGAATCATCTACCCAGTAAAACTGAGTATAATGCTTCAGGGGAAAATAAACAAAAAAATAGGAGTCTTAAAAGTATTTTTTTTTTTTTTTTTGCTTTTTGGAGGGCAATTGGGTCTAAGTGACTTGCCCAAGGTCACATGGCTAGTTTTTGTGTTAAATGTCTTAGGCCACATTTGAATTCAGGGTCTCCTGACTCCAGGGCTAGTGCTCTATTCATTGATCCACCTAGCCACCCCCTTTCAAGCATTCTTATTTTTTTCAAATGCTTTATTAACTTCTGTTTTACAGCATTCATTTCTGCCAGATTTTGAGTTACAAATTTTCTCCCTGTTTTTTCCCTACCCACCACGCCAAAATAACGGTCCCACAGGAAACCCTTTCCTCCAATCTGCTCTCTCCCATATCTTCTCCCATAGACCCTTCTACTTTTCCTGTTGGGAATGGTGGATCTCTATGCACCAGTGCCTGTATATCTTATTTCTCAATTACATATAAAATAGTATTAATAATAGTATATATATATATATGTATATATATATATTTAAACATTTAATTTTAAAACTTTGAATTCCAGATTCATTCCCTTCCTCCCTTGTCACCCACCCTTACTGGGAAGATAAGCAATTCGGTATAGGTTGTACATGTGTAGCTATGCAAAACATTACTATAGTAGATATATTGTAATAGACTGACTATATTTCCCTCCCTCCTATCCCACCTCCCACTTGTTTCGTTCTTTACTTTGATCCTGTCCCTTTTCAAAAGTGGGTGCTTCCAACTTTCCTCCCCCCAGCCTGCCCTCCCCTCCATCATACCCCCTCTCATCCCCTTCCCCCTTCTCTCCTGCAGGTTGGGATACCCAAATTGGTGTGTATATCATTCCCTCCCTGAGCCATATTCAATGAGAATAAGTTTTACCCCTTCTCTTTTGCCTTCCTGTTCTTCCCCTCCATTGTAACCATTTCCCCTTGCCTCTTCTATATAAGATAGTTTACCTCATTCTGTCTCTCCACATCTCCTCTCATCATATCCTCTCTCACATCTTAATTTCACCTTTTAAGTATCATCCCTTCCTATTAAATTGGTCCTGTGCCCTTTGTCTCTGTAAACCTGTAAACATATATACACACACTCATATATGTATCCATACACCCATATACCCTCTTATACACACACACACACACATGTATGTGTTTCTATTCCCATCAACTATTTTCATACTGAGAAATGTTTCATCATTTACAATTAATGTTTTTCCATGTAGGAATGTAAATAGTTAAAATTTGATAAGTTCCTTATGATTTCTTTTCCCTGTTTACCTTCTCATGTTTCTCTTGCTTCTTGTATCTGAATATCAAATTTTCTATCCAACTCTGTTTTTTTTAATCAAGAATGCTTGGAAGTCCTCTATTCCACTGAATGATGATATTTTCCCCTGAAACACGATACTCAGTTGTGCTGGGTAGGTGATTCTTGGTTTTAATCCCAGCTCCTTTGAGCTCTGGAATATTATATTCCAGGCCCTTTGATCCCTCAATGTAGAAGCTGCCAGATCCTGAGTTAGCCTGATTGTGTTTGCACAATATTAAAATTGTTTCTTCCTGTCTGCTTGTAATATTCTCTCCTTGATCTGGGAATTTCAGAACCTGGCTATAATATTCCTAGGAGTTTTCTTTTTGGGATCTTTTTCAGGAGGTGATTGGTGGATTCTTTCAACCTCTATTTTGCCTTCTTGTTCTAAAACATCAGGGCAGTTTTCCTTGAGAATTATAACAGCATCTTGATTTCTCATAAAGTCGTTAGCTTCTATTTGCTCCAATATAATTATGAAGGAATGATTCTCTTCAGTGAGCTTTTGAGATTCTTTTTCCATCTGGCAAATTTGGCTTTTTAAGGCATTCTTCTCCTCATTGCCTTTTTGAGCCTCTTTTGCCTTTTGAGTTAGTCTATTTTTTAAGGTGTTATTTTCCTCAGTCAGGCTGTTGACTCTCATTTCATAATTTTCTTGCATCATTCTCACTTCTCTTCTTAATTTTTTCCCCCACTTCTCTTACTTGCTTCTTAATGTTCTCTATGGCCTGTAACCAGCTCGTATTTTCCTTTGAAGCTTTTGGTGCAGGAGTTCTTACTTCACTGTCTTCCTCCTGTTCCATGCTTTGATCCTTTTTTGTCACCAAAATAGGAGTGTAAAGTTGGGTTGCTCTGTTTGTTTTGCTTTTTTTTGCCTGTTCATATTGCCACTCAATCACTTCACTCCTGTTTTTTTTTTTGCCACAGTAGGACTCTGCCACCAGAGAGGGGAGCTTCATCCCAAACACTGGGGTTTTCTCAGCTGATGAAGGTATTAGTTGGGTGCCCTCTCTGAAGCCTCCACACACTCTGGCAAGCTGGTTGCACACCCCAGGACCTCCACCCTAGACAGCAATCCAGATCCAAGCAGGTTAAAGCAACAGTGATTACCTCTTAGACTGGTCACTTGGTCCCCCTACCCTCTTCAGGCCAGGAGCTGAAGCAGCCACGTGGCTGTGGCTGCAAGGCAGGGTGGCCTCAGCAGCTTCTTGCCCCAGGGGCAAAGGTGGACTGAACTCCCACCTACTGGATCCCAAAGTCCACACTGCACCGACCTCTCACTTTGTCCTTAGTATCTATGTGTTGATAATTCTGGAAACCGCCACAGTTGCTGGTGATCTGAAGTCCCTCCAGTTGGTGGCTGGTCAGGCTCGCCCTGGGGCTAAAACTTCCAACTTGCATGGGGCTGGGCTCCACTCCCAGAGCACTGCACTGGCTGTTTGCTGCCAGCCTGCTAGGCTCTCTTCAGCGGGAGGTTAGCTTCTCTGTGTCATTTTGTGGGTTCTGTAGCTACAAAGTTTGTTCAGAGTGGAAGCCAGCCCCGTGGAAGTCCTGTTTCTACTCTGCCATCTTCCTTTCAAGCATTCTTGATGAAAAAACCAGATCTGAACAGAAAATTTGACTTTCAAATACAAGAAGCAAGAGAAGAATGAGAAGGTAAAAAGGAAAAAAAAATGTAAGGAACTTTTTTTTTTTTGCTTTTGGAGGGCAATTGTGGTTAAGTGACTTGCCCAACTTCATATGGCTAGTAAGTATGTCAAGTGTCTGAGGCTGGATTTGAACTCAGGTCCTCCTGACTCCAGGGCCAGTGCTCTATTCACTGTGCCACCTAGTTGTCCCTCATAAGGAACTTATTAAAGTTGAACTATTTACATTCCTACATGGAAAAATGATAACTTTAACTCATGAGACTTTCTCAGTATGAGGATAGTTGAAGGGAATATAAATGTATATATATATATACATACATACATACATATATATGTGTATATAGGAGGGTGTATGTGTGTATAAATATATGTGAAGGTGTGTATATGTATGTACATGTATACATAGACGGCACAGGATGAATTGAATATGAAGGGAGGATATCTAAAAAATAAAATTAAGAGGTGAGAGAGGAATTAATTGGGAGAAGGAGAAAGAGAGAGATAGACTAGGGTAAATTATATCATATAAAAGAGGCAAGAGAAAACCGTTACAATGGAGGGGAAGAGCAGGAAGGTGAAAGGGAATGAGTCGACTTTACTGTCACTGAATTTGGCTTAAGGAGGGAATAATTTGTGTATCTTACCCTACAGGAAAGTAGGGGGGGAAGGGTTAAGAGGGGGATGATAGAAGGGAGGGAAGATTGAGGAAAAGGGTAGTTAGAAGCAAACACTTTTGAAAAGGGACAGAGTCAAAGGAGAAAATAGAATAAGTGGGGGGTGGGATAGGATGGAGGGAAATATAGTTCATCTTTCACAATATAACTACTATGGAAATGTTTTGTGTAACTATACATGTACAACCTATATTGAATTGCTTGTCTTCTTAGTGGTGGTGGGTGAGGAGGGAAGAAGGGAAAGAATCTGGAAATCAAAGTTTTAAAAACAAATGTTAAAAAAATTGTTTTTTACATGTAACTGGGAAATAAGATCTATAGGCACGGGAGTATAGAAATCCATCTTATCCTACTAGAAAGTTTGGGGAGATGGGGGAGTATATAAGAGAGAACAGATTGGGGGAAGGGGTATTCAGTAGGCTCAGTATCTTGGGGTGGGGGTAGGGAGAGAGATGGGGAGAAAATTTGTAACTCAAAATTTTGTGGAAATGAATGTTAAAAGCTAAAAAGAAATAAAAAAGAATAAAAAAAACAAAAAAGATTGACCCCACACCTAAATAAAAAATTAAAAAAATAGGAAACTTCAGCTCAGGAGAGAGGTTAGGGCCAGAGAAATATATCTGGGAGTTATCTGCATAGAAATGATCATGAATCCATGGGAGCTGATGAGATCACCAAGTTAGCTAGTATAGAGGGAGAAGAGAAGAGGGTCCAGGACAGAGCACTGGATAGCACTTATGGCTAGTAGATGGGACCTGGATGAGTATCCAGCAAAGGAAAATGAGCACTGGTTTGATAAGTAGGAGGAGAACCAGGAGAGTGATGATGTGATCTGTTCATGGTTGCCCACCTGTTAAGTGGCAGAACTGGTATTTGAACCTAGGTCCTCCTGAAATTCAGGCCGCTGGATGGCACTACAGTGCACAGAGTGCTAGGCCTGGTGTGTCAGGAAGATGAATTTTCCTGAGTTCAAATCCAGCCTCAGAATGTGTGACCCTAGGCAAGTCACTTAACCCTGTTTGCCTCAGTTTCCTTCTCCATAAAATGAGCCTGAGAAAAAACTGAAAAGTCACTCCAGTATTTTTGCCAAGATGACCTCAGATGGGGTCACGAAGAGTCAGACACAACTGAAATGATTTAGCAACAACTTACTGAAATTCAATGCTCTAACCATTAGACTATATTGCCTCACAGCTGTTTGCCAAAAAATGCAACCCTTTGTCAGTATTTATGTATGGTTTCTATGAGTGACCAGGGCCTCAATCCCATCTCATCTCATCTAATGGACATTAATTAAACACATATGTGTTAGGTACTGAGGTATGTGCCAGAGACATAAAGATGATTTTTTTTTAATGGTGACTGCCCTCAAGGAGCTTATAGTCTATTGTGAGAACCCCCTGATTATTAAGATATCATTGGGCACCTCTGACTTCTTCCACTGTGTTGTTTTCTCTAGCTTGAGCTATCCTAAAGTAATACAGAAACAGATTGGATTTTTTTCGCCTTTTTGCCATGTATTTCCTGGAACTGACATTAATGGCATCAAAGGCCAGGGGCTGAGGAAACATAGAGATGAGTGATAGTGCCTGGGGACATCTGAGGATGGGCAGGAGTGGCAGGAGGGGAGCTGGGCTGCTGAGAGGGTCTTCAGAGGCCATGGTCTAATCAGTGAGGCCAGCCCTCCTCCGTTTCTGGAGTCTGCTGAAATCAAACTCAGCTCCTGCAGGGGAGACGTCTAATCCGTCTCCCACATGTGTGTGGGTATATGTGTTTGAAAATAATTCTGGCAGAGAGCTATTTGCTTCCTGTTGAAAGGGAGCTTGAGACAGTAGAATAATTGGGAGGGTTTTTATTGCATTTTGGAGCACAAACCTCTGGGTGCTTTCCACTGGGCCTGGTGAGACTGAATGACCATACCCACATGTCTCCCTAGGCAGGTGCTGCCAGCTTGTCCTTCAAAAAGAAACAAATATGCTGTGGGCATTGATTTTGGTTAGAAAAGATAATCAGGACCCTGGAGGGGAAACAGCAGTTTCCATGCTGCTAAAGTCAGCAAGGGCGTTTGGGCCTTGCTTCTACTTTGTCAAAACAGTCTAAGAAGGCTCTGTCAGGTTCTGGGGATGTACAGCAGATGGGGATTGGGAGCTGTTGCTGGAAGACCATTAGGAAGGCCCAACCAGCATCTGTGCATCTCTGTAGCTGGTGATTTTAAGGCTTGCTTCCCCTGGGGGAAATCTTAGATGAGATTTCACATGTCACTGGGGATCGGGGAGCTTCTCAGAAGCACATTAAGCTGCAAGTTGGTACCCTGTGCATGGTGTCTGTTAGCAGCTGGGTGTGGTCAGGAGACCAGGATAATGAAGCTGATGGGGCTTTTGCCTGCTTCTAGACCAACTTCCTCAAAGATAATAGACAACAATACTGGGAACAGCTGGTGGGAGTGGTAGAGAGATTTTGCCTTCCTATAAGGAAAATCTTCCTTACAATGGCATCTATTCTAAAGTGGGCTTGGCTGCCTTGGGAAGTCTTGACTGCCTTCTCTGTGGTGGACTGGATATGACTCAGGCCAGTCCCCTGGTTGGATCATCCAATAGTTAATAAAAAGAAGTTTATTTTGTCACAACATGGAAAAGATATAGCCCTCAATTTGGATAGATGTGCTGACTCCCTGAGCAGATAGGTTTTGCAGTGGATAGAGCACCGGGTTCAAATCCTGAATTCAAATACAGTCACACACACTTATTACCTGTATGACTCTGGACAAGTCACTTAACCCTGTTTGCCTCAGTTTACTCCTCTGTCAAATGAACTAGAGAAGGAAATGACAATCCACTCAGGTATCTTTGCCAAGAAAACCCCAAATGGGGTGATAGGGAGTTGGACATGACTGAAAAATGACTGAATGACAAAAAAAACACCAAGGAGACAACATAACAGCCCCTAAGAATTCATTCAGTTACTTCTTCTTTGGCTTTAGGGAATTCTTTTAGATGAAAAGTTCTGAATTTAGACACAATTGCTCTGAGCCCTCAGGAAACACTTCCAATACCTAGGCAGAAGTTAGGCTCTCTTTAAAGTTATATAAATATAACTTTATATTTATAACTAACTCAAGTTCTGGGTTCTTTGTGAATGAGGAAAACTGTAGTTTACTGGAAACATTTGGGTAATAGAACAGAAGATTATATTATAGCATATGTGGAGAGATGGGCATTGGGAAGGGAAGTAGGAGGAAGAGCCAATCTTTTCTTGGCTCTTCCATCCAGAGGCAGCTAGTTGGTACAGTTGATGGAGTGCCGGACCTGGAGTGGGGAAGACCTGAGTTCAAATCATCTACCTTTCAGACTTGTTGTGAGGATTAAATGAAATAATGTTTGTGAAGGATTAACACAGTGCCTGGCACAGAGTAGGTGCTTAAAAATCCTTCCTTCCCTAAGCCTTGATCCTCCTCCCTGAAATGCTGGTAAAGGCAATGATTCCCTTCTATGACCCAGTTCAGCCCTGGCTTGGCTCCATGCTTGTTCTGGCATCTTGAATCCAGATACTCAGAATCTCTTCATTTTGGGATTGTGAAATAGCTTCTCCCTGTTACACAAGTAGCTTAGGGAATGACCTAGATTCAAATAAAATGACTTTGGTTGATTCAGGGAGGTGTGCGCCTCTGCTAACATTCTGATTAATTCAAACAAAAGGTGTTTTCACCCTGTAAAATGGGGTGGTTCAACTCCTCCTTTACATGGGGGGGACTAGCCTAAGTTACATGGTAGAGGGTGAGAAAATGTGACTTATCACACTTTCACTGGAGGTCTTAAAGCAGAGACTGTATAACCCTGTATTGAGGATGAGAGAGAGAGAAAGAGAGAGAGAGACAGAGAGAGAGAGAGAGACAGAGAAACAGAGAGAGAGACAGAGAGAGACAGACAGAGAGACAGAGACAGAGACAGAGAGAGGCAGAGACAGAGACAGACAGAGACAAAGACAGAGAGAGGCAGAGACAGAGAGAGACAGACAGAGACAAAGACAGAGAGAGACAGAGACAGAGAGAGACAAAGATAGAGAGACAGAGAGACTGAGAAAGAGAGAGAGACAGATAAAGATGAGAGAAAGATGGAGAGAGACAAAGAAATATTGTAGTCTAGGTATGGAGTTGTACTAGATGACCTTCAAAGCCCTTTTGAATAATGAGATCCAGTGATTCTGAGAAAATAAAAAAACATATTTTACAAATATGAAACTGTTATAGTCATCTCCCAAGAAAAAGTGGAGGATTGAATAATACTCTGTCATCGATGGAGTCATTTCATGTGGGTCTAGAGGCCAGGTGGTTGTGTGTGCACATGTGTGCATGCATACAGGCGTATGTGCATACGCGTGTGTGCATACGTGTGTGTATGTGCATACGTGTGTGTATGTGTGCATACGTGTGTGTGTGTGTTGAGGGGCGACTTTCCTGGGCAGCAGTGCTCAATCAGAGTTCAGTCTGGGAAAGAGGAGGCGGGGCTTCTTGAGCCCCATTAACCTCCCACCTGCCCTTCTCCCCTTCTCTCCTGGAGCGTTTGGCACTAGAGTCACATCCCATCCATAATTCATGCTTTGAAACTGAGAAGTGACTGGAATTTTCCATCTGTCTCAATTTTGCCATTTGCGTTTTCTGTGAATACTTCTGCCAGAAGGAGTACACATGATAATTTGACTTAATGATAATTCATTAATGAGAAAGATATGGCAGCCATTCTTCCTGAGGAAGTGTTTAGCAACCACCATGGCAAGAGGAGGGATGGTAACCTCTCTCTGCTTGGGCAGAAAGGAAAGACCATGGGCTGATAGATTCAGAGCTGGAAGAGACCTCAGGGGCTACCTAGTCTGTCCCTTTTATGTTACAGATGAGGAAACTGAGGCCCTGGGAGATTAAGCGACTTGCCGAAGGTTACACAATCTACCAGTTTATCAACAGGCATTTAGGTGATAGAACACGGAAATACAAGCTCCCTGCAAGCTGGGATAGTTAATTTGTTTCTTTGTATACCCAGTGCTTAGGACAATGCCTGGCCCATGGCAAACATTAAACAGCTTCTTACTTAATAAATGTCAAATGGAATTCAAGTGAGGGCATAGTTTGGGTTCCATTATTTCTTGGATGGGGCCAGTGATGCAACAAGTAATATGTGATTAGAGCAAGGCATCAGGAGGGAAAGGCTGAATGCTGCTCCAGACTCAAAAGGAGGTAACTCTTGGTGCTTAGAGCTTACAGAAAGCCATGCCACCCCCCTCCCACCCCGTATTTACATCACCTGCTGCTGGCACAGAGTAGGTGCTTAATAAACCTTGCTGAGTTGGATTGTGACAAAAAACTGTGGAATTGTGAAAGCCATTCAAACCTGGTTTGTTGTGAGATTGTGTCTAGAAAGTCTTCTGCAAACATTGAAATGTTGCATCAATGTCTACTACAACCTGCAATGGATATGTGAGCTCACTGTTGTGGGTTATTCCTCCATTGGAGCAGATTTTACAACCCATCTCTGCTCACCCACCATGAGAGACTTCGTCTCCTGGAAATATACCCTAAATTCATAAGGGGAACCATATGTCATGTGGGGATCACCTTCTCCATCTCCTTATATTGCATGGCATAAATGGTCAGCTCTTATTTGTGCTATTCTCCCCTCTCTTCTCCTCTCCTCTCCTCTCCTCTTTTCTCCTCTCCTCTTCTTTCTTCCCCTAGTTAGGGATGGAGGAAGAGCTTAGTCTGTCTCCTTTTCTTTCCCACAGTATGTCTCCTGTGGATTTTCATCTTTCCTGCTGCTAAGCTGGTTTGAAGAGTGCAAGCAAAGACAACTGAGGAAGATCTGGCCATAATGTTCCACCTAGCTCTGCTCTCCTATGTCAGCAAGCACTTGAAGACTGATTTAAATGTGCTTGGTGTGGTAATACTTCTTGCCCAATTAACAGGGATCTATCCTCAACCTGGCATTTAAAGCCCTCCACAACATTGCTCTCATTTACCTTGCCAGTCATTTCTTATGGCCATTCTTCATATGTTCTCTATCCCAGTCAAACTGTCCTACTAGCTATTCCTTATAGATGATGTTTTAATTCCCACCTCCATGCCTTTGCCCAGATCATCTCCCATGTCTAGAATCCACTTCTTTTTCACTTTTTCCTCAGAATCCTGAGTTTCCTTCAAAGCTTGGGTGCCATCTCCCACACAGGGCCTTTCCTGATGCCCAAAGTTTTTAGTACTTGACATTTCTTCATTTAACTGTATGTACTCTGCATTTATTTATCTCTGTACATCCTGTAACTGCTGTCCTCTTTCCCCTCCCTTCCTCCAGTCTCTTCCCCAAATAGAAGGGAAGCTTCTTGAGGCTATGGATGCTTTGGATTTACAAACCTAAATGGTTGTCTTTGAATCCTTAACCCTGAGCACAGTGTCTTGCACTTAGTAGGTTCATGATAACTGTCTGCTAATTGAGTTGAACCAGGATAGTGAATGCGTTGACTCCATGTCATATTGGGATCTGTTGAAGGAATTTGGAAGGTTTAAGTCTCAAGAAGAGAGAACTCAGGGGGTACATGACAGATGCATTTTATGATTTGAAGGGCCAGTATGGGAAGTAAGGACTAGACTTGTTCTTTTTTGGTCCCGGAGGACAGAGCCAGGAGCCATGAGTGGAAGAGGCAAAGAATGTGGGTTAGGCTTGAAGTCAGGCAACACTTCCTAGCAATGAGAGCTGCTCAGAATTGGAATATACTGCCTTGAGAGGGCATGGGATCATCCTCCTTGGAGATCTTCAAGGCTGGATGACCACTTGTTGGGAATGTTGTAATGGGTATTCTTTTCATCTATGGGTTGGACTTGGTGGCTTCTGGGATCCCTTCCAATCTTAATTTCTATTATTCTGTGAATTTCTCTTAATCTCCCATGCTCACCTTCAGAAGATGGAGAAGCTGTGCTCTAGAACATAGAGAAGAAGGAGCACTCCCTGACGTATTCAGACCATGCAGAGAGAGAGTATCAGAGAGCATTCAGTGTTGTGTCTGGTTCATCTGTGGCCATGCCAACCAGGGGAGAGCCATCGGGATATTAATGACCCCACTCTGAGCCATGCTGCCTCTGAGGCCGTTTGGGACTGCACAATTTATGTCCCCATTTTCCATTCACCACTGCCAGAGATGGAAGACAGATGGTATTTTCAAAGAGATGGTATTGATTTTCCTTCTGCTTCTCAATGAGAGAAGCCATTTATCTCTTTTTAAGGGACGTAGGATCAGAAAGAATCTGCATTGAATATCATAAAGCATGGGTGTTTTGCAAATGATATAACATCACAGGAGTCATAGCAGTAAGGATAGGGAGTCTAGTGGTAGTGTTGGTGGCAGCAGTGGTGGTGTTGGTGGTGGTGGTGGTGGTGGCAGCAGTGGTATTGTTGGTGATGGTGGTGGTGGTGGTGATGGTGGTGGTGTTGGTGTTGTTGGTGATGGTGGTGGTGGTGTTGTTGGTGGTGTTG
>NW_027185588.1:413984-452594 GCF_028583685.1 Petaurus breviceps papuanus
TGGTGGTGGTGGCAGCAGTGGTGGTGGTGTTGGTGGTGGTGTTGTTGTTGGTGGTGGTGATGGTGGTGGTGGTGGTGGTGGTGGCAGCAGTGGTGGTGGTGGTGATGGTGGTGGTGTTGGTGTTGTTGTTGGTGGTGGTGGTGTTGGTGGTGGTGGTGGCAGCAGTGGTGGTGGTGGCAGCAGTGGTGGTGTTGGTGGTGGTGGTGATGGTGGTGGTTGTGGTAATGGTGGCAGTGGTAAGGGAGGTGATAAGAGGAAGGTAATTAAATTACCAAACCTCATTATGTTTGAGTTTCCCCATCACAGATTCAAGATGATTTTCAGTTTGCTGTTTTCTGCATCCAGATGAAGCAAGGATGGAAAACTCAGCTTGGCAAATCCTCTAGTGATTTATGTTCCTTGTTTGGAAGCAATTTTGACCTGAATGATCTACTTTTGGGAGGGTACTCTAGACTGCTCTAGCCTTGATACTCAATACCTCCTCAGTACCCTCAGCTGCCTCTCCAAACTTTCTAGCTAAACTCTTCATTTTTCATAAATTGATACGCTTGGTGTTGGCTCCACAAATATGTCCCCCAGTGGCCTCTTGTAAACTGCACTCCACCCCCACTTTCAGCTTCTTTTTGGGTATTATCTTTCCCTATTAGATTGAAAACTCTTTGAGGTCAGGGACTGCCTTGCTTTTTTCCTATTTATATCCCCAGTATTTGTCACAATGCCTGGCATGTAGTAGGTACTTAATGTTTTTTTGACTAGTATTGTTCAGTCATTTCAGTCATGACCCCATCCATCTGGGGTTTTCTTGGCAAAGACACTGCAGTAGTTTACCATTTCCTTCTCCAGCTCATTTTACAGATGAGGAAACTGAGGCAAACAGGGTTAAGTTTGGAACAGAGAGCTAGTAAGTGTCTGAAGCTGGACTGAATTCATGAAGATGATTCTCCCTGATTCTAAGCCCAGTGTTTTATTCATTGTGCCACCTGGCTGCCTTTTCTTGACTATAACTATGACTATGACTAGATCAATACTGGAAAACAATATCTATTTGTTATCTCAAGTGTCTCAGACAAGCTGGTCCCAAAGTAAGATTCTGCGGTTTATGATCTGTGTTGTGTCTGGTGATGGTGGCAGGAATCTGGCCAAGGTGGAGCAGACTCAGAGCTTCACCATGCTCATGAGATGTCATAGGAGGACCATACAGTTAGGGTTAGAAGGCACATTAGAACTTATCTAGCCCAAATCCCTCATTTTATTTTATTTTTATATTCAATTATATTTTTTCAATTAACAAAAATTTATTTATTTTTCTTTCATTTTCTCCTCTCTTGGAACAAAAGAAAAACCTTGTAATAAATTTCTGTAGCAAAGCAAGAAAATGCTCACATTGGTCATGTCCAGAGATGTGTGTCTCATTCTGCACTCTGAGTCCATGATTTCTCTGTTGATAAGTGGGTAATATGTCATTATTATGAGGGTAGCTAAGTGGCACCACAGTGCACAGAACTTTGGACCTGGAGTCAGGAAGACCTGAGTTCAAATTCAGCCTCAGACACTTACTAGCTGAGTGACCCTAGGTAAATCACTTAACCTCTATGTGCCTTAATTTTCTGAAAATGAAGATAATATCGTATACCTCTCAAGGTTGTTGTAAAGATAAAAGAAACGACATTTGCAAAGTACTTTGTAAACCTTAAAGAACCATATAACTGATAGCTATCATTATCATTTCTCTGAAATTGTGGGTTGGTCTTTGTCTTCTTAAGTCTTTCAAAATTGTCTTCACAATGTTGTTGCTATTGAATAAATTGTTCTCCTGGTTCTACTCCTCACTTGACAGATAAGGAAGTTCATACAGATAAATAAAAGAACACCAGATTTAGAGACCAAAGTCTTGGATTCCAAATTTTTTCTCTAATACTTACTACCTGTGTGACCTTGACCAAATCAATTCATATATCTAGGCTTAAAGTCAAGTTCACTTTTAAAAGCATTTAATAAACACCACCTCAATGCCAAGCACTGTGTTAGGTGATTGGAATAGAGAACTGAAAGTGAGACAATTCTTATCTTCAAGGAGTTTATATCCCATTTGGACCTCAGAATCTTCTGCAAAACAAGGGTTTTGGAGTAGATGAATTCTGAGGACCCTGCCAGTTGTACACCTATGATCCTATCCTCTAGGATGCCTTTCAGAGTAGATATAAACTGTGCTTTGAGATATGTAGTGTTCTGGAGGGCAGAATCAGGTTGTGCCCCTTGGAAGAAGCTACCAGAAGGAGAAGTAATTGATGGTTTCTGTAAATGCAAGGCTTTTCAGGGAATAGGGTGCCTGGTAGCAGCTCCATACTCAGTCCCTTGAGCCCTAGGGTATTTCCCTCATCTGCTTTCCCCAGATGGCCTTTTCTGATTTATTCCACCCCTACCCTATCACTCCTTCACTCTGCATTCCTCAATATCTCTCAATTGTGTAATTTTGTTCTGCTCATATTTCTCTTTGAAATTTCTCAAGTTTCTTCCTTTGTATTTTCTATCTCTCCAATCTGATGGGGAACACAAAAATGGGCTGAGTCCTTATTTTCTCTATATCCCCCTACCTTGCCTAGTTCAGGCTTTATGTGCAGGATGTGCTCAATAAATACTTGTTTACAATGGATATACTAGCTGCAGGGCAATGTGGAATCACCAACAGCTAAAAGCAGCAGGGTTAATGAAAACCCAGGACATGTTTTGAGTTCTTTCCAGAACCCCTAGTCGTAAATAAAGTTCTATGAAAACCTTTGTTGAGACAGACCTCATAATTCACTTTCATTCTGGTATCTCAGCCATCCATTTAAAAATCATCTCTGGCCATTCTGCTCAGGGCTGGGCAGAGGAGATGATCCCCTGGGAAACCAGTGACTAATGGTAGCCTCAGCTCCCAAGAAGATATTAAAACACCAGCTGGGTCTGGGCTTAAGGATGGGATAGATAGTTAGGTTTTTCATTTTTTCCCCAGGGTCTCTGGAAAGAGTTACAGGATTGTTTTCCAAAGTCAAATGGGAAATAAAGTGAAGGGAAGAAACATTTATTAAATGCTCAATATTTTCCAGGAACAGTGCTAAATGCTTTATAAATATTATTTCATTTGATCCTTTCAATAACCCTGTGGGCTAAGTGACTCCAAAGTCAGATGGGTAGTGCTCAGAACTGACCAGTGAGCTCCTGCTTCCAATCTTTCTCAGATCCATAGAAAGACTTAGAGCCGTGAAAATTTGGGTTTAAACCCTTCCATTGATTTACCTGGGGCCTATTGTATCTCTCCAGTTGAATGTAAGCTTCCTGAGAGGTCCTGGGATCATTGATTTCAAGCTGGAAGGGACATGGAGGTCATCAGATCCAACCCCTTCATTTTACAGCTCAGGAAACTCAGGTCCAGAATTGTGATGTGACACATGTAGGTTGAGAACTGGAAGGAGGTCTTAGGGATTATGGATGTAGTCCAGTCCTTACTTCATCGATTAGGAAACTGAATTCTCAGGAGGGAAGTCACTGTTCCCAGGTCACTAGAGGCAGAATTGGGATGGCAGCCCACACGAGGATCTCCACCTCCAATTCAGCCCTCTTTCTGCTATACAATGCTGCTCACAGGAGCACTCCATCAGCCCTGTGCATAGTGATAGGATGGCATTGAGTTTTGCCACCCTCATTCTCTCCAAGCTGTCCTTCTGGCTTTCTGGGCTTAGCCACCATGACTCAGCTGCTGTCTCACCCTGGAACCTCCTTCAACGAAGGAGGGCCTTCCTATACTGGAATGTCCCTTCTTCCAGTCCCTTTTTCCCACTGTGGGATTCCTTTGGGGGGGGGGTCCTCCATTTTGGGCAACAACCCCCGCCGGACATGCTTCATCCCCTTCCAGGCTTCCTCACCATTAGAATAAAAGTTCCTTGTGGGAGTGTGTGTGGGGGACTTCTTATTGCTTGCATTTGCATCATCCCTAGCATTTAACTCAGTGCTTTGCACACAGTAGGCACTTAATGGAACAGCTCTGTGTGACCTTGAGTCAGGAAGACTCATCTTCCTGAGTTCAAATCCAGCCTCAGACACTAGCTGAGTGTGTGACCCTGGGCAAGTCACTTAATCCTGTTGGCCTCAGTTTCCTCATCTGTAAAATGGCAAACCATTCCATTATCGTTGCCCACAAAGGGGTCACAGAGAGTCAAATATGACCAAAAAAACCCAGCTAGACAACAATAAAAACCATTTAATAAATGCCTGCCTTTCTGCCAGATTTGAACTCAGGAAGATGAGTCTTCCTGACTCCAGGTCCAGCCTCTCTATGCTCCATCATGCCACCTTGTTGCCTCTTTCAGCAGGAGTAACACCTAATTAAGTAGAACAAATTAAATTAGGGAGCTACCAGATGGTGGCTTCTTCCTTACCCCTTACTCCACACTCCCATCCCTACCCCAGGTCAACTCTTTGCCAGCTGAGATCTTTCCTGGCTCAGTCCTGCCCTGGTTCTCCAGCATAATATGATAGAAAGGACAATAACTGTACTCAGAGGGTCTGGGTTCAAAACCAACCTCTGATGCTTATTACCTTTATGACTTTCGGCAACTTAACCTTTTTGTAATGAAGGAGCTGTGAGATTCCTTCCAGCCCTAGATCTAGAATCCTATAATTCTCAGGTCTCAAGTCTCCCCAGCAAGGTCAAAGTCTCTCCCAAGGAGGCGGGGTCCTGGGGTCTCTGTCTTTTTTTTCTTTCTTTATTTACTTTTAGCTTACAACATTCAGTTCCACAATCCCTTGAGGTCAAAATTTTCTCCCTCTTCCTTTCCTCCTCGCTTCCCCACCATGGCGGTACGCAATTCAATAAAGGTTCTACATACAGCTTCACATTAAACATTAGTCAAGTTGTAAAGAAGAATTATAAGTGAATAATATGAAATAATTGAAATGAAATAAACAACTAGAAAGAAGGAATGAAAGAAAACAAAAAAGAGAGAAAGCAAGTAGTTTGCTTCAATCTGCATTCAGACTCTATAAATCTTTTTCTATTTGTGAATAGCCTTTTCCATCATGAGTCTTTTGGAGTTGTCTTACAGCCTTGCATTGCTGAGAGGAGCCCAGTCAGTCATCACAGATATGATGTGTCTGTAATTGTGTACAAAGTTCCCCTGGTTCTGCTCCTCTCACTCAGCATCAATTTATATAAGTCTCTCCAGGTTGTTATGAAGTTCGTCTGCTCCTCATTTCTTATAGCACAATAGTATTCTGTTACATTTATATACCACAAGTTGTTTAGCCACTTACCAGTTGATGGGCATCCCCTTGATTTCCAATTCTTTGCTACCACAAAAAGAGCTGCTATAAATATTTTTGTACTTACATGTCCTTTTCCCACCTGTATGATCTCTTTGCGATACAGTGGGGTCTGTCTTTTTCCTACTGGGGACTTGTGTTCTGGGTTTGATTCTCTCTCATGCCATATCCTCACTTTCACCCTCAATTAATTTCCCTAAAAATGGGTTTGCGGATGCCTTTCATGGTCATTGTTCCAGGGGCTAGATTTAGAGTGGCTAGTCATGGCTCTACTCTTCACTCTGTCTCTATCTTGCTATGTGACCTTGGAGAAGTCAACCTTTCCTCCCTGGGCCTCTGTAAAACGAAGGATTTGGGTTAGATGATCTTCCTGGTATAATATTCAATTTTGTTCTACAAAGTGTTAGAAGAATGTAATTAAAGAAGAGCCAAGCTCCTAGTACAGCCCGTGTGAATTTTTTTATCCTTGTCTCCCCCCCCCGTCTTTCCCCCATAAAATCATTGAACTCCAGATTATTAAGATTTTTATCTGAGCCTGGTGATTACACAGTTCCATGTAGCACACAATGGGAAGCAAAGTGTTTGTGCCCCCAACAAGGAGCTATTTCTTGATGACAAATGCCATCAGCCCAGTGTGCACTCTCTTTGGGAGGGTCTGCTAATGTGACTGCGTGAATGCTCAGGCTTTGGGCAAGAACCCGGTTGCAAGCCTATTGCTACCCTGGAGTTATGGGGAGCTTTGGAAGAGACTGAGGAAAGGCTCATGGACTCTGTCAGCAGTAAAGAACCTTCCCATGTCTTTCATCCCATCTCCCTCTCCTCTGTGCAGAAACCTTCTGCCTAGCATGCCACAAAGTTCCTTGGATTCCTCCTCTCCCTAATCAAAAGCCTGGGGTCTTCTTCCAGGGTTGGCTCTAGGACATAGCCCCAAGCTAAGTCTTCCTTTCTTCTCCTTCCTTCTTTCCTCTTTAAGTCAGCTCTTTCCTTGTCTAGATGCTTGTTTGGTTGCTGTTCTTCATTCTTTTTTTAAAAATTAATTTGTTTGTTTTCTTATAGTTTACAAGATTCAATTCCACTATTCCTTGAGTTTCACATTTTGTCCCCCTCCCTCCCTTCCCCCGCCATGGCAGCATACAGTCAAGTATAAGATCTGTAAATACTTTCACATTATACATTAGTCAGGTTATAAAGATGGATTGCATCAGATGGAATGGAAAATGGTAAAGAGGACATAAAACCAAACAAGAAAAGGAAAAAGATCAGGTTTTTGCTTCCATTTGGATATAAACTCAGTTCTTTCTAGTTCTTTCTCTGGATGCACACATTTCTCTCCATCATGAGTCTTTTGGGATTGACTTATATCACTGCATTGCTGAGAAGAGTCCAGTCTATCAAAGTTGGTCATCACAATACGTTGTGTCTGTAATTGTGTACAGATTTCTCCTGGTTCTACTTTTCTCACTCAGCATCAGTTCGTATAAGCCTCTCCAGGTAAATATGAAGTCCATCTGCTCCTTGTTTCTTATAGCACAATAGTATTCCATAACATGCATATACCACAACTTGTTCAGCCATTCCCCAATTGATGGGCACCCCCTTAATTTCCAATTCCTTGACACCACAAAAACAGCTGCTATGAACATTTTTGTATATATGGGTCTTCCTGCCACTTCTATGATCTCTTTGGGATATAACCCTAGGAGTGGTATTGCTGGGTCAAAGAATATGAAATTATTTATAGCCCTTTGGGCATAATTCTAGATTGCTCTCCAGAAAGGCTGGATCAGTTCACAACTCCACCAGCAATGCATTGGTGTTCCAATTTGCCCACATCCTCTCCAGCATTTGTCATTTTTCTGTTTTTGTCATCTTAGCCAATTAGACTGGTGAGATGTGGTACCTCAGAGTTGTTTTGATTTGCATTTCTCTAATCAACAGCGATTTAGAGCATTTCTTCATGAGCTTATAGATATCTTTAATTTCTCTGAAAATTGCCTGTTCATATCCTTTTACCATTTATCAATTGGGGAATGACTTGTATTCTTATAAATTTGACTCAATTCTCTGTATATTTTAGAAATGAGTACTTTGTCAGAGACATAGGTTGTAAAATTTTTTTCCCCAATTTCCTACCTCCCTCTTAATCTTTGTTACACTGGCTTTGTTTGTACAGAAGCTTTTCAATTTCATGTAAGCAAAATTATCCATTTTACATTTTATAATGTTCTCTAATTCTTGTTTAGTCATAAAGTCTTTCCCTCTTCACAGATATGACAGGTAAACTATTCCTTGTTTTCTGAGACTGCTTACAGTATCAACCTTTATACCTAGATCATGCACCCATTTAGACTTGATTTTGGTATATGGTGTTAGATAATGGTCTATGCCCAGTTTCTGCCATACTATATTCCAGTTTTCCCAGCAGTTTTTGTCAAATAGTGAGTTCTTATCCCCAAAATTAGGGTCTTGGGGTTTATCAAACAATAGATTACTATAGTCTTTGACTTCTGAATCTCCTGTGCCTAATCTATTCCATTGATCCACTCCTCTATTCCTCAGCCAGTACCAAGTAGTTTTGATGACTGCTGCTTTATGATACAGATTGAAATCTGGCATAGCTAGTCCACCTTCCCTAGCATTTCTTTTCATTAATTCCTTTGATATTCTGGACCGTTTATTCTTCCAAATGAATTTTGTTACTATTTTTTCTAGCTCTACAAAGTAGTTTTTTGGTAAATTAATTGGTATGGCACTAAATATATAATTTAATTTAGGTAAAATTGTCATTTTTATTATATTAGCTCGACCCAGCCAAGAGCAATTGATATTTTTCCAATTAGTTAGATCTGACTTTATTTGTGTGAAAAGTGTTTTGTAGTTGTGGTCATATAGGTCCTGGGTTTGTTTTGGCAGGTAGATTCCCAAATATTTTATAATGTCTACAGTAACTTTAAATGGGATTTCTCTTTCTATCTCTTGCTGTTGAATTTCATTGGAAATATATAGGAATGCCGAGGATTTATGTGGGTTTATTTTATATCCTGCAACTTTGCCAAATTTATTTATTGTCTCAAGTAGTTTTTTACTTGATTCTCTAGGATTCTCTAAGTATATCATCATATCATCTGCAAAGAGTTATAGCTTGGTCTCTTCTTTGCCTAATTTGATTCCTTTGATTTCTTTTTCTTCTCTAATTTGCTACTGCTAACATTTCTAGTACCAGATTGAATAAGAGGGGTGATCTGCAGCCCTGGAAGACATTTCTAGATTGGTGGAATCAAAGAACCATTTCAGTATTGGAGTAAATGTAAATTCATTCAATTCAACAAATTACAGGTTATATTTGGGTGAAAAAAATCAGTTTTGCAAGGGAAACATTAATAAATACCAGTTAATTTGAAAAAATAGATTGCAGGGAGATGTTAATCAATAGTCAGTCAGTCAATAAACATTTATTAAGTGCCTACTAAGTGCCAGGCATTGTACTAAGTGCTAGTTTTCATGAACTGCAAATATAATATGAGTCAGTAATGTTGACACAGGGTCAGACAAGGGTTGGAGTCAGATTGTATTGGCTGGGGAGAGAAAATTGTTAAATTTTCAGCATAAATATTTGCACATTGGAAATTGGCCAATGTGCAAATTGGGGTTTGATTTGTTGTTTTACTGATTTTCTGAGATTAAAAAAAGTGATGGACAAAATATTAATGGTGCAGATTAAACTTAAAACCATGTCAAGGGTATGTTCCCCCTTTCCCCCCTCCCATCTCCTGGGAGCTGGTTGTTAAACATTTACCAGCATACCCCTTCATTGTAGTCAAAAAAGCTATTCTGATGTCAGACTGTATTAAGGTGCATAGTGCCTTTGATGGGGGAGTGATGGTCCTTCTGTCCTCTGTCTTGGTTAGACTTCCTCTGGGATTGTGTACAATTCTAGGAATTGCATTTTAGGAAAGACGTTGACAGATATGCCATATGAGAGTCTGCTGAAGGAAAAGGAGATGTTTAACCCAGAGCAGAAAGACTCAGGGGGACATGATGGTTGTCTAATGATAACTAGCATTTACATTGCACTTTAAACTTTGAAAAGTGTTTTGCATAAATATTATCTCATTTGATTCTTGAACCTATAAGGTATGTGGGTTATTATTATTAATGAGGAAACTAAGACAGACAGAGATCAAGTGACTTGCCTGGGTCAAACAGCTACTAAGTGTCCGAGGCTGGTTTTGAACTCAGGTCTTCCTGACTCTAGGCCCCGTCCTCTATGCATTCTATCACATCTTTGCTCTTTAAGTATTTGAAGAGCAGTCCGGTGGAGTAGCAACTAGGTGGTGCAGTGGATAAAACAACAAACCTGGAGTAAGGAAGACCTGAGTTCAGATCTGACCTCAGACACTTACTAACTGTGTGACCCTGGAAAAGTCACTTATGTTTGTTTGCCTTAGTTTCTTTACCTGTAAAGTGAGCTAGAGAAGAAAATAGCAAATCACTCCAGTAACTCTGCTGAGAAAACCCCAAATTGGATTATGTAGAGTTGGACACAACTGTATCTTCTGAACTATGAACAACAGATAGAGTAGGGATTGAATATGTTCAGTTGATCCCAGAGGCAGAAGCAGGATAATGAAGGGGAATCTTGGGAGGCAGCCCATTCCCCTGTTGGAGAGTTCTAATTGTTAGAATGCTGTTTCTGGTATCCAGCTGGTCTCTTTGCAATTTCCCCCACTGGAGAGAGTGGGACCATGGCAGGCTATATGGGAGACAGCAAGAATGGAAATCTTTTGAATAAATAAACCTTAAATGCTAAGAAGTAATTAGGGCATAATTCCCTATAATGTTGAGCCAGCTGGTACAGTCTCAAGGCTGCAGTGAATTATATATCTCACTGGAAGGCAGTGGAATGGCTGCAGCCATGGATGAGCTCAGGGAATTGGTGCACACTATGGAATCTCCTCTGGACAGTACGATCCCAATTCAGTCTAATGACCTCTGCAGTCACATTGAAAACAAACAAACAAACATGAATTTCTCTCTTGTTTCAGTAGGGAGGCTGAGTGATTTAAAGTTCCTGCTTTACTGGCTCTTGAGTCACAGGCAAGAAAGCTGTAAGGTAGGGATTAGCTGAACCCCACGAGGAATAGAAGTGGGATTTCCCCATACCCCAAAGGGATCCTGCTTCCCAATGCTCCCAGTGCTCTGGGCTTTCTTACTAAGAAAGAGGCAGCAAGGCAAGTGTGCACTCTGTCTTCTCCAATTGGATGTCAGCTTCCTGATGTTGGGGACTGTTTCTTTTTTTTGTGTGTGTTTTCTTTTTTTGGTGAATTTTAGAGAATTCCACAGAACCTGACACATAGTAATGTTAACAACTTAATATATAAAATATAATAATGGAGGATATTAATAATTTAATAAGTGGTTCTTGAATTGAATTATACCAATGACCCCAATAGGTTAGAGGAAAAGGGGAGGGTTGATTGTTGGACTCCTTTTGTGCCAGGCAGGGTTTCATCTGCTGTTTCTCTCCTCTCTTCCCGTCCCTCTGCCCTTATTGGGTTGACTGATTGTTTGTTGACTGATTGATTGATAAAGTGCAGAAGATGAAGTCAGGAAGGCTTTTGTTCACAGTTTGCCAGTAGCAGTTATTAGCGATGTAACCATGAGTCACAGAGAGATAGATTCTGGGGCTCATCTGCAAAACAGGCTTGATAATGCCTCTGGCAGCAACATCACAGGGTTATTGTGATAAATGAAATCCTGTCTGTAGAGTGCTTTGTAAACTTTCAAACCTATCTAAATGTAAATTATTATTAGTTTACCACAGGGACTCAGAAGGAGGGAAAGGAGGCAGGATGTTGTGGGGCACTTTGGGTAAAACTTACATTCTGTACCCCAGTTTCCCAATCTGACAAATGGGGACATGCAGTCTTGCCCTGTCTCTCTTACTGGGGTTTCTGTGAAGATCTGGGAGATAATGGTACGTGTAAAGGGTTGGACTAATATGAGGAGTGACATGGCCAGACTTGTACTTTAGAAAGATAAATGTGACAGTTGAGGGGAGGATGGACTGGAGCTGGGAAAGATTTGAGCAGGGAGACCAACCAGAAGCCTATTGAAATAGTCCAGGAGTGGAATGATGAGGGCCTGCACCAAGGGAGTGGCAGTGTCAGAGAAGAGAAGGGTATATACCAGAGATCTTACAGAGATGGAAACAATAGACCTTGGTCACAAGTTGGCTAGGAGGAGTGAGGGAGAGTAGGGAGTTGAAGATGGCACCTAGGTTGCAAGCCTAATTGATTGTAAGAATGGTGGTGGTATCTTCAACAGTCATAGGGAAATCAGAAAATACGGAGAGTTTTGGCAAAGATAATGAGTTTAGTTTTGGGCACATTGAGCTTATGATGCTTAGGAGACATTCAGTTCAAGTTGTCCAATAAGGCAGCTGGATACGCAAGACTGAAGGTTAAGGGAGAGGGCAGGGCTGGACAAATATATTGGAGAACCATCTTCGTCAAGATGATGGTTGAATCCATGGGAGCTGAAGGGACCACCAAGTGAAATAATATTAAAGGAGAAGAGA
Organism: Petaurus breviceps papuanus; assembly: GCF_028583685.1. Lineage (NCBI taxonomy): Eukaryota > Metazoa > Chordata > Mammalia > Diprotodontia > Petauridae > Petaurus > Petaurus breviceps. The sequence goes on from NW_027185588.1 coordinate 425,866, forward strand.
AGAGGGTCCAAGACAGAGCCCTGGGGGCTGCCCAGGGCTAGAAGGCATGATGTGGATGAAGATCCAGCAAAGGAAATTGAGAGGGTGTGGTCAAACCCCTTTACAAAAATTACATTTTATAGACAGGATTTCATTTATTACAGTAACCCTGTGATGTTGCTGCTAAAGACATTATCAAGCTTGTTTTGCAGGAGAGAACCAAGATAGAGTAGTGTCACAGAAACCTAGAGAGAAGAAAGTATTAAGAAGAGGGTGATTGGCAGAGTTCAAGGTTACAGAAGTCTAGAAAGATGAAGACTGAAATTAAAGATTTGGTAATTTTTGAAAAAGCAGTGAATGGTGAGGATGGAAGCCAGACTTCAAAGAGTTAAGAGTGAGAGGCAAGGAATGGAGGCATCTATTCCTGCTGGTCTTCTAGGAGGGTTTAGTCACAAAAGGCAGGGAAGATATGGGGCAATAGCTAGCAGAGATGGGTGGATTAAATGAAGGTGTTTTGAGGATGGGGGAGACATGGGCATATTTATAGGCAAAAAGAAAGAAGTCAGTAGATAGGGAACAATAAAAGATAGTGAAAGAGTGGGCATGATAGGAGAATATTCAAGATGGAGTTGTGGTAGGGCAAGAACTTTAATAGGATCAGGATCAAGGGGTTTGAGAGAAGAAGGTAGTATAGAGTTGAATCATTTCACCAAGGGGTTCAAATGGGGAAGAGAAGAGAATTTAGCCAGCACGGGGGTGGTAGCCTAGGAAAGAGCTGAAGGGTAAAATGATCAAAGATTACAGTGAGGATGAAAGAGGTCTGGGGGTTGGTAGAGGGAGAAATGGAATGATAATAGATTGTGCTCAGAGAAAGGAATGTCAGAGTTCATAAAAACGGAAGTGCTCCTTTTGTTGGGTGCTGGCCATCTTTGTGTGGGGCTTTAGCGGCAATGAGTAAGGTAAGGAACTTAGAGGTTAGGGTGTTTGAGAGAGTATCAATATGTATGTCGAAGTCCTCTCATATAAGGGGAGGAGTTTTGGAAGAGAAAGGGAGGAAGAGAGACAGAAAGACAAAGAGAAAGGGAGAGAGAGAAAGAGATAAAGAGAAATAGAAAGAGAAAGACAGAGAGAGAGAGAGAGAGAGAGAGAGAGAGAGAGAGAGAGAGAGAGAGAGAGAGAAGAGAAGGCAATGAAGTCATTGAGGAAAGAAGATGAATGTTGTCCTGGAAGTCAGTAGACAGCAGCAACCAGAATTTGGATTGAGTGTTAGATTTGGATTGAGTGATTCTCAGAGGAGAGATTGCTGAGTGATGGATGTAGAGGGAAAGCCTGGAAGTAGCAATGGGGAACAAGAAATATTCCACCTCCCCCAGTGAGTCTGCAGGGATAAACGAAAGTACAACCAGTGCTCAGAAGGGTGGCCAGGGCGGCCATCATGAGGGAGCCAGATCTCAGTGAGAACCTAAAGATGAAAGGAGAAGGAAAGGAAACATTTTAAGATGAAAGCTAATGTGTTACCTATGGAGCAGGCATAGATATAGAGCACAGTGGAAAGGATGAGTAGCTTTAGAGGGGTACATTGGTAGGGTTGGGTTGAGGAGCATGGGAATAAAGGCTCAGTCAGTGGGGAACCAAGAATGGAGTTTGAACAATGGCATCCCGGGGTTCAGAATCACTGGTACAGGGAGGAAATGATGTGGTGGGAATATGTTGTGGAATGAGTTCACCTAATATTTAATTGAGGAATGGTTTCAGGTATTTTATTTTTTTTAGAGGGGGGAAGGCAGGGCAATTGGGATTAAGTGACTTGCCCAAGGTCTCACGGCTATTAAGTGTTAAGAGGCCGGATTTGAACTCAGGTCCTCCTGTCTCCAGGGCCGGTGCTCTATTCACTGCACCACCTAGCTACCCCAGGTAGATTTTCATTGTCCAAAGAAGTTCAACCTGGGAATGGAATACCCCCAGGGGTGGGACAACAATGCATAGATGGAAAGTGGGAATAGGAGAAGTGCTTTATGTCTTTGGGGGGAGATAAGGCAACCACTGTGGAGTCTGGGTGACTGGAAAGAGTATTTTCTGTGCAATCCCATGGGAAGAGAAGAAGCATTTTTATATTGCTTGCTATATGCCAGGCACTGTGCTAAGAGCTTTACAAATATCTCACTTAATCCTCACAATTACCCTGTGAGGTAGATACTGTTATTATCCCTATTTTACAGTTGAGGAAACTGAGGCAATGAAGGTTAAGTGACTTGGCCAGGATCACGCAGCTGGTAAGTACTTGAGTCTAGATTTGAACTTAGGTCTTCTTGTCTCCATACCCAGCACTCTATCCACCCTGAGAGGTCAGGAAACCCTCCTGGAGAAGATACAGACTATTCCCAGTGCCTTTGCATTGATCCTCACAACAAGGTGAGTAAACTGAGACAAACAGATTTGCCCAGCTTCGAATAACCAAATAGTATTTGAGGCTGGATTTGAACTCAAGTTTTCAGGATTATTAGTGCAACATTTTATCCACTGTGCCACCTTTCTCTAATTGAATTATGCTTAACCAGTGCCAAAAGTGTTGGGGGTAGGGGTCAGAGTTGGGCTTCCCCTGTGTCAGGTAGAACGTTGTCTGCAGCTTCCACTTCTGCCCTCCACCTCTCTTTCCCTCTCCCCCATCCACTTCTCTTCCTAGAGGCTTCCATCTGTTTTCTTCTTACCACCCAGAACCATTTTCTCCAGACTTGAACCCCCTTTTCGGTCTTTTTCTGATTCCTCCCACTCACTGCACTCTTCTCCATCCCCCTTCTGCCTATGAATGAACCCATATACCCTGACTAAGTCACTCGAGCTTGCCCCCAGCAATGGTCCCTGTGGCTTGATCATGCCTCCCTCATATAATAACCTGAAGAATTAGGGTCTTGATTATATGGAGCGAGCTGGGACCAGAACCTGCAATTGGATTGCATAGCCATACTGCCAATGGGCAGACACTAGGTATTTGACTGCTTTTGACATGCATGGTACAGGATTTGGGTTCAAATCCCACCTTCCTACTGGTGACTTTGGGCTACATCACCTGCCCTGGGTCTCAGCTTCTGCATCTATAAAGTCAAAGCATTGACTAGAAGCTTTTTATGGCCCTTTCCATCTCTAGAGATAGGGTGCCATGAATCTAGGACATACTACCTGTGTTTCCCTGATAATAAGACACTGTCTTATTAATTTTTTTGGACAGAAAAACACCAGAGGGCTTATTTTCAGGGGAGGGCTTATTTTAATGAACATTGACAGCAATTTTAATAAACAGGTAAATGTGAACAAAAAAATGTACCTTTATTCAATAAGCAAATCACTGGGGAAGAACAGGATGACGCGCTCACTGCTGCAGCTCTGATTGGATGCAGCTCGGAGCACGGCGTGTGTTTCACCCGGGGCGGGGGGGGCAAGGTGCATACAGAGGGTACCGCAATGTAGCGTGTAGCACAGGGGATCACCTTCACTACAGTAGCAATCTCAATAGGGCTTATTTTCAGGGGAGGGCTTATTTTAGAGGAATCTTACACAGTAAGGGGAGGGCTTATTTTCAGGATAGGTCTTATCGGGAAAACACGGTATGATAACACAGAGGAAAGAAGGTTGGGTCTGGAGTCAGAGGACTGGGTTTGAATTCCATCTCTCTCATTCACCAAATTATTTTGAGCAAATGGTTCTCCTCTCTAGGCCTCAGTTTCCCTATTTGTAAAATAAAGAGGTTAGATTAGGTGAGCTTGGAGATCCCTTCTAGCTTTCAGCCTATAACATTCTATCTTAAGATAATGATTTGACATCATGAAAGACCATATACTTGGGTGGAAAGAACACTAGAGTTGAAGTCTGGAAACCTGAGTTTAAATTCTACCTCAGACATTGACCAACTATGTGACCTTGAGTCACTTATCCTCTCTTTCTCTTTCTGTAAAATAGGGATAACAATCTGTTTATTACCTTTCTCAGAGAGTGGTCAGGAAAGTGCCCTGCAAATCTTAACAAATGTTAGTTAATACTGTTCTGAGGGAAGTAAGCAATTTGGTTCTGGATTTGGGTAAGATGTGGGTTTGAGTTCCAGTTTGACCAATCATTAACTGTGTGACCTGGGTAATATCCTTCACCTCTCTGAGTCTCAGTTTCCTCTTCTGTAAAATGAGAGAGGAGAACTCTAAGGTTCTTTCTAGCTTAACAGTCTGTGGTTTTTGTAAATGAGAACTGTTAACCATTTTCATAAATATTCCCCACAATTCCCTTCTTTGGTTTTCCATCATTATTTTTACTTCATGCCCCAACAATGAGATAAGTGCAAAGGAGATTCTTCTTCCTAGGCTGGTAAGGAATTCCATCTTCTAACTGGGTAGCTGATGTATTATTCATCATGATGGGAGAAGGGCAACTCGTTGTATCTGCTGGTTCTTCCTGGGGTTCCTGAGATACCCAGCTGTACTTGGGCCAGATAGCCTGGCCACAGGGACTCTGGAAGCTGAGAGATATCAGTGTCAATATCAGTGATGCTTCCCATGCTAAGAGCATCCTGATGGTAGAGAGTATTTATCCAGACTCTGCAATTTTCTCCCTATTGACCATGGTGTAATGGGAATGTAAATTTTTAAGATCTTCCCTGCCCCTAGGCTAAAGTGCACCTGGAGCCTGGGGTGGGAGGCTTGTTTTTCAGTAGATACCTCTAGATTGTCCAGTGAGTCAATAAGGTTGTTACATTCTCTGAGCCAGGAGAAGGCTATATAAGCCCTGATGTGTAGCTTTGTTTTGGGGCTTACTTTGAGAAGTGTTCTGTGATTTCATCTGGATTCTGGGAACCCGTTGTTGAGAGCGCCCCCTTGGCTTTGAAAAACCCAGATGTTGAAACCTAGATGTTGATTTGGTATGGATGTAATGGTTGGACATTTTGGAAACTATTTGATTTGTTTCTCTGTCTTGATAATTCTGTCTGTATATTCTGAAGTTCGGGGTGCTGACCTTTTTCCCCTGAACTAGGTGAACGATACATATCTGACTGATTAAAGTAAGCTTGTTAATCCATTTTGAGTTGCTTCCCTTTATCAAAGCAGATCCAAGAACCTGTGGTGGCAGCGACCCTGGGGACGGTGGAGTGCTTGCTGCTACATATGGGCAAGTCATGTCCTCTTCCTGGGGCCTGGCTTCTGCAAAGTGAGAGGATTGAACTAGATGTTCCTTTCAGCTTTAAACCTTTAATCCTACGGCCCTAAAATATATCCCCTTTCCCATCCCTGGGGAACATTCAGGCCATCATTTGATCCAATTCAACATGCATTTATTTGACTCCTACTATGTGTAGGGGAGGAGATAATCACCACCAGCATTGACAAGTGTTTATTAAACACTTAGTGTGTGCCAAGCACTGGACTAAGTTCTGGGAATGCAAGGAAAGGCAAAAACACAGATTCTACCCTAAAGAACTTACGTTCTAATGGGGAAAGACTGACATAATAGTTGAAGAGCTGACCTTGGAGTGAGGAAGTCCTGGCTTCAAGTCCTGATGGGAACATTCTTATTATACAACCTTGGGCCAGTCATTTTCAATGCCTCAGGTGACTGTTTGGGGCTAAAAGTCACAAACTAGGAGCTCTCACACTAGGATGATGGAGATTTGGAGGCGCCCCAAAATGTGCAGAGTACCTTTCACTTGGGGTCTGTCCTTTTGGGAGTGACTCTATCCTGTCCTCTCTTGTTCCTGATGGTGGAGGTACTGTCCTGCTGCAACTAGAAGCCAGCCAGTTGCCATTAGCTATACATGGAGATTCATCAGGGCAGTGAATATTTTTATTAGGAGAAATTAAATTCCAATACACATTATTTCTAGCAAGGGCTGAGGAAGAAAAAAAATCCAGTTTACTGCCTTTAATCAAAAGCATCTGCTCCGCTAACATCTTCTCCCAGTGCTCTGGTTATGGGCTTGCTTATGAATGAACTTATTGAAACAGGCGACGTGTACATTTTGGAATTCATTTCAGACTTGATTTAGGATGGAGCCACTGGGTGAATCCAGTCTCTGATGCTTTTGTCCCATTTGTTCCATGGTTATAGATCATATGATCACAGGTACAGAGGTGGAATGGACTGAAGAAGCCCTCTGGTCCAATCCCTTCATTTTGCAGATGAGGAAACAGAGGGATCAGGTGACTTGCACGGGGTCAAGAAGACATGAGTTCAAATCCTGCCTTAGACTAGCTGTGCAACCCTGGGCAAATCACTAAGTTTTCTGTGCCCCATTTTCTTCTAATTCACAGGATTGTTGTGAGTCTCAAAAGGAGAGGATATATTTAAAATACTTTGCAAACCTTTAAAAGTGATATACAAATGTTAGTTATAATTTTTGTTGATGACAGTAGATACATGGCAGAGTTCTAGACTTGAAAATAGGAAGACCTGAGTTCATAATCCCCTCTTAGTGACTAGCTGTGTTGATGCTGTTTAGTTGATTAGTCATGTCTGACTCTTTATAACCCTATTTGCGGTTTTCTTGGCAAAGATAATAAAGAGGTTTACCATTTCCTTCTCCAGCTCATTTGACAGATGAGGAAACTGAGGCAAATAGGATTAAGTGACTTGTCCAGGGTCACATAGCTAATAAGTGATTGAGATCAGATTTGAACTCAGATCTTCCTGACTCCAGGGCTGATACTTTATCTACTGCACCACCTATCCACTCTTTATTAGTTGTGTAGGTCTGGGAAAATCACTTGACCTCTGTTTGCCTCAGTTTCTTCATCTGTAAAATGGTGATAATAATATCACTTACCTTACAGAATTGTTGTGGAAAGCAAATGAAATAACATGAAAAGTGTTCTTCAGACTTTAAAACTTTATATAGGGGCGGCTAGATGGAGCAGTGAATAGAACACTGGCCCTGGAGTCAGGAGGACCTGAGTTCAAATCTGGCCTCAGACACTCGACACATTTACTAGCTGTGTGACTTTGGGCAAGTTACTTAACCCCAATTGACCTCCAAAAAGCAAAAAAAAAATTTTTTTTGTATAAATGCTATTACATTATAATCGAACACAAATCCCTTCTATCAATACGCCCTGCAGCGGTCATCCAGCCTCTGACTAAAAACAGTTAGTGAGGGGAATCCCTGGCCACTTTTACAGAGATCTCATTGTTGGGGAAGTCCTCTTTACATCAAGATGGAATCTTTCTCTCCATAGCTTCTATGCATGGTTTCTAATTCTCTCCTCTGGGATCAAGCAGAATAAATTTAGTTCTTTCTCAGAATAGCCCTTCCAATGTTTGGAGAAAATAATTTCCCCTAAGTTTTCTCTTCTCCAGTGCCATTGACCAGTCTTCAAATGACATGGCCTCTAGTGTTTTACCATTTTTGTTTTCTGCCTTGGAATGCTCTTAAGCTTGTCAATGTCCTTTCTAAAATGTGGTATCCAGAACTGAGCATAATGTTCCTAATGTGGTCTGACTATGGCATAGTGTAGCTGAATGATCACTTAGCTTGTTTGGACACCATGCCTACATCATGGCAGCCGAAGAACTCATGAGCTTTTTTGGATTAACTTGAACTTCAATTTCCCTAAAGCACCCAGATCAGTTTCATACAAATTATCTGTCAATGTTTTTCCAGCCTATATTTGTAACGTTGACTCTGTGAGCCCATGTGTAGGATTTTACATTTTTCCCCATTTAATTTTATTTTTGATGTGATTTATCTTTCAGATATTTTGGCATCTTGAGCTTTGAATCCCACTGACAAGTTTTTATATCCTGAGTCTGTCATCCAATGTGGGAGCTGTCTTTCCCAGTTTCACGTCATCTGCAAACTGGCTTGATGGATGTCCTCGCAAGATCTGGATAAACTTGTCTATGATTTTAGCCAAGTCATAGATAAAACATTTTAAGCAGACCAGGGTTAAGGACAGATTCTATGGGCTCTCTGATTGAGACCATCCTTTAAGTTGGCAGTGACCCATTAATGACCTCTTTTGGGGTCCAATCATTCAAACATTTCTCTATCCACCTAAAGTGTGCTATCCTTTAACTCATACCTTTCATTTCATCCACAAGGGAAGTATGGCAGCTGTTGTCAAACGTTTTGCCCAAATCCAGGCTTGCTGTTTCTGTAGCATTCCCTTGATCTATTATTAGATGTGTTACTCTGTTTTCTTGTGCTTTCAATGCTCTGACCACTGAGTTCAGTGCTCTGCAGGTGCTCACTAAACTGTTGACATAATAATTGATATTGAATATATAAAACCCCACAGGTACCTTCTATGGTCTACGTGTTAGGTTGAATCACGGTCTCTTTGGTTCATTGGAGTTTTGACTATTTAGCAGACAGTCCATGGAGATAATTACCTTTGCTTATTTCTAATTGAATAATTGGATCAGTGATTTAGAACTGGAAGCCCCCCTAAAGGTCATCTAGTGCCCATCAATTGGGGAATTGCTAAAAAAAATTATTGCTTGTGTTGAAGGTAGTGGAATATTACTATGCCATAAGACCTGATGAACATGAGTAATTCAGAGAAATATAGGAAGACTTATATGAATTGATATTGCAGTGTGGGCAGCTAGGTGATGCAGTGGCTAGAGAACTGGGTTTGGAATCAGGAAGATTCCTCTCTGTGAGTTCAAGTCCGACCTCAGACACTAGCTATGTGACTCTAGGCAAGTCACTTAACCCTGTTTGTCTCAGTTTCACCTGTAAAATGAGCTGCAGAAGGAAATGGCAAATCACTCCAGTATTTTTGCCAAGAAAACATCAAATGGGATCATGAAGAGTTGGACACAACTGAACAAAAATTACAGTGGAAATAGCACTAACTCTGGAGTTAGAGGAACTGAATTCAAATCCCTTTTCTCATGCTTCCAATGTTACCTTGAGAGAGTCCTTTCCCTTCCCTGGGTCTTCTGTAAAATGAGGGGGCTAGATTCTGAGTTCTCTTCTGGCTCTAGAACCAGTATCTGATGATAAGAAGCAGCAGGCTTCACTGATGCAAAGTGAGCTAAGCAAAACAAGGAAAACAACATGGACAATAATCTCCATAGTGTAAATGGAAAGAACTAAAAAGCCTGACTGAATACTCTGTTATGAGGCAGTTCTTGCTGGGTTGGGAAGGAGTAGGAAAGGATGTGCTCTGAAATGATGGCGATTAAAAAAAGAGATAAATAATAATTAAAGTGATTTTTTCAAAAGACATCTGGTCCAACTCCTCCTTACTTTGCAGAAGAGGAAACTGAGGCTCAGAAAGTGAAATGATTTGCTCACTTACAGGTAGTGAATGTCCGAGCTGAGATTTGAACTCAGGTCCTGCCATTCCAAATTCACCTCTATTTCCACTACACTAATCGTGGAAGTATCAGAGAAGGGGACTGCATCATGCTATCATGCTGTGCACCAAACCCTTACCTCCTCTCTAAGGCAGGCTTTGTGGCCAGGCACAGAGCAGGCTTCATGCATTTCAAGCTTGGAGGGACCCTACTTCCTGACAGGATGTGAAGTTTATTAAGATTTTGAGAAGCAATTTCCAAGACGTCAGGCAACCTGTCAGATCTTGTGAGGACATCCATCGAGCCAGCTTTAGCCTGACTGCCAATTGGCTTTATGAATCGTAAATAGGGAAGATGTGGGCCAATTTTACATCGGTTTGAGCCGCAGGTATTTTCGATATTGTCAAAGATGTTTTTAGAACAGATGAAGTACATTTCACGTGACAGATGTATTCAAATTTATTCTTGCCTCATTCAAGAGGCTGCTGTTTAAGGATAACCCTGACCAGTTCCCTAGACCCTGAGGAGCCAGCCCCAGACTGCAGTGAGAGGTCGGGGTTCACGAGGACCTTTGAAGGCTTCTCTCTTCCTTAGTAAAATGAGGCCCCATGCCTCAGCTTTGGCATCTGTCTTAAGTTCCAGAGAAAGATTAGCCTGGAAATATCCTCCTCCAGGCCCATGGCCAAGGGAAAGGGCAGTGCTGAGACAATACATAATTAGTCCCCCAAGTCTCTAAGTAATTCAGATTATTCAGATCATTCCCTTTACCTGAAGAGTCTGGGCAAGTCACTGAATACTGTTTGACTCAGTTTCCTTATCTGTAAAATGAGCTGGAGGAGGAAATGGAAAACCACTTCAGTATCTTTCCTGAGAAGACCCCAAAATGGGGTCATGGAGAGTCAGACACGACTGAACAAGAAAAAATTATCATGGAAAGAGTGTTTTGCTTGGCCCCAGAGGGCAGAACTAGACCCAAGGGGTGGAAGATGTAGAGAGGTAGTTTTCTGTTTGATGAAAAGAAACTTCCTAATCATCAGAGATACCCCTAAATGGGGTGGGATGCCTTGAGAGACAGTGGAGCCTTCCCTACTGGAGGTCTTCAAATGAAGACTGAATGGTGAATTGTTAGGTATGTTGTAGAAGGAATTCCTATTCAGATAAGTATTGGATTTGGTCCTATCCAACTCTTGATACTCTATGATTTAAAAAAAAATTGTGTTGGGCACTTAGCACTATGCCTGGAAAATAGGAGGTATTTAGATTTATATTTGTTGAATTGAATTATAATTAATAGGATGTTAATGTGTTCACAAGGACTCAGAAGAAATTGAGGAAACTGAGGCTTAAGTGACTTGCTCAGGGTCACACAGCTAGTGTCTGATGCTGGATTTGAACTCAACTCTTCCTGACTCCAGGTCTAGCACTCCATCTTCTACATCATTTAAATGCCCTGTGGCATTCATTATGTGATCCTAGGCTAGCCCCTTTCCTTTGCTTACTAGCATAATAGGGGGCAGGTCCCTTATCTTTTTGGAGACTCAGTTTCTTTAACTGTAAAATGAGAGGGTTGTACTAGATAACCTCTAAGGTCCTGTGTAGCTCTAAAGTCTAAGCCCTAAAGCCTTTTATCCTTCATAAAGGAGAGTTACTCTTTTCTTATTTCATATCTTTGGGCCTCAGTTTACCAATCTATAAAATCAGAAGGTTGAATGGTGGTTTCCATTTATTGATTCGAGAATCTTTTGAGATTTCATGCCAATGATCTCAGATGCTCATGCTAAAAACTTTTAAATAAATAATTGTAGAATGTGATGAATAACATATTAAAAGACCATGAGGACTTACAACTTTTTGGGGGGGTTGTTGTTGAAAGGGGTTCACAGAATAAAAATATGTTGGAAACCACTAGACCGGTGGTCTCTAATGTCCCATCCAGTTCCAAATAACAGCTCATGCAGATATCATGATCTTAGCTTTGTTAAGCCCTTCATGTACCTCATGTCATTTGATCCTTACAATCACCCTAGGGAGTAGGTGTTATTATCCCCATTTTACTGATGAGAAAGCTGAGGCTTAGGTGATCATTAGACTCAGTATCACACAGCAAGTAAGTATCCAAGATTGGTTTTGAACCTAGGTTTTCCTGAACTCAGGACCGATTCACTATTTATTATACCAAGTTACTTCCCATGATATTTCTCGTAGAATAAATGTTTCTATGGTCCTCTGTGGGCCTTGGTTTCCCCATTGGCAAAATGGGAGGTGGGGGGTTAGACGAGATGATAATAATATTCTGACTGGACTTGTGATTTCACCAGCATAGGGATTTCATTTTACCAATGCATGTCTGCACCGGCTCTGAATTTTAGGAGTAGAGCTTCCTGGGGACATTGAGAGGTAAAGTGATTTACCGAGGGTTACACAACCTGTATGGGACAGAGGCAGGGCTCAAACCCAGGTCTTCCTGATTCCAGGACAGCTTTCTATCTAATATACCAGGCTGCCTCGAATATTTATTCCCTCCATTAAAGTTTGCATAAGGGGCCTATGTGTATTTATCTCATTTCTTCTCCACAGCAATCTTATAATGAAGTTTGATCATGTCACCCCTTCCCTGCTACTTCCCTCCCCTATTCAATAAACTCCAGAAGCTTCCTATCACCTTTAGGATCAAATAAAAAACCCTATGTTTGACAATCAAAGCCCTTCATAACCTGCCCCCCTCTTCCCCTTTCTAGTCTTCTTAACATCCTTCCCCATATACTCTTTGATTGGGTGACACCAACCGTTCCTCATTCAACATGCTCCATCTCCTGACTGAGCTTTTTTCTTGACTGTCCTCCCCCCCCGTAAACCCCCCACATCTGGAATACTTTCCTTCCTCACTTCTGCCTCCTAAAGTTCCTAGTTTCCTTCAAATCTCAGCTAAAGCCCCACTTCCTAGAAGGCTCTGCAGAATCACCTCAATACTAGTGCTTTCCCTCTGAGATAACCTCCATTTTATGCTCTCTGTATAGTTTGTATATAGCTGTTTGTTTGCATGTTGTCTTCCCCATTAGACTGAACTCCTTGTGGGCCCAGACTGTTTTTGCCTTTCTTTGTATGCCTGGTGCTTGGCACTGCGCCTGACACACTAAATACTTAATGAATAGTGGTTGTCTTAACTTGAGATTAGGTTCTACAAATATTGTTATTCCCATTTTACAGATGAGGAAATGGACTTAACAAGGGCAGATGACTTGTACATGGTCACATAGTTAGGATTTCTTCCCTCAGATATTCTATGAGTCATTGAGCTAACCCAACCAACAAAATGTCCTGGTCCTCTACCCCTCCAGACAAACCACTTCCTAGAGAATCCCCAAGGTGGTTCTCTCCCTCCCATGTTTTATATGAAGAGTGCAGATAACTGCTTTATCCTTGGGAGAGATGATTACTTCCTGACCCTTGTTGACTGAGAATGGAAGGTCATCACAGAATTCCTTGGTAAAATTTCCTGTAATTATTGGCCACTCTGTTTACCACATGTTCATCAATTCTCTTTGCCTTTAAAAATGTGAAACTAGAAACCCCAGATGAAGCAAAGGCTGGAGTGACCTCTTGAAATGCCTTGCCTTTATCCTCCCAGATCAACTCTTTTTGTTCCCTTTTGTCTTTTAAAAAATGTTTGGACTTTTGATGTTTCTAGGGATGTCCATGTAGGATGGGATTCTGTAAAGTCTTCTTCAGCCTGTTCCACCACTGTTGCCTTCTTTCTTCCCCATCCCCATTTTCTTTTCATCCTTGCATCCCTATTCTCCTATTTCCTCTCCCTTTCCTCTTCCTTATTACTCAACCCCCCCATCTAACAACAGACTATCAGTGTTCTCCCATCCCTTCAGTCCTTGAACTTGCTCACTCCTCACCCTTCTTTTTATACACACATATGTTTACATACACACACATATATACACACACACATATCTATATCTATATCTGGCCTTTTCCTACCTTTTCAGTCTTAAGCTTTACTCCTCTTTCCATACTAGCAATGATGGTCTACTTTACACAAGATACCTCCTCTCCACTTTTTCACCTATTGTCCTGCATGTCTGGAATGGTCTCCCTTTTCAGCTTTGTTTCTGGCTTCCTTTAAGGTTCAGCTCAAATCCCATTTTCTACAGGAAGCCTTCCCAATCTTGTCAGCGTTTAATGCCTTCCTTTTCATATTACTGCTTCTCTACTTTGTACGTAGCTTGTATTTATCTGATTTCATATTGCTTTCCCATTAGAATGTAAGCTCCTCGAGGGCAGGGACTATTTTTTGCCTTTCTTTGTGTCCTCAGTGCTTTGCTTGCTTGATACCTGATGGACAGTGGAGGCCTAATAAATGCTTGTAGACTTGTTGACATGCCCACATTTATCTGTGTGAGTTTAGTGTCTGTTCAGTTGAGTGCTTGCACACCTTATTCTTATCTGCCTCAAACTATTATCTCTCCAAAGGCAGAATCTTTTTCCACCCTCTCCTTCCCACAAAGCGCCACATGCAGACTGGCACTAAATAAAGGCTTTCCCCCCATAATGATGGTCAAATACTGTCTTTTAATTTGATGCAAAAAAAAAATCAGCTTTGAGTAACCAGTGCCCATTGTCTGTTCTGGAAATTTGAACACTGTGCAAACTTCTGGAAGAAATCTTTCCATGTCTGCCACACCCAAAGTGTTCTTCCTTCTGATCAGGGCTGCTGCCTGCAGTGCCCATGTCTGGGAAGGCAACACTGTCACTGGTGGGTGAGGAGGGGGCAGAACAATTTCTCAAAATATGAGCCCCTTGTATGTAGTCACTGGCCAATGGCTTCTTGGTCTCAGACTCAATAAGGGCAAGAGCAGTGGGTGACAAAGCCATCTCCTCCCTGCTTCCTCTGGTCAGAGAGTGTGTGTATATATGTGTATGTGTGTGTGTATGTGTGTGGGGGGAGGGCACTGGGCACAGACCAATTGCTTCATTCATCTCCTAGAAGCAGAGCCTGTTCCTTTGTGCCTTGTGGCTCAAGAAATCCAGAGAGCAAGAGGAAATTGGCCAAGTCAGCCAGTAATTGGCTGGATTCTTGGCTCCATCGCTGGGGTCCCAGAGGGGCAGAGGGAGGCCCACAGATGCCACAGCCTTGGGGGATCTATACCCTGGGATGTGAGCTCTGGATCCCAAACAGACTCCCAGGAAGCTACCCTTGAGATGGATCAGGGTGTAAATTTTACAGTGGATTTATTTACATGTTGGGGCATTAACACAAGAAGTCCATACATGCTGAAGATGTGGCTGTTTCCCAGAGAGGGGAGCTGTCCTAGGTGGCTCAAATAGGAAATAGAGTAGAAAAGGCACATGATTCTTTATCAGAGGAGTTGTGCACCAATCCAGTAATTTAAAGCTGAGGAATCATCTGTCCAAAGAGGGTTCTCTTGATATGGTTCCCTTTGGACTCCACACAGGGGCAAGAGGTTTTCCATTGCTCTGTAGGAGCAGAGCAGTGGGCTGCCAGAAAGCCCAATGACTGGTCCCATCCTGGACCAGAGATAGTGAATGAGACAGCCTCTTCCTTCTTGGTGTCCATGGAAGGAGAGCTGTGGGGCCAGTGGGGACCCCAGGCTTGGTGATCTAATGCTTAGTAAACCACTCTTGTCTCCTTCCCATAGTTTTTCTCACCACCAGGTCTGGGAAGAAGAGGAGTGAGGAGGGTATCCTCTCATAAGGAGGGTGATAGAGGTCCTCATCAGTGTCGCCCATGTTTGATCCAGTTTCTAATCATCCATTTTTGTCCCGAACACCTCTGCACCACCAATCGGAGACCAAAGTTAGCTTCCTTAGACATTTCCACTTCTAGACATCGTCCTGTGTCTCTGCTCACAATGGGGCCATTCTGGGGTGGAGAGAGGAGAGAGAAAGGAAATGAGGTTAATAACAGGACCTCAGGTGATTCCCTTTCTAGAGGAGGTATATACACATGGGGATGGTGGTCATAGCTTCTTGGAAACAAAGGCAAGGATGGCAAGGTGATTTATGCCATTGTCTCCCCCTCCCACCTATACTATACCCACAGTCACATAATTAGGATTCCTTCCACCTCAGATATTCTATGAGTCATTGAGCTAACCGAACCAATAAAATGTCCTGGTCCACTTTCCCTCCAGACAAACCACTTCCTTGAGAATCCCCAAGGGGGTTCACTTCTTCCTGTGTTTGATATAAACAGTGCAGATTCCTCATTTGGAGATTATGGAGATTTGGAGATTATGAAGAGGCCTCTGGGGGAAATGGAATCTCCAACCTCAGCTCCCTGTCCCTCTCCACAAGCACAGCTATCACACATATGCAACCACAACCTCTCAGGCCAGCTATCTTTGGTTCAAAAGACTTACTTCTCAGAAGAGATGCAGGCATAGATGTAAGACAAGACTGAATTCGGGGCTATGAGGGGACATAGACTCTAGCTAGGTTCAACTCAGCTCCCTTCAGGTCCCCAGTCATATTGGCTGAAGGAACTGGGCATATCTGACTTGGAAGCCTGGAAAATGGAAGACTCAGAGTGTAGGGACTGGACTTGTTCCATTTGGCCCAGAGGTCCAAACAATCAGCAAAAGGTAGAAATCCAGGAGCAAAGGGTGGAAATAGCAGAGAATTGAAGTCAAGAACAATGTCCTCACAGACAGCTGTCCACAGGTCGAATGGACTTTCTGAAGATGAAGTGGGTCTTCTCTCCTTAAACGTCTTCATGAAGAGTCTAGGTGACCACTCATCAGGTATATTATAGGGGGGATTCCTTTCGTGCATGGGTTGGACTAGATGGTCCAATGAGGTCCCTTCCAATTCTCAGATTGTGTGGCTCTATGATACTCTGAGTCTAGATCATCTCCTGCCTAGTTCTTGCTAACTTTGGGTCCTGGGAATCCTCCGGGAAGTCACTTGACCATTACCATGCCTCAGTTTCTCTATATATGTAGAGTCATCCTGGATGCTATCTTATGTTTAGCATGGAGCTGCTTCTTCTCTGACCTTGACTCATGTCTTCCCTGGCCCCCATAATAGCTCCCTAGCTTTGATAGGAATAGTCCCATATCCTTATCTGGGAAGATCTATCTTGGCTGAATTCCTCTTTGAATGCTAGAGATTGAGGATACTTGTTTGAAGACCTGAGGGTTTTCATCAAGGACAATCATAAGGGGGCATGATGCAGTGGAAACAGTGCTGGATTGGAGAAGCTCTTAATGCTGCCCCTCCCCCAACACCTCAACTCTTACCTGGGTGAAGTCCCAGAGTCTCTGGGCAGGGCGGGACACATCCTCACATTTCTTCAGTGTGGGTGTCCGGCCTTTCCCGTCATCAATGAGACACTTGGAGTCTGGCAGGAAGGCAGTGGAACCAAGGGGCCCCAGCTGGAGCAGACCCTCAGCACTGTAGCGTACCAGCTTGGGGGGAGGGGCAGAATCAGACAAAGAGAGAGAGAGAGAGAGAGAGAGAGAGAGAGAGAGAGAGAGTGAGAGAGAGAGAGTGTAAATCCAAGAGAGATAATTAAAATCCACCCATTGTGAAGAGTCTAACCCAAGGGGGCAGGACCATTTCCCTCTTCTTTCTAAAACTCTGGTCCTCAGTCAGCGGATGCCAAATATTTATTGCTTACCTTAGAATTAGAGCATCTCAGAGGCAAAAGGGACCTCAGAGACCATCTAGTCCCATCTGTCTATGAATAAGACCTATGATTTCATTGGCATGGGGAAGTCTCAGGTGAAGAAAGTCCTTCTATCAATGCAGGTTGGCATCTTCTCTGTAATTGACTCATCAGCATCATCATGATCATCATCTTTATCAGCAGCAGCAGCAGCACTCACATTGATATATGTGCCAGACACTGTACTAAGCACTTTACAATTATTAACTCAATTGGTTCTTACAACAATCTTGGGTGATAGGAACTATTATACCCATTTGACAGATGAGGAAACTGAAACAAATAGAGATTAAATGACTTGCCCAAAGTCACATAACTAGTAAGTGTTTGAGGCTAGATTTGAACCCAGGTTTTCCTAGCTTCCTAGCTTCAGTTATCTATTCATTATGACACTCTTTAAAAAAACAAAAATAAGGGGTGGCTAGGTGGCTCAATGAATAGAACACGGGCCTTGGGGTCAGGAGGACCTGAGTTCAAATTTGGCCTCTGACACTTAACACTTACTAGTGACCTTGGGCAAGTCACTTAACCCCAATTGCCCAGACTTCCCCCTCCAAAAACAGCAAAAAACCCTAAAACAGAAAAAACAAAGTTACCTGATAGCTAACCTTTATACAACTTTTACATATATAATTTTACCTGATCTTCAACAGCCTTGTAAGGTAAGTGATATTGTTATTCCCATTTTCCAGATGAAGTTGTTGAGGCTGAGGGTGGTTAAGTGACTTTGTCATACAAATTAAATCAAAGGTCATTAAGTATTGAATCAGAGGAATGATAGGCAGAGTGGTAGGGTGGAAAGAGCAATGGGTTGGGAGTCAGGCCAAATCATGGTTTTCCTACTTTACAACCCAAATGACCTTGAGCAAATCACTTCCCTGGCCTCAGTTTCCTCATATGTAAAATAAGGGGGATTGAACTAAATGATCTCTGAGGTCCCTTCCAGTTCCAAATCTTATGACACTGCAATCCTCTTAGGTGTCCTTGAGATTGAGTTTCCTGACAGTTTGCAGTTTTTGGCCAATTAGTGAATTCTATCTGTCTTTTATATTTTTGTGCTTTTCATTCAGCACCCTGTAGGGTGCAATGAAAAGATTTCTGGTTTTGGTATCAGAAGATTCTAGCCCACAATCTGCCTCTTCTGTTTAGCGCCTAAGTAATCTTTGACAAGTCACTTAACCTCCACAGGCCTCAGTTTCCCCATTTATAAAACAGGGAAAATAAACTTGCTGGCTTCTCAGAGTTTGAGGTATGGATGGAGTAAGAGACTAGTTAGTTGATCAGTCAGTCAATAAACTGGGTGTTCATAGGAGAAAAGGCACATATTTTCTTGGCTTTCTTTGAATATCCCAGTGCCTTTCATTAGGAAAACATGGAGCCCCATCAATATGTGAGTCAGGTCAGCCCTCTGGGGGACAAGATGTTATCTGGCATCACATCTTGGTCTTAATAACTCTGCTGGAGGTTATGAAAAGCCACGGCAATATTCACTTTTATAAGAGCAGGTTATTGCAAAATCAATCAGTGTGACATATACACCCAGGTATCTAAATAATGATAATAACATTATTATTATTAATAAACACAGGTAGTTTATGAGGTGAGGAACAGGAGATTAAATTCAACACCCTCCCCTCTGGCCCAGACACAGACATGACTGATTTAGCCTCCAATAAAACTCTGTGTGTGTGTGTGTGTGTGTGTGTGTGTGTGTGTTTTAAGCAGGTTCAAACTCCCCCAGTATCTTGGTAAGTGCTATCGGCTTTAATTAAAGACTTCCAAATGACATTCATTAATTTTACTGTGTGCTTAAAAATTAACCATGCTTTTCCTAGCTCAGAGCTTTAGTATTGGCTGGATGGCCTAGGACTCTGCATCTTTAGCCTGGATTCCATTAGGATGAACTAGCTCCCAGACATAGGGCAGCTAGGTGGTGCCATAGTGGATACAGCACCAGGCCAGGAGTCAGGAAGATTCGTCTTCCTGAGTTCAAATCTGGCCTCAGACACTTACTAGCAGTATGACTATGGACAAGTCACTTAACCCTGTTTACCTCAGTTTCCTTATCAGTAAAATGAGAAGGAAATGGCAAACCACTCCAATATCTTTGCCAAGAAAACCCAAATGGGATCATGGAGAATCAGACAGGACTGAAATGACTGAATAATGACAACAAAACTCCCAAATGGATTTTCTGAGACCTTGGCTGTCATATTGGGGACGGGGTTGTGGGTGAGGGTGACTGTGGCTTAAACAAGGGAAGCCTCAGCAAGACTTAGAGTCAGAGGACCTAGGTTGGAATCCCAACACTGCCCCTGTGATTCCTTATCTGTGAAATAAGGGAAAAGGAAGGAAACAAGTTTTATTCATCTCTATGATCAGTGAGAAAAGAACTCTTTGAGAGAAAAGTCAGGATCACTGATATAGAGCTTGAAGTGACCCTAGGGATCATTTAGGCCAGTCTCCTTGTCTTACCGGTGGGGAAAATGACTTTCCCAAGGTCACAGAAGCAGTGACAGAGTCACTGAACCCAAATTTTGTGACTCCTGAGGAATAACTCTTCCCACTGTCCTGCAACAGATCTGGGGGCAGCGAACCTGGATTCAAGTGCCATCTTTGCTCCTTGATCCTTGCTTGACTTTGGCCAAGACTTCACTTCTCTGTAAACTTTTGATAGTGTTTCTGTAAGCCAGTCAACAAGCATTCATAAGTACTTACTTACAAATGCCAGGCATTATTATAAGGCTGGGGATACAAAGAAAGGTGAAAAATTCCAAAACAAGCAAAATAGTCCCTTCTTTTAAGGAGTGCATAGTCCAATGGGTTAAGCAAACGATATGCAAACAATTATGGAATGGGTGGATGGGAATACTTTGTTCCAACAGCCATGAAGATGGCTGACACAGGTGCTGTGGAGCATTTAGAACTTGGTCAGACATCAAAGATGCCAAGGTCATCCACTGCATCCAAGGCCATCAGCAGTCATCTCGATTTTTGTCTTGCCACTGGACTTTGATGACTCAGGAAGAGAGAGTGTCACAATTTCACCCAACTCTGCCTCACTCAAATCCAATTCACAAGCAAGTCAAGACACTTCCCATGATGTCATCAGTCCTTTTCAAAAATGAAGGACAAACTACCACAACAAATAAGAGATATACAGGATACACTGGAGGGATGACACTAACATTGAGGAGAACTTGGAAAGCCTTCTTGTAAAAGCTGAGACTTTAGTTGAGACTTCAAGGAAGCCAAACAACTTAAGAGACAGAGATGAGGAGGGAGAGATTGTCCAATGAATAGTGAGTGAAAATGTTCAGTCAGGGGATGGATTGTCTTGTGGAAGGAACAACAAAGAAGGCACTGCCACTGGATCACAGAGGACATGGCAGAGTATAAGTTTCAAGAAGACTGGAAAGGTAGATCAGGTTGTGGCAGGCCTTGAAGGATTTTATATTTGATCCTGGAGGTGAGAGGAGCCACCTTAGTTTAGTCATGTTAGTGGGGTGACATGATCAGATGTACACTTTGGGAAAGTCACTTTGAGAGCTGAATGAAGGATGGACCGGAGTACGAAGAGACTTGAGGTAAGGACACCAAGCAGGAGATTAGTGCATTAGTTCAAGCATAAGGTAAAAAGGAGATAAACCAGGGCAATGGCAATGTCAGAGTAGAGAAGGGTGTGTGTATACAAGAGATGTTATGAAGGTACACAGCATTTGACCTGTGATGATGTCTGTCTGTCTGTTTACCTACCTACCTATCTATCTATCTATCTATCTACCTATCTATCTATCTATCTATCTATCTATCTATCTATCTATCTATCTATCTATTATCGAACTTATCTATCTAAAGAGACAGAGACAGAGAAGAAGAAGAGGAAGAAGGAGGAGAAGAAGGAGGAGGAGGATAAAGAGGAGGAAGAAAAGAAGGAGGCTTTGAGGCTGGGTGATTGGGAGGACGCTGGTGCCTTCAACAATTATAGGACAATTAGAAGGAGGGGAGGGCTTGGAGAGAAAGATACTAAGTTAGGTTTTGATATGTTGAATTTAAGATGTTCATAGGACATTCAGTTCAAGGTGTCCAATAGACCACTGGAAACAGGAGACTGGAGGTGAGGAGGGAGGGTTCGATAGGAAGATCTGGGAATCACCTACAAAGAGATGATAATGCTACTAATAGCTGACATTTATATAGCACTGCCATGTGCCAAGAGCTGTGAGAAGCACTTTAAAATGATTTTCTCACTTGATCCTCACAATAACCCTGAGAGGTAGGTGCCAATATTAGCTCCACTTTACAGAGAAGTAAACTGAAGCAAATAGAGGCAAAATGATCTGCCCAGGGTCACTTAGCTAGTAAATGTCTGAGGCTGGATTTGAATTCAGGTCTTCCTGATTCTACTCCCACCACCCCAGTGCTTTATCCACTGCACCTGGATAAAGGATAGAATCCATGGGAGCTGAGGTCATCAATGGAAATAGTGAAGAAGGAAAAAAGAACAGAAGGACAGAGCTCTCATAGGCAGCAGCAGTGACCTGGATGAAGACATAACAAAGAGGAAGGAGAAGGAATGGCCAAACAAGTAGGAGAAAACCAGGAGAGAGCCGTGTCATGAGAACTTGAAGAGAAGAGTATCCAGGAGAAGAGGGTGATCAGGGTCAGAGGCTGCAGAGAGGTCAGGAAGAATGAGGATGGAGAAAAGGCCATTGAGTTGGTGATTAAGAATTCTGTAAGCTCATGGCTACAGGATGGGATGCCTGAACCCCTGTACCCATGACTTGTGGAGGACTCCCCATAGGGACCATCTTCAGGGGCCACAGCTTTATACTGAGGTGCTTCCTGTTTGCTAAAGCCACATGGATAGGGTCTGAGACAGATTTACCAAATTCCACTCCAACTGTGGAAAACATTATTGAGCTCTAATGACTCGGAGTTACAGCTAGTCTGGCTTCCATCTGTTCTGGCCTTTAGGGAGAGAGGAAGCGAGCTAAGTGCAGAGAGTGACTTGCTGGGCTAGTGGAGAAATGTAATTTTCACCCAGAAAATCAGCAGCGATTGTGTCTTATTGCTGTTACAAAACAGATTATACATAGCTTCGGAAATGCTCAATTATTTTTACCGAATGTGGCTTGCCTGCTGCCTAGGACGGCATTAGGAAGGGAGGTAGGCACTGCTAGCGACGCTTAGTATTTCTGTTCATATTTGTTCTGATCCACAATTCAACTTAATTCGATCCAACCCAATAGACATTTATTAAATACATACTATGTGCCGGCACTGTGCTAGTCACTGGAGATGTTGTTGTTCAGTTATCTTCAGTTGTGTCAACTCTCTATGACCTTATTTGGGGTTTTCTTGGCAAAGATACTCGAGTGGTTTGACATTTCCTTCTCCAGCTCATTTTACAGATGAGGAACTGAGGCAAACAGGCTTAAGTGATTTGCCTAGGGTCACACACCTAGGAAATGTCTGACGTTATATTTGATGTTTTCTTGCAAAGACACTTGAATAGTTTGCCATTTACTTCTCCAGCTCATTTTACAGATGAGGAAACTGAGGCAAACAGGATTAAGTTTATCTATCCAGGGTCACACAGATAGTCTGAGGTCAGATTTGAACTCAGGAAGATTAGTCCTTTAGGAGTTTACATTCTACTTGGAGAAACATTATGGAAACACATAAGAAAGTATAAAACATATACTAAGGAAATACTAAGTAATCCTTTCCTCCTAAGATTGGAGCAGGAAAGGGACAGGGCAGACAATCGAGGAAGCTTAATTTGAATAGAGTTCTGGGCTTGGCATTAGGAAGACTAGAGTTCAAAACCTGTTGCAGACATTTCCTAATTATGACTCCGGGCGAGTTACTTAACCTCTGTCTGCTTCAGTTTCTTTATCAATACAATGAGGACGATAATAGTATCTCCCTTTCAGGGTTGTGAGGATTGGGTGAGATATTATTTATAAGTTTCTTTGCAAGCCTTCGAGTGCTATGTAAATACCAGCTATTATTGTTATGTGATGATGATGAAAGGCTTCATATTGGAAGTGGTCTTCCATGGAGCACGGGATTCTGAGGAGAGAGAGACTTCGTTCTTGGCATGGAAGGGAGCCTGTATAAAGGCACATTGGTGGGAGAGGGAACGTACCATAGAGAGAAAAGCAGAGGGACCAGTTGGCCTGGAATATCAGCTGTATGTGTCCACAGAGGATGCCCACTGCATAAGACTGATGATAGGGTGATAATGACGAACCTTCTAGGCATACGCTATATAACAAAATTGAGCCTGTGATTTAATAGGTAAAGAGGGTCCCTAAGAGGAAAATCCCTCTACCAAAGTAGGTTGGCACCTGCCATACCAAGTCTAGCCTTAGAGACTTCCTGAGGCACACACACCCCATAGACACTCTATGGCAAAGGCAAGGCTTGAACCTGAGTTTTCCTGACTCTAAGGTTAACTTACTCTCTGTTTATACTGTGCTACCTCCCATTTAGGACATTTTATTTCACTTAATACTTCCACATTCATTAGCTGATTTATTATTATTAAAAATAATGGGCCTACTATGTGGTGCCAGAGTGCTTTGAGTCAGGAAGATTCATCTTCCTGAGTTAAAATCTGACCTCAGACACTTACTAGCTGGGCAATTCACTTAAACCTGTTTGCTTCAGTTTCCTCACCTGTAAAATGAGTTGGAGAAGAAAATGGTAAACCATTTCAGTACCTTTGCAAAAAAAATCGCAGATGAGGTCATGAGGAGTCAGACATGACTGAAATGACTGAACAACACCAACAAATAACGATAGCAACTGGTACATAGTGCTTTCAGGCTCACTAAGCCCCTTGCCTCCTAATAAATGTGTGAGTTCCTCTGTGGGACAATTATTGAGAGGTATCGTGTGTGGTGGAAAAGAAAGCCTGGATTTGAATCCCAGCTCTGCTCCTCATTGCCTATGTGACCTTAGAAAGATCTCTCCCCCCTCTCTGGGCTTCATTTTATTCATGTAAAGAGAGAAAGTTGGATTCAGTGATCTCTAAGGTCTCTCCCAGCTCGAAATACAATCATCCTTATTTTACAGATGAGGGAACTGAGGTTGGTGGTGTTGAAGTGATTTGTCCAAGCCAAAAAAGTCAGTGGGCAGAGGCAGGGCTCAAATCCAGATCCTTTGACTCTCAGTGGGATGGTCATTCTGCTTGGCCCATCCTTTGTGATGTGATTAGAAATGTGAGCTCCCTGATGGCAAGGACTGTTTTGTTTTTGGTTTTTGCCTCCCCAGTCTCTAACAGTACCTGGAACATAGTAGGCATTTAATAAATGTTTGCTGATTAATTGTTGATTGATATTGTTGTCCCCATTTAGCAGATGGGAAAACAAAGGACCAGAGAAATCACACAGGAAGTTGGTAGTGGAGCAAGGACTAGAATTCAGGTCTCAAGACTTTTGATCCAGCTTTCCCCACCATATGGTGTTCCCTTTGATAAGATATGTGTAGATTCACATGTATATCTGCCATTTCCTTCTGAGAATATTGGTTGAAATACATACAACTTGAGTCTAGGTGAGAAAAAGGCAATACCACGTGTTGGGGGTGTTTGCTTAATTCTAGCACATTACATTCATTGGGTCCTAGAGCTGTGGTGCAAGGATGGTGACCATCTGATGGAGAGATGTTACTAGGGCCACCAGGGCTTTATCCTAAAGGGCAGATATTGAGTGGGGCATGCTTTCTTCTTGAGAAGGTTCCCATCCTCACTCCCTTGTGTGGCCCCAAGCCAACAACTCTCTCCCAGGGTTCTATCATCCTCATGTCCCCTCTTCTGGGGAGCCTACCCTCAAATATGAGTAAGAAGTTCGGTAACTTTCTATCCACAGCCTGATGTTTCCAAATAGTTACACAATTTCATTTCTACAAATCCAGAGGAATTTCAATCAAGACCACAATTGAGAACTCAGTCTATATTTTTAAAATGAAGGACCTGCCACCTCTTCAGCACCATAGCAAAGATGAGACAATGGGGACCATAGCTCTAAATTGCTGTTAGTTTCAAATCAAAGTGGCAGATGGGTCCTTGGTCACTTCAAGAGTAAGGTAGTGATGCTTCAGGATCCATTTCTATTTTCTAATGAGTGGCTAATATCACACAGCAGAGGAAACCGAGACCCAGAGGCAGCTGTTGTCTCCCACCCATGGCTGAGCCTGAGTGCCAGGGTAACTACACAAGGTGATGATTTCTGAAAAGTGGATTATAAAGTGTTTGAGCGACGAGGCTAAAAAGCAAAGTAATTTCCCAGCCTACGGCCCAGTTTGGTGCTTGGTACATCATAGGTACCTGGTTGAATGGATAATGATAATTATGGGAAGTGATTTATACACAGCCTTTTAATGTTGGCAAAGCAATTACAAATATTTGATAGATTACATATAATTACATGCATCATTTGATCCTCACAATACCCATGGAAGGTAGGTGGTGTTATTTCTTCCATTTTACAGATAAAGAAACTGACAACAGTTAAATGACTTACTCAGAGTTATACAGCTAAGAAGTGTGGAGGCCAGATTTTTAATTCAGCTCTCCAGGTCCAGTGCTCTGGCCACTACAGTTTACCCATATAAGAAGTATATCAGGGAAGTTGGAAGCCCTGAATGGGATGGGTTAAATCCTATTGCCTACAATAGGCACTTAGTGCAACAAATATTTCTCAAGGCCCTTCAATGTCACAGCTAATGCGATGTAATGCCCTGAAAATAAAGTTACTGGGACTCTGCAGTACCCACTTTCTCATTGTTCATGGAAGCAATAACTGTCTAGGCCTTGGTTGAGTCTAATTTATTAGAGCTAAAAACAGTGTCACTAATGTCCAGAAGAACAATTTGCAAATTAATTTTGTTTCTTTTTCCAAGGCAAACTGCACAAATAAACCAGCTCAGGCTTGATTCTAGTCATTAGTAAATAATGACAATAACAACAGCACAATAAGATAGCATTTTAAGACAAAAATCATTTCCTTAGTAAATGCATTTCACAAATGTTATGTTATATGTTTCTTTTTTACTTGGGAGTTGCTCTTAACCAACATGTCTGTGTGCTGACAACTCTGCACACATGAGCATAAATGTTTAAGGCCCTACTGGTTCTTTGGCACCCTTTTATCTCTTAGCTTGCACACGAAGATTCCAAAACTCGAATGATGCATGTTTTGTTTTTTTTGCAAAAACAATATGCGCCCCTGATGTGACAGGGCATCCTTGTTTCAACAACAACTTGGCTTTTATGATTTTAAAGCAATTTTATCAAATGATCTTGATTAGACACTTATGAGGATATGACTGAATTGTATAAGTCCTTTGTCAGGCTTCCTCCCATTTTCAGAATCACCAGCCTAGAGAGAATTGAGATTCATCTTGTGGATTTCTCCTTGGAGAGAGGTTTAATGAACTGAGCTCTGAAAGACTCTTGGTCTCCAAGACCATACAGGGAAACCAATCCTAATATTTACCAATGAAATTTATGTACAGTGTAGAGGCTTAATCTATACCTAGCCATGAGCACTTGAATAGTCTTCAATGACAAATAAAAGGGAGGGACAAGTGACAAAGTTACTCTCTAAAATGATTAAATTCTTCAAATCCTTTAACTCCTCTACTAGATAGATATCACAGAGATCAAAAGCAAAGAAAGGCTCTGGTCTGTCTGTTAGTCTATCTACCTGTCTTCTATCTATCTATCTATCTATCTATCTATCTATCTATCTATCTATCT
>NW_027185588.1:452604-513992 GCF_028583685.1 Petaurus breviceps papuanus
TCTATCTATCTATCTATCTATCTATCTATCTATCTATCTATCTATCTATCTATCTATCTGTCTGTCTGTCTGTCTGTCTGTCTGTCTGTCTGTCTGTCTATCTATCTATCTATCTATCTATCTGTCTGTCCATCTATTGATCCATAAACATACACACACAAATCAATATGCATAGGTGTAGTTATCTGCATAGAGATATCTATCTGCGCTTATGTGTACAGATGAATGGCTCTCCACATTTCTATATGTATGTATCTATAGACATTTCTCTCTAAAACACATGCACACACAAATATACAAAACCTCTCTACATATGTGTATCTATATATAGACATATCTGTGTATACAGATAGCTATCTATATATACATTTCAATATGTATAACTGTTTCTATACACATATACATCCATAGATCTGTACACTTACATAGGTATTCATTCTATGTTTTTGACCTCTGTGCTCTATGTCCAGTAATGGAATTTTAAAGTGGAAAATGTGAATATTTTAATAATTTTAAAGAGAGACTTTTCAAGAATCACCCATCACTCCCATTCTTTATTTGGGATATATGTATGTGTGTATATCCATATCTATATATATCTATCTATATATATCTACAACACATATGTACTTTGTATGTATACCAAAATATTCATAGTAGCACTTTTTTCTAGTAGCAAAAAATTGGGAAGAAAGTTGAGAAGCCACTGATTGGGGAGTGGTTGAATGAATGGTGGCATGGGATCTTATTGTGTGGCAAGAAACAAAGAATATGAAGAATTCAGAGAAGCCTGGGAAGAAGACCAGTACAAACTGATGCAGAGTGAAGAGAAGAGAATTTGGAGAGCAATACATTGACTACACAATAAAATAATAAAGTGACCACAACAATGTAAATCCATCCATCCATCCCTAGATGGTAGTTGAATTCTGATAAAAGACAGTGATCAATCTTGATTCCAGAGGACTAAGTAGTGTGGTAGAAAGAGTGCTTTGGGGTCAGAGGACCTGAGTTCAAATCAAGGATCTGCCATTCACTGCTCATATGTCCTTAATCATGTTACTTTATCTCTCCAGCCCAATTGTACTCACTGGTAAAATGAGGGAATTTGACTAAATGTTCCTTAAAGGCCCTTCCAGTTCTTAATAGATTATTAGATATCACTCTCTCTCTTGAACGCTACAATCTAACTTGGCTTACCTTCTCTTTGTTCTTCACACATGCCACTCCATCTTTTATCTCCATGCTTTTCTCTTGGCTGCCTCTAATGCTCAGAATGGATTTACTCCTTACCACTGCCTCATTGAGGGTCTCTCTTACTTTAAGAGACAGTTCAAGCACTCTCATATCCATAACTTTTCTTGATCCCTTCAACTGCTAATGCCCTTCGTCCCTCCCTTCCTACTTTGTATATATTTGTATATATTAATTTTATGTTTACACTTTATTTTTTAATATGTACTTGTCTACTCCATTAGAATGTAGATAGATTGTTCCACTCTTGCAAATGTATTGTTTTACTTCTTGCACTTGTATCCACAGCACTTAGAACAGTGCCCAACACACAGTAGGAGGTTAATAAATACTTTAAGATCCTATGATTCCTTCTAATTTTTAATCTATAATTCCATGAAAGATGGAGAAATATCCTTTCCTTTTCTCTTTTTTTATTTTGGCTTTTTGGAGGAGCAATTGGGGTTAAATGACTTGCCCAAGGTCACATGGCTAGTAAGTGGTAAGTATCTGAGTCCAGATTTGTACTCAAGTCCTCCTGACTCCAGGGCTGGTGCTCTATTCACTGCACCACCTAGCCGCACCTCTTTTCCATCTCTTGATGCAGAGACAGGGGACGACAAGAACTAAATGTTAAAGATGCAATCATGGTGAACCTTTATTTCACATAATGATTTTTCTCTGTGATGGGGAGGAGTCAGTCTATAGGCAGGAGTCAGGACTGGAAATCCTGAGAAATGTTTGTGCTGTTAAAAAAAAGCAAACCAAAGGCAGCACTCACACTTTTTTTTTTGCTTTTTTTTTGGAGGGCATTTGGGGTTAAGTGACTTGCCCAAGATCACATGGCTAGTTTTTGTGTTAAGTGTCTGAGGACGAATTTGAATTCAGGTCCTCCTGACTCCAGGGCCTGTGCTCTATTCACTGTTCCACCTAGTCGCCCCAGTCATACTTTTTTTTTAAAAGGAGAGTTTGAAGGTCCACAGATTGAAGCTCATAGATTAGCTTAGGTAATGTGTAAAATGGGACTGTTACTTAATAGTGCTTTCTAGATGTGTAATCATCACACCTTGCAAATATTAAAGTGCTATACAAATACTGTACCACTACAATAACAATAATATTGTCACGATATAATTATTATACATAATATAATTGTATAATTATTACCATATAACAATACAGCATAAAACATCTTCTAACTATACTACATTTATAGCTTCTTCTAGGTATAACAATCCAAATATTATATTATTAATGTTGTACTAAACAATATTAATACTGCATTATATTACATAATATACTACAAATATTATAATATTATATTGTATCATTATTATATTTTTATAGCCAGAGCTCATCTAGCTGAACATTCTCATTTTACATTTGGGGAAATGGATGACCAAGAAAAGGCTGTGACTTGACCAAGGTCCTTCAGTTAGTAAAATGGCAGAGCTGAGATTTGGAAGCAGGTCCTCTGGTTCCCAATCTTTCCAGTACCTCACAATGCACAATGACAGTCCCAGTATTCCTCACACTTGTTTCCAGCTCTGCTCTTGGGGGGATCAGTCGTGGCTTGAAGAGTCTTCCGTACCTATCTTCTCAGCACCCCGTTCCCCTCTCCATCTGGAAGGAATGGGCAATGTGCCAATAGCTACTTACATATGCAGCCATTTCTCTCCTCAGAGAGTAAGCCCCTTCCTATAGCCAAGAATTGCCTGGCCGCTGACATTCTGATAACTGAAAGTAGCTTTTAATCTCCACTTCCTAACACTCATGAATTTGCCTAGACTAATTTTCAATCAAGAGAGACAAAGTGTGAGACTGTCTACCTGTTTATAGAACTGCCAAAGGCATCAGCTGTGAAGATGGAGTTTGACAGGCTGGTATTAAACACTGGCCGTTTTCCCCTCTGCCCTCCAGGAGTATTTGAAAGGAAATTTTCTTAGCAGAGCTTTTGCCTTAAATAAAAACTGACCAAAATGTGAAGAAAAGGAGAATAAAAATGTTCCATGTTTCTCTTGCCTGGAGGCATCCATTCCTTGAGGAATTCTTTGCTATGTACACCTATGAGGAAACATTCTTTGCTATGTACACCTGTGAGAATTCCCTCTACCTCTGCTTATACAACCTATGTTTTAAAGTTTTGAATGAGGGGGATCCAGTCCCTCCCAAGGTATCCCATTCCCCTTTTGGACAGCTCAACTTGTTAGGAAAACTTTTCTTGATGTCCAGTCTAGATTTGTCTCTTTGCAAGCCCTGCCTCTTCTCCCCTCCTCTTGTTGGAGGTGACTAGGTGGCCCATTGGAAAGAGCACTGGGCTTGGAATCAGGAGGAACTGAGTTAAAATACAGTCTCCTAGCTGTGTGATCCTGGGCACTTATGTTTGCCTCACTTTCCTCATCCATAAAACGGGAATAATAATAGCACCTACCTGGCAGGGTCATTATAAGGATTAAATGAGATAATATCAGTAAAGTGATTGGTATAATGCCTGGTACATCGTAGGTGCTTAATAAATACTTGGTTCCTTCCTTCCTCTAGATGTGCCCTTTGGGGTAAAAAATCAATACAATTATTCACTTTTCCACACGATAGCCCTTTGAATACTGTAAGGGAACTATCAACTCTCATTCTCCTAGGTTCCTCACAAGGTTTTTCTTCTCTAGTCTAAGTACTAGGTATAAGTAATGGCAATGCTGCTTGTTTCAAGTTATTCAAGTGCCTTTGAGCCTCTCCTTTGATTGTGTCAAGTCTTTGTTGGAAACAGTATACATTGTGTTGCCCTTAATAGGACTAAGGGAGTTTGAAGATCTTCCCTGCCCTTAATAGGTCTAATGTAATCTCGCATGGAGCCCAGGGTGGGAGGAGTTTGCCAAAAATGGGGAGCAGGAAGGGTGAAACAGGAAGGAGCAGAGCAGAGATAAGCTCAAGCACAAACTAGGACCCAGCAGAACTGAGAGAGACAATGCTTGTGATTTTGGCACGCTGTAGCACTCAGAGAAAAGCATCTTGCCTGTTGTTTTTAGACGGAAGCCCTGAAAGAGGACTTTACTGCTGTTACAGAAGCCCTGGGACTTTACTTTTGATTTGTGTTTGATTTCTCAGGCAGAAGCCTTGTCTGTGTCAGACAGAAAGTAAGTTGAGATGATAGTGCTGGCAATGTGTGTGAATATTGTCGTAGCTCTGTTAAGCTTTGTCTTCCTGGAAACAGAAACTTTGAAGAGCTTAGAGTGGATCAGTAAGCTGAGATATAGAACCAGAGCAGAGAGCTGCCTATGTATGAGTCCAGGCAAGAGCTGGGAGTGGACAGCTTGTGGAAGAGGAGCCATTGGGTTGGGAAGGCAGCCTCATCAGCCTCAAGTTAAGATGAAAGAAGACTTTACTTGGGTACTCAGTACTGACTGAAGACATTGTAACTTACTATGACCTAAAGGTGGATGGTATTTGTACTTTCTGCTACCCCTGAAGGACAATTGCAAGCCAGCCTTGAGTCAAGATGAAAGAAGACTATGCCTGGGATATTGATTGAGGCGATTGTGGCTTACTGAATGATATGTTTTATTTGAGATTATGTGGCCACCTTAGTAATAAGTTATGTTATATTGTGAATGTTGTACTTTAGTTTCTTGAATGTTTTGCTTTAGTTTATTGCTGAATAAATAGAGAGTTCACTAGTTCACTATACTATACAATTAGATCTTTAAACAGCAGTCCTCAGGGGAGCTACTTGTGAATTGGCTTCACAGTAGATAAAGAGACTACACAACTAAAGAAGATATACTCTAACAAGGAGGGTCTGATTACTTATTTACACGTTTGGGACAATGCTTGGTATATGCTGGGAATTTCATAATATTATTAAACTCATAGATCCTTTCCCCTTGATATCAAACTTAAATCTGTCCCTGGAACTTATACCCATTGTTATCCTTTCTACCCTCAGGATCAGGCGGAAAAAGTCTATTCCTGTTTCTTCACAGCAGTCATTCGAATACTTGAAGATACTTGTTATGCCATCCTGGAGTTTCCTTTCCCTGGTGCAGGTACTCCCAGTGTACCTGATTCTCATATGGCATGACCTTGGGATCCTTAATCATTTTTGTCACCCTTTACCTAATTATCTTCCAAAAATGTGGACCAAGGACTGAACAGAGATTCCATGTGGGTCAGACAGGTTGAAGGACAGCTGGGTTATCTCGTCACATACTATGAATACTATGCCTGGATTAATAGAATCTAAGACCACATTTGCTTTATTGGCCAGACTTTGAAGGTTGGATAGGGGTTGGGTAAGTGAAGGGGCAAGGATGAGGACAGGACCACCAGCAATTGATGCTGTGTGAATCTGCCTTACAAATAGGTTTTTAACTTTCATTTGTTATGGTTTTTAATCAGACTTGAATCATCGGTTCATAGGTCAAGACATGGAATGAACCTTGAAGGTCTTGGAATCTAATGCCCTCACTTTATAGCTGGAGAAACTGAGGTTCACAGGGGTTAAGTAACTTTGCCAGGAATCACATTGTTTCCAAGTGTATCTGAAACAGGTTTTAAACTCTGGTCTTCCTGACTCCAGATATACACCTTAATGCACTATAACATACTTACCTTGTCTTTTGGTTAGAGAGGATTACAAAATCATGGATTTGAAGATGGAAAGGACCATTGAAGTCATTACTTCTACCTCCCTCATTTTACTGATGAGGAAACTGAGACCCAAAGAGGTTAAGTAATTTGACCAGGGTCATAGGGCTAATAAGCGTGTCTGAGGCAGGATCCAAACCCAGGTCTTCCTGATTCAAAGTCTCAACTCCACATTTGCCCAAATCCCTCTTCTTTACTCATCACCCACTGGAGCCCTGCCCCATGGCAGAAAAGTGACTAGAACCTAAAGCCAGGGAAATGTCACAAGGTTAAAATCCAGCTGTTTCAAGTAAAGCTGATCTCAGACTGATGACAGATATTTCCTTTCCTTTTTTTAATGTTTTCTTACCATTTTTATCAAGTGGGGCTGCCACCTCCCAATGCTTTGAATTAGGGCTGTACAGATGTGACCCTCACACTGAATTAATTGTGTAACCGGGAGTGGAGAAGATGCAAGTTTTCCAGCTGTGTAATCATTAATTAACTTGGAGGCAAGTGACTGACTGCAAGTCATGTTTATCTGCAAAAAAAGTCCAACTTAGATAAAAGCGGCTCTTCTCCAATGGGCTAAGCACCATTCAGGTCACTGCAGAATGCCACTGAGAAAAAGCCATAAGAATGTGCAGTGGGAGCATCTGGTGGATTAGTTCTTCCATCAGCCACTCTTCCTCAGGTAGAGATCAGTCTCAGGCAATGAGCATATTCCTCTTGAGGGAGAAATAATAATGCATCAGAGAAAACAGAAGAGGCCAGTGAGCCTTGGTATGGAACTGGGATAGCTGAACCCTGAGGGCATTTTGCCCAAAGGGATAATGATTGTGCAGAGAGGGGTCTGAGATGCAATAAACCCCCTTATCGTGGTATTCCCAGCAGAGCAGCCAGAGAGAAGGCCGTTTTATATTTGAAGATGGGCTGTGTTTAGAGAGGATGGAGAGCATCCTACCTCTTCTCAGCATGGCATGCCTGAGCCTCTGGGTTCTTTGCTTCCAGAGGGAGAGACCATGAAGGATGAAATGAGGGAATGGTTCAAGAGTGAAGAGGCTGTATCTATTAGCTACAGCAGGATGCTTCTAGGATGACCTTCCCCACAGAGTTCTTTCTCTTCTTTCCAACCCTGTTCTGTCCCCAAATCCCAAATGAAACCCCATGCTTCTCTGAAAGTTTCATTCCATAAAGGCTTTGATTGTTGGACAAAGTGTTAGAGAACATATAAAACCCAGCAAACTCCTACTGAAGGCTGGTGAGTCTGAGAGCATCATTTATTCATTTCTCTTCTCTCCTCATGTGAACTGGCTTGGAACTGGATAAACTTGGACAGGTTCAAACTAAACCACAAAGCTATGTTTCTTAGTCAGTCAATAACCAATGAACGTTTAAGCACCTACTATGTGACACACACTCTGCAAAGTGCCAGGAGTATAAAGGTCAAAACACTGTGCCTGCTCTCAAGAAACTCATAATAGGATAGACACCTTTTTGCAAATGGAAGCAATCTCAGTGGGATGTCACTAGAGAGGAGGAGTGAGGGCAGCACAATAAGGTGTGTGTGTGTGTGTGTGTGTGTGTGTGTGTGTGTGTGTGTGCGCGCGCATGTGCAGAAGGTGGGATTTGAGCTGAGTGTTAAAGGAAGCTAGAGAAGCTAAGAGGGGAAGGTGAAGAGGAAAGGAATTCCAGGCTCGGGGGGAGAGCCAATGGAAATACACAAGGTCTGGGAAATGTTTTCCCTTCCGTTTTTTCTTTGGGGGGGGTAGGAAAGGCAATTGGGGTTAAGTGACTTGCCCCAGGTCACACAGCTAGTAAGTGTCAAGTGTCTGAGGCTGGATTTGAACTCATGTCCTCCTGACTCCAGGGCCAGTACTCTATCTGCTGTACTGCCTAGCTACCCCTTTCCTTTCCTTTTTAAAAATTGATTCCTTAACATTAATTTTTAGAGCTTGGGAGACTGACATGTGTGAGGAACAGCAAAAAGATCAATATTTCTAGATAGCTGAGTATGGGGAGGGGAATAAAGTGTAAGGAGACTGAAAATATGGGAAGGATCCAGATTTTAAAGAGTTTTAAACCTCCAAAGGAGGATTTTATATTTGATTCTGGAGGTGATGGGGAGTAGCTGGAGTTTTTGAGCAAGGGTATGATATGGTCAGACCTGTGGTTTAAGAAAATCCCAGCAACTGAGTGGAGAATGGATTGGAGTGGGACAGCAGGAAGACCAGCTAGGAGGCCACTGCAATAGTTTATATGAGAGATGATGTGGGTCTACACCAGGGGTGATGGCTATTTGAGTGGAGAGAAGGGGAGATAGATGAGAAATGTGAAAGTAGAAATGACAAGATTTTGCAACAGAATGGAGAAGTGGGGTGAGTTTGACAGAGGAGTTGAAGATGACCCCAACTTGCAAGTATTTGTGACTGTGAAGAGAGTGGTCATCTAAGCAATAAGAAGAATATTCCAGATGGAGATTTTGAGGGAAATGCTGAGTTCTGTATTGGACATGTGGAGTTTGATATGCCTACTGGACCTCCAGATGCCAGTTGGTGATGTGGTACTCAGGAAAGAGATTAGGGTTGGATATAGGTGTCCCAAAAGTCTTTGTGCAGTTTTAAGTTTCAACAACTGAGAACTGTATATAGATCTGAAAATCATTTGCATAGAGATGATAGTTAAATGCACGGGAGATGAGGAGGTCATTATTCGAGATAATATAGAACAAGGGTTAACCTTTTGGGTGTCATGGATCCCTTTAGCAATCTGGAGAAGCCTATGGACCCCTTCTTAGAGTCAAGTTTTTAAACATATAAAATAAAATACATACGATTACAAATTACAAATTTCAATTACATTGAAATATCGTAATCAGAATATGTTTAGAAAAACCCAGTGTCACAGGTTAAGATCCCCTGGTATAGAGGGAAAAGAGAAAAATGTCCAAGGTAGATCAATTGGATACCCAAAGTCACCCAGTAGGTGTGACCTGGATTAAGATCCAGGTAAGGACACTGAGAATGAACGGTCAGATAGATAGTAGAGGTTAGTGTCACAATAACCCAGAAGGGAGAGAGTTTCCAGGAAAAGAGGTTCAATGATACCATCATAGTTGTTTGCATGTTTACTTTCCCATTAGAATGTGAGCTCCCTGAGGGTAGACCATGTTTTTGCCTTTCTGTTTGTCTCTGACACTTTGTACAGTGCCTAGCATGTAGTAAACTACAGAGAGGTTAAGAAGGATGAGAAATGAGAAAAAGCTGCTAGATTTGGCAATTAGATCATCAGTAACTTTGGAGAGAGAAGTTTCAGTTGAATGTGCTTGGTGGTGTTTACTTTGGCCCTTTAAGCCACAGTATCGGGAAGTTTTGTGTAAAAAAAAATCGACTTCAGTCTACTGCACTTGCATCATTATCTTATATTGTTGGTTGGAAGAACCTGAAGCCTGGAGATTACAGGGGTTCATTCTAACAGAACTTGAACCTGTAACCTGCAGGTCTGTAGAAAAAATGGCTCCTGCTGTAGAATTGTCCATACGAGTTTTGACAGGCTCCATAAATTGGATTTCTTCAAGGGCAGCTCATTTGCATCTAATTTAGAAATTCCATTTTGTTATCACAATCTAAGGCTATTCAGCTAAAAATCACTGGGAAAGTGTCAGTCAAGTATCTTTTAATGAGACCACTAAAGGTGGAAGGAGGGAAGGGAAGTCAGGCTCTTCTCTACTTTGTTGTAATAAGGTTTGACCCATCAGTGCATGGCAGTTAACCACAGTGAGCCCCATTTACGCTCTGCAGACCTTTTCATGTTGCTCTGCAGTGGTACAAATGACTATTCTAAGCCAATCTGTCGGGCTGGACTGTCATTAACCAGCTTGTCTGGGATAAGGTCACAATTTTTCTCTGCTCGAATGGGTGTTTATTCATTAATGCAGCCTGGATTTAGATAACACATCAATAGAGTCCAAAGAGACACATGGGGCATGGGGTAGGATATTGAAGTCTTATGCTTAATTTAAATAATATCCAAGTCCCATTAAAAGTAAGAGCCATTATTGTAAACATGAGGTGGGGGAGGTCTGAGCAGGGAAATCCTTTTTTAAAATCCAGTCACTTGGAAATAGCATTGAAATCTGTCTATGAGTTGGGAAGTCAGGTCTCTTCTTGTCTCCTAAAGAAATTGGAAAATTAACAAGAAGAAAACCAGAGGCAATAAATCCACAGGGAATGATAGCACCCTATTAGAGAGAAATGATAGACAAAACAGGAATGTTCATTAAGTTTCAGTCTTGAACCCTCAGATCAATGTGGGAAGCTGCTGGGTTTTGCAGTGTGCGTGTGTGTGTGTGTGTGTGTGTGTGTGTGTGTGTATGTCTAGAATTGATGCCTATCCACTCCCTAGAAGAGCTTTGATGTCTTTCTGAGGAGGAGACCTTTTTTGAGGGTCACCTGCCTGGGCAGGGAACTCCACCTCAGCTAGTCCATTCCCCAAAGGTGCCATATTTTCCTCCAAGGTCCCAGCCCTCACTGGGAAAATCATGGTGAGAACATCAAGATCTCTTAGATGCTCCAGTAGACCCACCAAGGACCCCTTAACTAGTAAATCTATAAATAGAAGAGAAGCAGCAGAGAGTAGAAAGAGTTAGGAATTTCTTGTCTTGGGTTTGAGTCTGGGCTCTTTCACTTACTACCTGTATGACCTTATATAAATACTTCACCTTGAAGGGCCTCAACTTTCTGATCTGTAAAATGAGGGGGTTGAACTAGATGACCGCTGAGGATCCTTCTGCTTTTATATTTGTGGTCCTGTGTTTTGTTTGTGTTTTCATTTTTGTCATTGCATACAGTGCCCAATTTAAGGCTCCACAGAACCACAGAATCCCAGCACCAGACAACTCCTCCCTGAACAAGAATAGGGGGCAACCTGGTACAGTGGAAAGAGAATTGGAATTTGGAGCTATATTCCAAGATTGATTTGCAATCTGGGATTCAAATCCCAACATCATCATCTCGATGACCCTGGGCAACTCACTTCACCTCCAGACGCCTCAGTTTCCTCCTCTGTTAAAATGAAGGACTTGGACTAGATGGCCTCTGAGGTCCCTTCCAGTTCTAGAGCATGGTCCTGCAGTCCTTGACACAACATTTCTGAGGGGCCATCAGCCAGTCTTCATTCAAAAACATGAGGGGGAACCCACAGCCTCCTATGGCAGCTCCTTCCACTTCCCTAAGCGTGAGGAACTTTTTCTCATATTGAGCTCAAATCTCAGTGGGCAAATTCTTGCTGTTTGCTTCTAATTCTGATCTCTGAGGACAAGAAGAACAGGATAATCCTTCAAATGTCTGAGTTTTGTTACCATGCCACCCCCATCTTTTTTCCCTTTGGACTTACCATCCCCATTGTATTTCTTCAACTGACCTTCACATGCATAATGTTAATAATAGGTCACATTTATATGGTGGTTCTAAAACATTTCACATACATAATCTCATTTGGTCCTCACAGCAACCTTGTGAAGCAGGAGCTATTCTCGTTATTATCATCATCATCACTATTATTATTATTTCTGTTTCATATTTGTGGACAAGCAGAAGAATGGCATAATGGATAAAGAATTGAATATGAAGCTGGGAAAATGGCTCAAGACCCACCTAGGAAACATACTGACCATGTAACCTTGAGCAAGTCCCTTAACCTCTTAGTGCTTCAGGCATCATCCTAAGACTCTAAGATGCACTACAGGTGCTGATCTATACTAGCAGAGGGAGTTCCTTAAATCAATGAAATTGGAAGTTTAATCCCATCCCATCCCATCCCATCCCATCCCATCCCATCCCATCCCATCCCATCCCATCCCATCCCATCCTATTCCAAATGAGAAACCTGAGACAAAGAGAGGCTAAGGAGTTTATGCAGCTACTAAGTATCTGGACTGAATCCAAACTGGTTCCAAGTGTAGCTCCCTATTCACTGAGTCACACTGGGAAACTGTTGGAACATGGTCCTGTGTACCTGAGCCTT
The DNA here is from genome assembly GCF_028583685.1 of Petaurus breviceps papuanus. NCBI lineage: Eukaryota > Metazoa > Chordata > Mammalia > Diprotodontia > Petauridae > Petaurus > Petaurus breviceps. The sequence continues at coordinate 464,485 of NW_027185588.1, forward strand.
TCCTTTTCAAGGCCATGGTGTACAGAACTGGACATGACCTTTCAGTAGTGTATTCATGTATTTTACTTTTTTGTAAGGCTATAACTAGGTTTGGTCCATGTACAACAGGGGCTGAGCACCTCTGTACTCCCAGAAAGGTTTGAAAATTGCAGGCCTTTCTCTCCCCAATCATGGCAATACAAACCCAATTTTATCTTTTAAAAGACTAGGTGACTTGCCAACTCACACTTAAGACCCACCTGTCACAAAGAGGGGGATTTTCTATCATTAAAATACTGCCTCTATACAATCTCATATTATAACACAATCCTTATTGTGCCCCCAATGTGTTGCAACATGAGAAGCCACTTATATCGCCTTTCCCTAGTTTTGTTTCTATGTCACAGTGTGTGCTCATTTCTCAGTCTCTTACTGATCAAACCAAATCCAGACTTTTCCCCAAGACCAACATTCAGCCACAGCAGATTGTGCCTGTCCTGTATCATTCCCTCAATTTATGCTCTATGGCCCCACTGGTGAGTGGTGTGGTGTGCTTACTTGTGAGGACATCCCATGGCAAGGGTATAGTATTGCTCGATCATCATCTTCTGCCCCCTGGTCCAAGCAGTAGCCACTGGCCTTGCTGTTTCTTACCTATGCCCAGGAGTCAAAGGAGAAATGCATTATTAGTCAGAGTCTGTGCCAGGTCTGAGGTTAGGGGCTGGGCATAGCAGTGAGTGAAGGACTTATTGAACAAAGGAGTGAAAACGCATTCATTGAATGCAATGAAAATAATGAAATGAAATAAAATGCCTACTATATGTCAAAGAATATACTTGGTGCTGCAGACACAAATTCAAAAGAGAGGACTGCCCCTGTCCTCAAGGAGCTTATACTTTAATTGGTGTGTGTGTGTGTGTGTGTGTGTGTGACAATACATATAGGGGAATGGTGGTCAGTGAGGGGAGTTTGGGTCTGGGTAGTCACAGAGATGGGTGGGTGGAGCCATAGGGCAGTCCACTATCACATTCTTTATAATAGCAGCTAGGTGGAGCCAGAGTGCATAGAGCACTGGACCTGGAGTTAAGAAGACTTGAATTCAAATTTGGCCTCAGACACATATTAGCTGTGTGACCCTGGCCAAGTCACTTAACCCTGTTTGCCTCAGTTTCCTCATCTATAAAATGAGCTGGAGAAGGAAATGGAAAACCACTTCAGTATCTCTGCCAAGAAAAGTCTTAATAGGGTCACGAAGAATTGGACATGACTGAAAAAGGACTGAACAATAACAACTTCTTGACTACATTTATACACTATCAACTGTATCATGAAGCCTCCAAATCTCCAACAGATTTAGCTATGGCAGATCCTACTTAATCTTGCACAGGGAACCAGTTACTAAATTTTATCGATTCTACCTCAAAGAAACTATTTATTATTTTTTTTTGAGAGGGGAAGGTAGGGCAATTGGGGTTAAGTGACTTGCCCAAGGTCACACGGCTAGTTTTGTGTTAAGTGTCTGAGGTCGGATTTGAACTCAGGTCCTCCTGACTCCAGGGCCGGTGCTCTATTCACTGTGCCACCTAGCTTCCCTGAAACTATTGATTTTAATAGAAAAATTTCTTGGTTATTCCTCTCGTGGTGTTGAGGCCATAAAGAAAAACAAGCAAGGAAAGAATGATGATTTCATGCACTCTGCGTCAGACAGAGCTAGCTAGAGAGTGCTGGGCTTGTAGTGAGAAAGCCTTAGGTTCAAATCTTACCCATGACACATTTAATAGCCATGTGATTCTGGGCCTCTGACAACTTCTGAGGGCTCCTCTAAATCACTGATAAGTTTCACTCTCTATTGGAAAGGGAATTTCCACAGTGGGACTGTCCTAAATCACCAAAACTGAGTCCCCTTCATGCATGGCAGATAACTCTAAGACAGAGGTTCTTGACTTGGGGTCCATGGGGAATTTGGGGGTCTGAATTTAGATAGGAAAAAAATTCTTCTTTATTTTCACTAATTTCTAACTGAAATTTAATATTTCCTTTAATTATTTAAAAACATGATCTGGAGGAGGGATCTACAGACTTCACCAGATGCCCAAAGGGTCATAACACAAACATAAACAATAATTAATAGAGCATTTATATTGGATTTTGAGGGTTATGATGTACTTTACATATTCTCCATTTTATCATCACAACAGCCCTGGGAGGTAAGTGCTTTTATCATCTTATTTTATAGATGTGGAAACTGAGGCAAACAGAGGTTAAATGGTTTGCTCAAGGTCACACAACTAGTTAGGTGTCCCATACACACACAAAAATAAGCAGAAGAAAGATCAAAACCTCCATGCTGTAGAGTGTTTATTGTCATTATGGACATTTCAGGTAAGTAGAAGAGACGACTTTTACTTCCTTTGGACTGAATTGCTGGTGTGTTTGGGGTGACAAGGACCAGGAAGACAGTAAAAATTCACTCTCCGGTGGCACTTTCAGATTTGAAAGGCATGTTTCTCATACCACCTTGTGAAGGAGGGAGATAGTAAAGAGGACAGAATAGGGAGACTTGGCTTTGCCCAAGGCACTATGGGAAGTCATATTTCAGCAAGGTACCTACCTCTCCATAAGTGATGGTATTATTATAAATCCTCATCTCGGGGTACACGTTCTCCAGATACCACTTGAAACTTCGACACTGGAGCCTCTGACGCAAAGCAAGGCGCTCAGAAACATCCCCAAAGTCCACGCCTGGGTTCTGTGAAATGGGAATTAAGATAAAAGTGTCCCGTATGCTGACCATGAGGGTCACATGATTTTCTTTGCATAGACCTGAGAGATCGTCTCCTCCAAACCTTTTCTCTTTACAAAAGGGTTATAGTGGCTTGCACAAATTAAATATTGCCTTGCTAGTCCTCTCATTTATTGACCTTTTATTGTTGGTTATTCCTCTCACTCTCTTGGCATTGTACAGAATGGAATGGGGGCTAAGGAGTTAAGTGGCAGGTATCAACATTAATCGGCTAATTCTGACAGTACCCAAGAGGGGTGACTGAGAATTAGAAGGATGCTTCCATTCCCAGCATGTGGTTCTGATGGCTAGCAGGTCTTTTTTATTTATTCCATTTGATACTCATTATTCCCCTCTCTGACCATGTGCTATACTGTTTCTTCTGGACTGTGGAACTTGATCATGCATGGATGAGGAATGGCTATGAGGTAGACAGATTGAAGATTGAAAAAAAATTTATACATAGCATTTATACATCCACATGAGTGCTATTTGTTCCCTTCTAAGGAGTCCCCTTTGGGCATTACATACTTATTTCAACAAGGTTGTGAGAGATCAGTCCATCCCTGGAAACTCCTCTTTGGAAATTGCCTTTAGAGCTGGCAACATGTGCTTCTTAACATCCCCAGTGATAGCAAAATTTCCTCCCAAGCTAGGATTGATCTTTCCTGAACATAGACTCAAAAATAATGAGTAAAGTCCTACCTAAAGACCTTACTGTGGTATGGAAGGAATTTAAGAATCAATCAGTAAGAATTTATTATGCACCAATTTATTAAGTGTACCAGGCACTGTGCTAGACATTGCAGATGTAAAGATAAAAACAATATGGCCCCTGCCTTCCAGGGAGGGGGGTTACATTCTATTTGGGGAGAGTAAATAGAACGTGGAAAAAAGAAATATAGTCAGAGGTTAGTTATTAGAGGCTCACTACACAATAAAAAGTTTATATAAAATAGACATTCTTGAAGGCTATGATATCAGAGAGCAAGTTGTGTTAGGCTCTCCCAGGATGAAAAGGATTGAAGTACAGTCTTAGAAAGTCCAAGTCAGCTTTCCCCAGACCATTATGTGGGAGGCTTATCACCAATATGCTGTCCGTTTGGTAATGGATTATTTGGCCATGGAAATCCATGAAACAAAGATTTGGGGGGTGTTAAGGTTAGACTGGTTTTCTTATGTGACTCATACTAGCTTTTCAGGAAAGTCCACCAGGATAGTGAGCTCTACATATACTTTCAGCAGTGGGGGTACTAATGGAATAAGAGTAAAGCTTCTTACGGGGACTACTTTGAAAAACAGAATTCATATGGATGGCTATGTTCTCATGTGTTCTGTGAAAAAGTTTCTCTACTTAATAATAGCTAGCATTTACTTGGCATATTATCTTATTATCTTTACAACCTTATGAGGCAGATGCTATTATTGTTGCTATTTTACAAATGAGGAAACTGAGACTGAGAAAAGTTAAATTCCTTTTCTGAGGTCACAGGCTTTGAACTCAGATCTTTTTGACTCCAAGTCCATTAGTTTATCCACCGTGCCACCTAGCTGTCTGAGAACTTGAAAAGATCAGCAGTACAGCACAGGATACAAGGTGTGATTAGGTTGTATTATGTAGTTCTCCAAGAGCCATCATTACATCTCATCCTTTTCCTGCCTCCCACCATCACAGCTGACCACAGGATCTGACACCCAGTAGAAGCTTGCTGAAAGTTGATGGTATCCTTTGAAGACAGATGGCCACCAAGCACCAAGTTCTTTATTGTGTGGTGAGCTTCTACTAAAACCTTCCTTCTATTCATGGTATGGAAGGGACTTTAAGTTTCTAAAGACTGTGCTGGTAAAATTCAAACTCTGGCACGTCTGACCAGGCTTGGGAAGAGTTTGAGTAGAACATGGTGATGGACTACAAGATTCCTCTTGTCCAAAGGGGCAGCCTAGCTCCTGGCTCAGTTCAGAGAGACTCATTGCCAAGTTGACCTTAGAGTGATGACTTCTGTAGTCTCACTCATGAAGCCAATTAACTAAGTCACGGAGGGGTTGCAATCTGCAGTATGGAGGGAATACCCCTCAGTGATGAAGTAGCAGATCACTGAAGTACTGAACTAAGTAGTGAACATTTGTGCCTTAATACTGAAGATTTAGGGGTTTTTTTTTTGGTTTAAACTTGTGATTTCATTGGTTTAAGGAACTTCTGATGTGGAAACTCACTGTACTCTTGCAGATAGCCATCTGGTTTGTAATTTATAGTAATAGAGAGTTCTTGGGGGCACTGAGCTCACTTTGTGACTGGCTCAGAGTCAGGCAGTTAGAGGTAAGACTCAAATCCAGCTTTCCCTGACTCTTAGGGCAATCAACTGAACAATTACCCAATGACTATTAAGTAGCTTCTATATGCCTGGGGCTGTGCCAGGGACACAGATAGAAAAAGGCACAATCCCTACTCTCAAGGAGCTTCCATTCTATTGGAATACAACAGATACATAGCTAGTTTTAAGGCTAGGAATTAGACCTATTCTTTCATTGGTATGGGTTATCCTTAAAGGAGGAAACTCCTTTACAGATATAGCACCTTCTCTGAAAGAAAATTGCTCTCAGAGAGTTGTCTAGAGTACTGATAACTTAAGTGACTTGTCTAGGGACAAGCAGTCAGTATAGGTCAGTGGTGAACTAGAACCTAGAACTTCTTCTGAGGTCAATTCTCTATCCACCATGTTACAATGCCTACAAAATCTTTGCATGTATACCTATATGTGTATATATACATATAGGCAGATACATAACACATATATGTATACATATGTTTGTGTATATATGTATGTGCAATAAGTAGGCTGGTGAAGGTTTAATAACCAGCTCTCTGAAAAAATGTGTGCATGGCACACTTTTAAGTTTAATCTGCATTATCAAAAATTTCTCCATCACTTTTGTTAAGTCCAGACAAGCAACAAAACAATAAATCAAGCCCTATTTGTAGCATTTGCCAATTTCTGTAGTCTGAATGTTCATGTTAAAAACTTAACAATCTTCTCTCAGGACCTGACTTCAGCACACCCCTGTATGGGTGTGTGTGTGTGTGTGTGTGTGTGTGTGTGTGTGTGTACAGATATATGTGTGTGTATATATATATATATATATAAAAATACAAATTAGCTAGATACAAGGTAGTTGGAAGGGAAAGCATTGATTGTTGGAGGGACCAGGGAAAGCTTTATAAAGGTGGTGGAAGCATGAGTTAATTCTTGAAAGAAGTGAAGTATTCTCTGAAGTAGAGATTAGTAAAAAAAAAAAAAAGCATTCCAGGTATGGAGGAATGCCTTATGCCAAGGCATAGTGATGGGAGACTGAGTGCCCTGTGTGAGTAAGAGAAAAAAGGCTGCTTCTTCTGGGCTATATAGGAAGAGGAGTAATGGACAGAGACTGCAGATATTAATGTTAATAGAGGGGCAGTGGTGGTGTAATAGATAAAGCTGTGGACCCTGGAGTCAGGAAGATCTGAGTTCAAATCTGACCTCAGACACTAACTAGCTGTGTGACCTTGGGCAAGTAATTTAACATCTGCCTGCCTCAGTTTTCTTGTTCGTAAAAAGGGGATGATAATAACAGCACCCATCTCCCAGGGTTGTTATAAGGACCAAATAAGGAATATCTGTCAAGTGTTTTGCAAACCATAAAGCCCTCTATAAATACTAGCAGTTAGTATAGGCATTACTCACACAGATACCTTTAGTCATAACAGGAGTACAATATAGATACCTAGTCCCATCATGGATATACAGGCCATATTACCTAACCAGAGAGAAACTGGATGATGGTGTGATACATCTGAAGAGATGCTAGTTTTAGAGACAGAGGGTTCTAATTATGGCTCAGCCATTTAGGAGCTGTGTGATATTGGGCAAGTCAATGAAATTATCTGGGCTGCTGCAAAATGAGGGAATGGGACGAGATGGCCTTTGGAATGTCTCTACCCCTTGATCGAGAGTAATTTTAAAAAATTATCCCGCGGTCTATAGGGAGGCAGAATGTCTACCTAAAATGAGTCTGAACTGAATGAACATCCCATTTCAGGAGGAAGTCCTGCTTACCTGGGCCATTCCCTACAGGGCAGCAGAGATAATCTGGTATAATGGAGAGAATGCTCGGCTTGGAGTCAGGAAGATCTAAATCCTGTCTCTGATACTCACTAGTTCTGTAACCCTGGGCAAGTTCCAGCCTCTCTGGGCCCCAAGAAAGTCACTGGGACTCAATTTACTAAGTCATAGAAAATTGAGATCACTTTGGTTGAAGGAGGCTGAATCTTGAGAGATCTCTACCCAGGTAAAATCTTAGGGCCTTCTAATGTTTAGTACAGTTTGGGTACAGACTCTTAAAATACCAGAACAAAACAAAAGCCTCCATTTTGCTCAATCATTTTAGTTGTGTCTGATTCTTTGTGATCCCATTTGGGACTTATTTGTCAAAGATACTAGAGTGGTTTGCCATTTTCTTCTCCAGCTCATTTTACAGATGAGGAAACTGAGGCAAACAGGGTGAAGTGACTTGCCCAGGGTCACACAGCTAAGGAAGTGTCTGAGGCCAGATTTGAACTCAGGAAGATGATGAGTCTTCCTGACTCCAAGTTTGACTCTATCCACCATACCATCAATCTTCCCCAAATCCCCCAAACCAGAATTCTAGCTACAGTTGTTCCCATCTCGACAGCACAGTCTTTGAAGAAGTATTTCAATGTGTGAACATATATCTATTCTGTATGCATGGGCTCAAAGGGGTTCTGAAAATGGGAAGTAGGCTTGAGTTTCTGCTGGTACTTGAAGGGGCAGACTCCCAGACTCCTGATCCTCCAATGATGGCAACTCTCATGGTTGCCCAGCCCAAGGTATTAGCATGAGGACTTCATCTGATACAGGGATGGGTAGCCAAGCAGCGCTTAGATAAACAGAACTCAGTGGGGCAGGAATCTTCATTCTTTATACACTGTCCAACCAACCAGAGCATCATAAATTCCTGCTGGAGTATTAATGGGGACACCGTCGTGTTGTACATTGTCTGAATCAGTTCATTTTATGGAAAACAAGGTTTTATGGGCTCTGCTGGGCTCTCTCTATCTTTGCTCATGGGGGAGGGCATTTTTTGACTGTCTTCCTTTGTCATTTTGGTCTGAAAACTCCCGCAGCAAAAAATACGCAGACAAAAGGAAATCATGTTTTCCACTCCTCTTCTGAATTTCCCTGCTAGGTTGTTTGACATCAAGCAAATTACTCAGCCAGGGATTTTGTCTTAGAGTGTGTCTGCATTAATTTCCTCCACCCTCTCTGCCTCCCATTCCTTATGATCTGTATTTTGCAGAGAACATGAAGCTTTCAGGCAAATGCTGCCTGGTCCTTAGGTTTACTCAATCCAGTTCGGTCCAGATTTCATAGAAGGGATGATATAATTTAGATTTGAAAGGGATCTGGGAGGGCAGGTACTCCAATTGACTCATCTGTCAGATGAGGAAACTGAGGCCCAGAGAAGGTCACACTGGTTAAGTAGCTAAGCCACTATTTAAACCTAGGTCTTCCAACTCCATTACATACTTCACTGACATGCAAAGTGCAGAGGCATGTAAAAGGTGGAAAGAAAAATATGCTATTTTAAATAAATATAAATGCATCCTGAGTCACCTCACTCATCGGAGGGCTCTTGGGTGTGACCAGACCTCATTCAAATTCATTCTCTATGTCTCTGTCTCTCTTCCTCTTTCAATCTCTGCCTCTATCTCTCTTACTCTTTCTGACTTCCTTTTCTTCACCTTGTCTCTTTTTATCTCTTCCTATGTTTCTCTATGTCTCTGTCTCCCTTTCCATCTGTCTCTTTTCTATTTTTTTTTTGCAATTTTTAATAATTAATTAATAATTAAATTTAATTAATAATACTTAAATGTTAATTTAATAATTAATTTATATTTGTTATACACACACGAAACCATACTATGCATACTTCTATTTATCAGTTCTTTATTTATCTGTCCCTTTTTATGTTCCTGTCTCTATCTCTTTTTCCTCTGTTTCTAACTCTTCATCTCTATTTCTCTCTGTGTCTTGGTTTCTCTCTCTCTCTCTCTCTCTCTCTCTCTCTCTCTCTCTCTCTTTCTCTCTCTCTCTCTCTTTCTGTCTCCCTCTCTCTCTCACACACACATACACACACACAAACAAAACCATACTATGTATACTTTTATTTATCATTTCTTTCTCTATGTATCTGTCTGATTATCTGTCTCTCTTTATATCCCTGTCTCTTTTTGTCTATCTCTTTTTCCTCTTTCTGTCTCTATCTCTACCCTTCTTTGTCTCTCTTCTCTTTCTGTTTCTATCTCTTCATCTCTATTTCCCTGTGTCTTGGTCTTTCTGTCTCTCTTCCCATTTCTGTGTCTCTGTCTCTCCATCTCTCTCTGTCTCACACACACACATTCTCAGAGTTGGAAAGGACCTCAGGGTTAGTATAGTCCAACTTTTATGTGACTTTTCTCTACAATATCCCAGATAAGTGGTCATTCATCATTGATTAAATACCTCTAGTTGGTGGGGAGGATGGAAGGGGAGGTGTTCCTGCTACTTTATGAGTATTCCATACTCCATTCCAGTCTGTAATAGCTCCAATCAAAATCATAAGTAGGGTGGAACAAGTGAGGCTTTGTTCTGGGTGCCAATATTTAGACAATGCAAACATTTTTAAATATGTATAACTTAAAAAACTGAACTTAGGGTCTTTCTTAGTATCCTTAGCACTTAGCACAGTGTCTGGCACACAGTAAACACTTAATAAATGCTTTTTGATCGGTTAGCTCAAATAAGAAATGATCAGTCCCTAGCTCTGTTATTAACACTCATCTCTGAGCTCCATAATAGCTCATTCCCTTCTCCAATTCAGCTGTCTCAATTACTTTTTGTATTATTAAATATTAAATTACAAAGTTGATTTGAAGGCACTCTTCATGCTGCTTGCCCTGGGCACCAAAGTTGCCAGTTCGAGCCAAAAACCACTTCTTCTTTATTATTTCTATTTGTATTTTTTCCACTTCTCCCCATTGCTTTTAGTTCTGGGGTTGGCAGCCCTGAGAAGGCTTTCCAAAATTGGAGCCTAAACATAGTTCAATATCTGCTTCAGTTTCCCAGCTGTTGTCTTATCAGGACCCTCTGTCTTTGTTCTGGTAAATGGGGAGGGAAGAGGTAGATGATTGAGATATTTCCTAGAGGCAACAGAACCGTCCTTCAGATGACTGCAATGTTTCATTTGCTCCTCCTCCCTCAGCCCCCTCCAGCTTCTGCCTGTCCACTGGGCACTCACCGTCATGGGGATGTTCCAGGCCATGTACACGTGGGACTTGAAGTCATCCATCCACACCTCCGCGGCTCTCAGGGCATTTCGCTTTGCATAGTAATCAATATCGTTGTTGTAGGGTTTCTTTGTGCGCTCGATATGGGCCACACGGGAACAGGGCAGTACCTCCATGCTGCCCCCACACTGCCAGACCTGGGGAGAGAGGATGGACACCTGGGCTGTGAACATGGCCAGGAAAGCTTGTCTCAGGTAAGGGAAGGGAGGGTGGAAGTGCTTTTGTTTGTTATAGAGTGGGCCCCCAGTAACCACTAGAGTTGCCAACGCACTGTGTATTTGACTTGTTCACTCACTATGAGTGAAGCTTGCCGATGTTAAAGATGTGTTATGTCACAACTAATCTGGACTTTAATAATTATTAGCCAACATTACCCAACTCAATTAATTTATAAGCATTTATTAGGCACCTCCTCTGTGTTGGGTACTGTAATAGGTACTGGAAATAATAAAAAGACAAAAATCAAGATAATCCCTGCCCTCAAAGAGGTTACAGTCTATTGGGCAGACAGGATGAACATAGATAAACACACACAAAATGTATACATAATTCAGGAGGAAATTGAGATCTAGAGAGGTTTGCCAAAGGCCAGCCAGGTGATAAGTAGTAGAAACAGAATTTGAATCCAGGACTCCAGATCAAACCTCCTTTACAACACTTTGCCTCTCAGTATGTTCTGTCACCCCAAAGTGTGAATCTTACCCCCTTGACTCCCAAGCCTTCTTTGATTCAGTTGAGCCCAGGAGAGAGATAACTTCCCCAAGAAAGTGGGAGTCATAGCTGGGAGTAACATAAGACACACCCTACCTTCTTCCCAGGAGAAGTGAGAACAAGAATCATCTCTTATTCTCAAATACTTCTTGAGGAGACTCTACATTTTTTTCTAACGCATCTATATTAATGTCTTAGAATTCTGAATGCCCACCTCTGATAAGTCGCTTCCTTGCTCAAAGACCTTCCATAATCTCCCATAACTCCTTGTTAAATAAAGTCTAGACTCCCCTGGATGATATTAAAGCAGCAACATAGGGTAATGAGTTTAGAGTCAGAAAACCTGCTACTCATTATACCTATGAATGGATAAGTTGCTGTATCTCTCTTGGTTTGAGCTCCCTCACTTGAAGAATGAAGTCTTGGGCTAGATTATCTTGGCATCCTTTGCAGGTCTTAATTTTATGATTCTGTGGCCCCTCTACAACCAAACTCCACTGTACCCCCAGCAGATGCAGCTGGTGCTAGCAGCTTCTTCCTGTCTCCTAATCACAATCATTTTATGACTCAATATTCTGGTCATCCATGCTGGATGACTCACAATTTCCCAAATTCATGTTGTCTTTTCCCATCTTTAAGGCTTTGGTTCCCATGTTACTTCTTCCTAGAATCACCAGGTCCTCATCTTTGCCTTTTGAAACTCTGCATCCTATGAAGCTGTGCTCCATTGCTTATGCCTCCATGGAACTTTCCCTGATTTTCTGAATCAGAAGCAAGCTCTCCTTCTTTGAGATACTGTCCCTCCCTGCTCCTGTCTCAACTAGACATGACTTTATATTATAATTACCTATGTTTTTATGTCCTGACACCTTTAACTAAATGGTGAGTCCCATGATGGCAAGATCAAGCCTTAGGGGAGAGCTTTATAGTGAACACAGTGTTGAACTTGGTGTCTGGAGAAACCTGGGTTTAAGTCTCATCTCTAACCTTTGCATATGCCCCTAATTACTTACATTGTCCTGTGAGTTCCTTGAAGAAAGAACTCCCTTTTGCTTTTCTCAGCATTCACAGTGCTTAATATCATACTGGCACATAGTAGGCACTTAAGAAATGCTTGTTGACTGACTGATTAGCTATTAAAGGATATTTCTCTGAGATTCTCTAGTCAAAATCATATTTGAACAGGAATTTCCTCTGTACCAGATATTTTCTAATGATATATTAATATTCTAATGATATATTAATCATTAAAAAAACATGTACCCCATTCATTCTCTAATTTGGACACATCATCTTTTGTTATTGTTAAGTTGTTTCAGTTGTGTCTGGCTCTTTGCGAGCCCATTTGGGGTTTTCTTGGCAAAGATACTAGAGTGGTTTGCCATTTCCTTCTACAGCTCATTTTACAGATGAGGAAACTGAGGCAAACAGGGCTACGTGACTTGTCCAGGGTCCCACAGCTAGTAAGTATCTAAGGCCAGATTTGAACCCATCCTGACTCCAGGCTCGGCACTCTATCCATTTTGTCACCTAACTGCCTGTTTCATCTGCTTTATGTAGTCCAAATCAATGAATCTTGACTATGAATGTTCAAAGGTAATATTTATGTGTGTGTGTCTGTGTGTGTGTGCTCGCACACATACTCACACACGCACATCCTTCTAGCTAGCAGTCCTGTTAACCCGAGAGCTCTGAGTCAATAATAGCTGACATTTATATAGTGCTTTAAAGTATAGCTCTTTCACAACAATCCCATTAACTCAGTACTACAGGTCTTATTTCCGCCATTTTACAGATGAGTTACCTGAAGTTCAGAGTGATTTGCTCAGGGTCACAGAGTAAATAAGTAGGTCAGGGCTGGGGGAGGGATTTGAACTCATGTTTGGCCTGACTCTAGGTCTATTGCTCTTTCCACTATATTATTCCCCTCTTGCCTCTCTCCCTTATAGAATAAAAATTTCTTGATGTGAAAGGACAATGAATGCAGAACACAGTCTCGCTGTTTCCGACCCAGTTCAACCAGACTGGAATTCTCCCCACAGCCCGCAACACATTTCTCTTCTCTGCGTGATAGTTAATGACCTTGTAATTTTTTATATATTTTGATACCAGGGACCAATACATTATCTGAGTGGCAGAGTTATTTCCTTCTAAGCTCCCTGGGAGATTGATGCTTATGCAAAATGGAGAATTTAAAAGGCTCTAAAACCACAGCTTTAAGGGAAACAGTTTAACCCCTCCATAAATTCCTGGCAAACACTAGTAATAAATTTTTCCCTGATGCAACCCAGGGGGGACCCAGGCACCCAACTCAGAGCAGAACAGGACAAAGGGGCAGCCTTTCTCAGTTTTAGGAAATGTACATTGTACCATGGATTCTGGCTTAAATATGACTTTGACTATAGGACTCTGGATCACCGATCTAGAATCTGAAAGGACCTTAGGGACCATCAGGGGATTCTGCCACATACTCTGAAGGCTTTCGTGTCCTTAACACTTGGGGGCAGGGATATTGGACAGCTGGAGTAGTCATCTTTAGGGCTTTTTGGAGCTGGCTGAATAGAGGGAGGACTGAGGTACCTATCAAGTGAGATAATATATGTTAAGGGCTTTGAAAATCTTTTTTTTGTTGTTGCTTTTTTGGAGGGCAATTGGGGTTAAGTGACTTGCCCAAGGTCACAGGCTAGTTTTTATGTTAAGTGTCTGAGGCTGGATTTGAACTCAGGTCCTCCTGACTCCAGGGCCAGTGCTGGGCTTTGCAAATCTTAAAGTGATATATAAATGCTAGCTATTATTATTGTTATTATACTGAACACATAATAATATTGTCTATTATTGATATTTTCAATTATATTATTATTATTTTCTATTATATTCTTTTGTTGTTTATTTTTCAGTTGTCTGATTCTTTGTGACCTCATTTGGGGTTTTCTTGGCAAAGATACTAGAGCAGTCTGCCATTTCCTTTTTCCCGTCCACTTTACAGATGAGGAAACTGAGGCAAATGGGGTGAAGTAACTGGATGCTAGCAATACAAAGACAAAAAAGCAGCTGTCTCTGCCCTTGGGAAGCTTATGAACCGGGCAGTAGGGGGCAGCATACCACAGTGAAGAGGACTCCACCGATACAGACAGCTGTTTATTGGGGAAATGGTTGGGGGAGTGTTAGTGAACTCCAATTTCAGTCTGAGTCAACTGTAGGATCTGACAATCAAGAGAGTCAATGAGCTCTTGGGCTATATTAAGAGAGATGACATGTCTAGGATTAGGAAGATAAGGGTTCTCTACCCTATAGAGTCTTACATTGAGTTCTAGACACCACATTTTAGCAAGGGTAGGTATCGGTACCTTGGAGAGTGTCCAAAGAAGGGTGATCAGGTTGGTGAAGAGCCTTGGATCTTAGGCAAATAAGAATAAATGCAAAGAACCAGGGATGCGTAGCTCGTAGGACAGAAGACACAGGGGGAACAGAGAGCCAGATTCAAGTATGTGAAGGGTTGTCCTGAGGAGAATCCAGCTTGCTCTGCTTTTTCTACTGGGAAGAACCAGGAACAATGAGGGGCCATTGCAAACAAGCAAATAGGTTTGATGCAAAGAAGAACATGACGATTAGGGCTGTCCCAAAGTCAAATGAAAGTGATAGCTTCCTTTTCAGTCTTTAAGCCCAAGCCAAATGGCTCCTTGTCAGGGAATTTGTCATTTTGTGTAGCTTGTGTTCAGGGACAGTTTCGATTAAGTGCATTCAAGGTCCTCTTAACTCTGAGCTTTATGATTATATCAATTCAAAACTAAAAATTAAATAGAATTTAAGTTAAAACAATATCAATATAGTTGAAAAAGCTACACATGCTTCCTAGAAGGAGGTAGGCTTGAATTTTAGTAACTTCAATAAAAATGGTTTGTATTTCTGTTTAGGGAAAATGGCCCTTAATCCATTCTGTCTTCCACGCAAGAGCTCAGCATCAAAACGGGGTGTTTGAGAGTGAGATTATGAGTTGCAACATCCGACTGCCCCAGGCACTATTGAGGCATGCTATGAGAAAGTCAAGTTTGAAATCCAGACAAGGCTGAAAGGAAGTCCTGTTTTCAATTAAAGATGCAGAGGAAGCAGCTGCTAATGCAGTGTAGGAAGGAGAGATTTTCAGAGTCATTAGTGACAGTGTGTTTACAACTAGGAGATGGTTGGATGGACTTCATAAGAAAAGGGTTGACAAATGCCGGCTGGATTTTTACTGCAAAATTTACCACTCGTTTATAATTGTCTCCATTCTCTGTGTGGCTAGCTTGCTTACCTTAATATGAGAGGAAGTGTTAAAAGGCTGTGGTCCTGGGTTCAAATTTTATTTCAGCCTCTTACTAGTTGTTGAATGTGGGAAAAGATAGTCAACCTCTCTGACGTTCCTCATCTACAAAATGAAGGTGTTGGATGAAATGGCTTCTAAGGTTCTGTCCAGTTCTAGAGCCATGGACTCCCTGAGGACAGGGGCTGTTCTTCTTCTGGTCTTGACTCCCATGACCAGCTACAGAATGTCCAGAATATTCATCCAACATGTGCTTGAATTCCTTAAGTTGGTTAGGTCAAGAAGTCAAAGGGTTGGAACTCTATACGTATTCCCCTCATTACTTTTTTGGAGAGGGGAAGGCAGGGCAATTGGGGTTAAGTAACTTGCCCAAGGTCACATGGCTAGTAAGTGTTAAGTGTCTGTGGTCAGATTTGAAATCAGGTCCTCCTGACTCCATGGCTGGTGCTCTATTCACTGCACCACCTAGGCACCCCAACTCCTCTTTACTTTTGAATTTATTGAATGTCTTAGGGATAGTTAGATGGCACAGTGGATAGACCACGGGGTTTGGAATCAGGAAGACTCATAGTCATGAGTTCAAATCAAACCTCAGACACTTACCATTTTGTGTTCAGAAATAAACTATAGGGGGAGATAGAACTTAATACTGATAATACATACTTTGTGTTTACTTACTAGTGTATTATCTTGGCACAGTGGATAGAAAACTGGGCTCGAAACCAATAAGACTCATCTTCCTAAGTTCAAATCTAGTTTCAGACACTTCCTCACTGTGTGACCCTGGGAAAGTCACTTAATCCTGTTTGCCTCAGTTTCCTTATCTGTCCAATGAACTGGAGAGAAGGAAATGGCAAAGCATGGCAGTATCTTTGCTAAGATAACTCTGACATGGGGTCACAGAGAGTCAGCTATAATTAAAATGACATAACAACAAATGCTAAGTGTGGAGTTTCTGGGCCTGACCTTTGCCAATGCCTGGAATGTACTCCTTCACCTTCACCTGTTACGATCCCATTCTTTCTTCAGGAAAGGGTCTTCATGAAGCCTCTCTTAATTTCTCCAGTGGCTGGTGCCCTCCCATATAAATACCCTTGTATTGAACTGCTTTGTATTTAATTTTTCTTTTTATTTATTCTATTCATATACTTTCTGTACCTGTCTTCTCCATTAGAGTGGGAATTGTTTCCTTTTCTTGTATTTGGATCCACAGTGCCTGGCATACATTAGGAACTTAATAAATGCTTGTTGATTGCTGATTGATTAATTGGCATCAAACTCAACCTAGGAACGCATCCTGCTGTCTCCTTTTGATCTATAAAACCATAAATTAATGCTATTTTTAAAAAGTTAATGTTATTTGCTTTTGTTAAACATTTCCCAATTACCTTTCAATATGGTTCTGGCCTTGGGGGAACTGGGAGAGTTCTGCAAGCCATACGCTGCTATATCTCCCTTTCCTCTCTCCCAAGTCTGGGAGTTTGACCCTGGGAAGTAGGACCACTGCACTTAATAAATGACAGAACTGAAGCCTAGAGAGAAGCATCTTGCCCAAGGTCACACAGCTAAGAAGTGGCAGATTGGGAGCTGAAACCCACGGCCTTTAAATCTAGAGCCTTTCTCACTATTTTGTAGCATCTCTTTCCTCCTGGAATAAAGCCATGGATTTATTGAACCTTCCTCATCAACACTTCCATGTTTCTAAACCACAAGGTGATGAATTTTCAAGCTCAAGATGTTGGCCATAAGGTTATCATTGACTTCTTGAGAACTAGGGCTATTTCCAAGGACAAGAAAGATTCATTTGGAATTTTATTATTAATTATTATTATTAAGTTCTTACAGTCACCAGATATTTTTGATCTGAGCTAGCCCAAGGGAAGTTCTGAAAGCTAAAACAGAAAGGAGAGGGGAATTCCCCAAGGGCAGATCCATGGGCCCAAATTCTCCTGTCCCCTGGTGATGTGCCCTGGAGAGCTCCCACTGTGCTAGATGGAGAGTCTATCTCCTCCCCCACCCCTGAGAGAAGCAGCAGGTTTGCCAGGCTCAGAATTAAATTTCTTCTTATTTCTAATTCACTGGGAAAGCCTCAGGAGAAAAGTGCCTTGATTTTGCCCGCAGCCAGGAGAGCCCATCTGATCTCTTAGAATCCAATCAAATCTCAGTATTAGGTAAACATCTTCACCCTGTCTGCCCTCCCCAAAAATCTAGAAGGCCATTCCTTTTTCCTCCTGGGAAAAAAAATTTCTAACCCAAAGGGACAAACTTGTGAACTGAAAATTCCCTTATCAGGAACAGCCTGTTGAGAATGACTCTTGCTCCTCATGCCAGGAAAGCGGTTCTTGGTCTCTGCTGGTATCATACCCCAGACCTGAGAAGGCAAAGGCAGTAAACTTGCTCTCCCTCTCCCCCGGCTGATAATCCTTGTTCCTTTCCCCTCGATGGAAATGATTTTGTATTTCTATTGTAAATACTTTGCTTTTAGTACATGAGGGAAAGCCATGGCCAGTGCATAGAGAATCATCTTTGAAGCCAGGAAAACTTGACTTCCATTCCATCTCTGATACATGCTGGCTGCAGGACCCTGGGTGAGACTTTAACCTCTCCATGCTCTGGCCAGCTCTCTACAAATGGATATGTCAGAGAAGGAACTGACTGGCTGATTGGATAGGTGTTTATTTGGGAGTTCTCAATACCAGTGAAATTACAGGTAGAGTCCCCATTCTTATATTTCTTATAAGAACATTTGATGTCCTCTCCCAACCATAAATAGAACATGAGCTCCATGAAATCAGGGACTGCTTACTTTTTGTTTGTTTCTGTACCTCAGTGTCTAGGACACAGAAGGTTCTTAGAATTTGAAGGTACCTTTGAGACTTTCTAGTTCAAGCCTCTCATTTTATGGTTAGGAAACTGAAGGGCAGAGACATTAACTGATCTAAGGTCACACGAATAGTAATGGGTAAAGCCATCTGTTGAACCTAGACTTTCTTTCCACTAATTGATGTGGCCACTCTTCTTTATGCATAGATGAATGGATGAATATTGACTCCTCCTTAGGACCCAGTGACCATGGGTAGCAGTTCCCTATAGGGGAATGCTGTCTTTCTTTGGGTTTTTATTATGTCAGTTATGTATGGACATCCCAGATTCCTCTCCCAGACTTATTCTGAGAAAATATCATAGAATCAGAGGCTGTTGAGTTCATTCTCCCCCACCCCCCGTTATAGTCGAGGAAGCTGAGACTGAATGAGTTTAAATGACTTGCCCAGCTTCACATAGCTTCTGTTTGAGATAGGATTTGAACTCAAATCTTTCCATCTCCAAACCTAGCCCTCTATCCATGGCACTACCTAACCACTTCTGAGAAGATGTTTTGACTTCTTCAAAGAGAAGGAAATGAATAAATTTAATGCATCATAACCAGTCTGGGCACATCATGGGCATCTATTAAGGACCCACCGACTGAAAGTGATAAGCATGATATCAAACTCTGAAGAGCTGAAGGCATCCCCCCCTACAAGACCATCCTGGGTACTGGACCAAGAACAATGTGGTGCAGAGGGAAGAGAGTTGGATTTGGCGTCAGAGGATAAACTTCTGCTATGCAACCTGTATGACCCTGGACTAGTCACTTATTCTCTAAGCTTCATAGTAAGGTTTGCAAAGTACTTAAAAGTCTGCCACTATGGGAAGAGAAGTTAGCTTTGTTCTACTTGGTCTCAGAGGGCACAGCCAGTACAATGAGTGTATGCTGAAGTTA
The DNA here is from genome assembly GCF_028583685.1 of Petaurus breviceps papuanus. Lineage (NCBI taxonomy): Eukaryota > Metazoa > Chordata > Mammalia > Diprotodontia > Petauridae > Petaurus > Petaurus breviceps. The sequence goes on from NW_027185588.1 coordinate 483,401, forward strand.
GGTTCTGTGGTGGAGCAGACTTGGGGCTACCCCCCAAGTGGGTTGTATTGCCAAAGGAGATAGTGAGTTGCCCTCCTTTGAAGGCAGAGACTCATTAAAGAGGGAATTCTCTGGGTGTGGGTCAGACCAGATGACCTCTGATGTCCTCTCCAACTCTGAGATTCTGTGATAATAAGCCCCAGACTCTAGAATGATGTGGGGAGATCAAAGTGTCTCCACACGGGCTCTTTCTCTAATGGGGAAGCTTAGTACCATACGGAGAGGCTGAGCATGATGTACACTCTCCATATAGGCTCCACACGTGCCTATGAAAACAGTAATTAGGCAATGGCTGAATAAATGAAGTCATTTATTAAGTGCTTACTATTTGTCAGGTACAGAGCTAGGTACTAGTGACACAAATACAACAATGAGACAATTCCTGCTTCCAAAGAAATGGTATTCTAATAGAAATCACCCATATCAGAGGGAGTGGTGGCTGAGTAGGGGCACTTTGAACCAAGGAGTTACAGAAATGATAAGTTGAAAAAATATTTATTGAGTGCCAATTGTATACCAAGATAGGGCTAGGAACTATAGATACATATACAAAAGTGAGACAGTTCTTGCCTACAGGAAGTTTATATTCTAATAAGAGAAGACAAGGCAGCTAGGTGGCAAAGTGGATAGAATAATGGCCCTGAAGTCAGGAAGAGTCATCTTCTTGAGTTCAAATATGACCTCAGACACTTACTAGCTGTATGGCCCTGGGCAAATCACTTCACCCTGTTTGCCTCACTTTCTTCTTCTGTCAACTGAGTTGTAGAAAGAAACGGAACTGTTCCAGTATCTTTGCCAAGAAAACCCCAAATGGGGTCTAAAAGGTTGGATGCTGAACAATAAAAATGAAAGACTATGTATCATGTAATGTAGTATTCCTGGAAGTGCACTTTAATTTGGGGAATCACAGGATTTTAAAGGATTTTAAATTTCCTCTATGTGCCCGGCACTGCGCTAGGCATTGAGGATACAAAGATAAAAGTTAGACAGCTTTCCTTCTAGATTGTAAGCTCCTTGAGGACAGGGACTTTTCCCCCTCTTTTTGTATCCCCAGCGCTTTGTATAGTATCTGGGACATTGTTTGATTGCTAGTAGGAGGACACAACACATATAGTGACCCAGGTTTCTAGGGAACCAAAGAATTATGGATGGAGCAATAATGGCCATAAATTGTTCCATCCTTTCTAGGAGAAATGGGTAGTTTTCATTTGATTATTCAGAACAAGAGTTGAAAAGCAGTAAGGGTAGGGGCAGGGCAGGTTCAGGGACACATGCAATATTAAGACAGATGGCAAGATGCCCTGCTAAGTCCTGGGTTCCTGGTGAGTGGCTGGCTGCAATATGAAGCATGGTCAAAGGCTGGCTAAATATAGCTGTTTAGGTGAGTTTTTGCCTGCTCTCCCCTGTAAAGACAATTGAGCCCCAAGGAAGCTAAGCAGAAATGCAGGCTCCTGGAGTAAGGCAGCCTTGGACATATTTAACTTTAGAGGCAGTGAAAACCCTGCTGCATGTTCTAGGGGATGGCAGTTTGGTTGGTGGTGGGAGGACAGGGGCTGAATGTGCCACTCACTTATTGAGACTTGGGAAATTCATTGCCTAGAGTAAATTTCCCTATACCAAGACTTTAGAGCAGCAGCAGGAAAGCAGCCTCTGCTGACATCATTAATCTGCCAGGTCCCTGAGAGCCAGGCAGACAGGCAGCTTGGTCTGGGCTCAAGTGGCCAAGGCTGTCTCCAAGTGGACGGCATCATTTTCGGGGTCAGAATACTTGCAAGAGGCAGGGAGGGCCGCAACAGTGGATGCTATTTCTGTCTCCCTCTGCCTAAATCCCAGAGTTCCTGGTCCAAGGCTGTGAACCCGTTTGTCATTTTCCCAAGCATCTCAGGACCTGCTCGAGGGCTCTGCCCGCTGCCCACTACCCCAGCCCCAGGGAAATTTAGAGGCGATTGGGTTGCTGGGCAGGAATGAGGCTGCTTCATTTCAATGTGGCTCTTGTGTCAGGCAGCCCAGCTGTAAAGATTGATTGCTGGGTTTGGTCTGACTCACTAACTTGCACCATTTCTCTGCTGTGAAAAATACCATTGTTGAACAGAACAAAGTGGAGGAAAGAGCACAAGGTTTTATGAGAGCAGGTTCTCGGGGGTGAATGCCAGGCATCCTATAGAATGCTGATCCTAATCCTTCTGGCTGTTAACCAGAAAAGGGAATAAACATTTGTTGTTGTCGTTTAACTGTTTCAGTTGCGTCTGACTCTTTGTGATCCCATTTGTTTTTTTTTGGCAGATACTGAAGTGGTTTACCATTTCCTTCTTCAGCTCATTTTACAGATGAAGAAACTGAGGCAAACAGTGCTAACTGACTTGTCCAGGGTCACACAGCTAGGAAGCATCTGAGGTCAGATTTGAACTCAGGTCTTCCTGACTACAAGACTGGTACTGTATGCAGTATGGCACCACTTAACTTTAATAAATGTTAGTTGGCTGGCTGATTATTCAAGAACGGACTAATTGAAGAAGTACTCTTATTATGAGGTATTGAGGATACTTCATTTTGATCCCCTGTAGGTGGGATCAACAGAATAATGAAATTTCTGAGTTGTTATGTACTACAGAAATTATCTAGCAGGACCTGTATCAGATCAAGACTCCCCTTTAAACACCACTTAGAAGTGAAGCATCAAATACAAGGCCTGTTAGAACCAGGTTAAAATGGAATTGGGAAAAATTTTAACAAAATGAAAATATAGTACAACATAGATAATGTTACTATGTGGTTTTCTAAGTTAAGATGCACACATAGGGATCCTAAGGTATGGTTCAGTGACTTCTTTTTGTATTTGAATTTGACACAGCTGATTTAACCTCTGTCTGAATTCTTCTAGAGAAGGGAAACTCCCTCCTGAGGCAAACACATTACATTTGTGGATAGCTCTAATGATGAGGAAGTCTCTCCTTATGTCAAGATTAAGACTTACTCTTCGTTACTTCTCCCCACTGCTCCTGGTCCTGTCCTTTGGGCATCAAGCAGTCCAAGACTAGGCGGGCAGTTACATGGTGCCATAGTGCACAAAGTACCAGTCCTGGGGTCAGGAAGTCTCATCTTCCTGTGTTCCAATCTGGCCTTAGACACTTATACTAGCTGTGTAATCCTGGACAAGTAACCCTGTTTGTCTCAGTTTCCTTATCTGTAAAATGAGCTGGAGAAGGAAAAGGCAAACCACTTTAGTATCTCTTTGCCAAGAAAGCCCCAAATGGACTCAGGGAGAATCAGACATGAATGAAACAACTGAATAGCAAAGAGATATAGGCAGGAAAAGTATTATAATCCGCATTTGGGGGCAGTTTTGACCTTTTGATTTTCATTGGTGAGGGGAGCTCCCTCTACCATACAGATCAGCAGCTATTCTTAGGCTGAGTAAGTTGCCTAGGGTCATACGAACAGTATGCTTCAGAGTTGGGTTTTGACCCCAGCTCTCTCTATCTCCTCACCTGTATTGCTTAATTTCCCCTATTTCCTTCAAGCCTTGGTTCACCTCCCACTTATACAGAATGACTTTCATGTTGCCCTTGCTGCTTATACCATTTCCTCTTAAATTGTCTTCTCTTTACTTTGTATACATTTTGTTATGGACACAGTTGTTTACATGTCAACTCTCCCATTGGAATCGAAGCTTCTTCAGGTCGAAAGCCGTGTTTTAGCCATTTTCTTTGTGTCTCCAGGGCTAGGCACAGTGTCTTGCAAGGTGAGTCATATACCAGCAAGCATTTGTTAAATTTTATTCATTTATATGAAATATAATATATTATTTATTAACCCCCTACTACATGCTAGATGTCCTGGGGAATACAACCCCCCCCCCAAAAAAAAGGTCTCTGCTCTCAAGGTACTCACAGAACAATGGCACTTAGTAAGCACTCAATAAATGCTTGTTGACTTGGCTTCCTCAGTCCGAGTCTATCTATCCACCATGCTATGGTGTCCAAAAGCAAGGGTCAGAGAGATGACAAGCTCAAAGTGACTCCAAGTCCACTTCTCTTTCCATTATAGCATGCTGCTTTTCAAGATGGCTGTTTTTGGTCAATAGGCATTGATGACACTTGACTGATCTGATGTTGACTGATGGTCTGACTAACCAGTGTGACAAGGGACATAGAAATATTGGAGTCATTTGCTTTCTCTTCTACTCTCCAATGATTCAACACAAGTCCTCTTGAGAGTGACCTGAAGAGGACCAGGATCTCCTGCTGCTTTGGAAATATGAACACTGCCAAATCCTGCAATGTGTGTCTTCCTTGCCAGGTCATAAGAATAACAGCTAATATTTTCACAGGGCTTTAAGGTTGATAAAGTGCTTTCCTTAATAATGTGCTGTGAGATACACCACATAAATTTTATTAGTCCCATTTTACAGATGAGGGGACTGAGGCCAAAGAAGGTTAATTGACTTGCCAATGGTACCTCAGCTAGTATAGATTTAGAGCTGGAAGGGACCTTAGGGTCCATTGAGTCTAATACTTTCATTTGACAGATGAGGAAATCGAGGCACAGTGAGGACAAAATGACTTCCCAGGGGTAAATATTAGAGTTGACATTCAAACCTGAGTCTCCTGATTCCAAATCAGGGGCTCTGTTCACAATGCCCCTTTGCATTACTAGTATGGGAGTGGAGTATGGGTCTAGCCAGGACTGAGTAAATAAGCTGTCTCTGGCATGTGTATCACCCTGGTTCTCACAAAGATGCAATTAGAATCTCTGCCATGTATTTTTTATTTACATCATCTTGGTGGAAGTGTATGTGTGGAGGAGTCCAAATCTGTAGAACATAGCATATATTTTCCGATTTTTTTCTGTGTGGTACTGATTGTTTTTTATTCTTCTTTCTTTTAAAGATCCTTTATTATATGAGATGTCTCTCTGGGGAGGGTGGGGAGGAAGGATACAGGGGAAATTTAGATGATGTAAAAACAAAACATTTCAATAAGGTAGATTTAAAATTAAAGAACTACTCCCTGCCCTCCAGAAGCTTATACTCTTCCTAGTGAGGGAAACTTCAACCTATTCTCTACATCAGAGATTCTCAAACTTATTTGACGTACTGCCAAATTAAAAAAAAAAACTAAAAAAAAATTACTCAGTGCATTCTCTGGAAATCTACTTTCTTTAACCCTTTAATGTTTCTTTGAACTTTAAATCATTTTAAAACATATAAAATATTCTTTAAAAATGACACATTGTAAATTTAATAATTTATTGTAAATTTGTGGGTTTTTTCCTGCATTGAAATTTTGATGATGCAATGTTGTGTCATGTAACATATAGTATCATATTGTAAACAAGTCATTACATGCACATATTCCTGCCAATTCATGTTGGACTTTCTGGTAATGCACGGCATGCTCACCTGCCCACATTTGCTTGTTAAGACCTGTCAGTGGACTTGACCACTGATTGGTTATAACTTGCATTTTGTATGTTTATTTGAAAAATAATGTAATCACTATGACTTTTACTCTGCTACACAACAGATGAAATGTATGAATGGTTTTTCAAAATTTTCTTATTTTCTCTTCTTCCCTTTTACTTCCATTGCCCCCATATTTTTATTCAATGCTCCCCCCCCCAATTGCATCTGAGGCTACTACCACCTCCCTGGATTGTTCCAATGCCCCCTCCCCCAGTGCCCACTTTGGGAACTTCTGCATAGCTGTTAAATTGATATTGTGCCCTCTGGAATATCCTCCAGATCTCCTCCCTTCTTCCCTTTAAGGACTAAAAAGACTAGGCTGAGGAGAAAACGTACCTTCCTCACTCCTTACTAAAGATGGGGACTATGCTGGTGCCCCCCTCAGAGACTCTCAGGACTGGATGACAGGCTCCTTAATTTCACTGAATTGCTTCCTTCTTTCTCTCTTTAAAAAATCATTGTTTCAAGGGATGGCTCTCTGAGTAGGAGAATGAGGAGGGGGGCATTTTTGGAAATGAAAGTATAAAAATATTGATCCTTTTTAAAAATCTGGGATGAGGAGCTTGTCTTTTACCCTAGAGGTCCATAAATTATCCATTTTCTCATGCCATGGGATGATAAACAGACCAAGAATACCCACTCTGGGCTGTCAAAAAGAAACAGATGAGAAACTGATGATATAAGAGCAATTTGGTGTATTCAGGTGCTGGTCTGGGGAACATCTTGGATTTGGTTTGACCAGTAAAGACAGTACACAGTGACTCAGAGCAAGATCTGATAGACAAAGAAGAGAGCCACTTAGAGTTCAGCACATGGGTGTGTGTGTGTGGAGGGATTCATGACTCCTTAGAGTCAGGAAGATCTCGGTTCAAGTTTTTCTCTGACATAAAGTCTGCATGACCCTGATGAAGTCATTTAACATCTCTTTGCACTATACTATAGGCACTTCTCTCAAGCTACAAATTACTGAGGAGCTGCCAGTCTGCATTGGCAGAGGGAGTTTCACTTATGAAATCATAGGTCAAGGACGAAAGTATAAATATACAGAGTTTAATGTCAGATGATTCCCCCTTTCTCTAGAGTTACATAAGGTTTTATGCCAAGATGATAGTTGCACGTGGGAGACATCATTTTCATTTTTTTCTTTTCTAATTAAATTTCCTTTTTTATTGTGAATGTAAACACCAACAAACATTTCCACATATAAAAAAGTAAGAAAGAGGATCTTCTAAGAAATTGAAAACTTCTTTTATAGGAGAAAATATCTACAGCAGGTCCTCCACTTCCTCTTCTCTCACTGTCTTCTAAACCCTCTGCCACCTGGCTTCATTCATCTGCTGCTATTTCTCTCCCCAAAGTTACCAATGATCTTTTTAATTGTCAAATTTGAATGGTCTTCTTGATCTCTATTATTCTTGACCTCTCTGCAGTCTTTGACACAGTCAATCACCCTTTTCTGGATATTTCCCCCTTTCTGACACTGCTCTCTCTTAGTTCTCCTTTAACTACCCGATGGTTCCTTCTCACTCTTCTTTACCTCTTCATCCAAATCATGCCCCCTAACTGCCAGTCTCCCCCAAGATTCTGCATAAGTTTTCTTCTTTTTTCCCTCTATACAATCTCACTTAATGAGCTTATCAGCTCTTGTAGCTTCAATTATTGTTTCTATGCAGATGTTTTAGATCTATTTATCCAGCTCTAGTGTTTTCTTTTGACTTCTAGCCTTGTGTCACCAGCTGTCTATTGAGTATTTAAAATTGGTTGTCTTATAGACACCTCGCAGTGGATGTGTGAACTCATTATCTTTCCCCCAAAACTGTTCTCTCTTCTCAACTTTCCTATTGCTATTGAGGGCACTGTCATCATCCCAGTAACCCAGGCTCAAAACCTTGTTATTTTCAACTTCTCACTCATATTTGCCCCCCTCTCTTTCATCCAATAAGATATTAAATCTTGTTGTTTCTACCTTCACAACATCTCTTGAATACATTCCATTCTCTCTCCTCTGACATTCTCATCACCTTGAAACAGTCCTCTTCACATCATGCTGGGCTACTTCAATAGCCTATGGGTTAGTCTCCCTGCCTCAAGTTTCTTCTCACTCCATTCCATCCTATTCTCACTTAACAATACAATTTTCCATAAGCACAAGCTTGAGATAGCGCCAAGATGGTAGAGAAAAGGCAGAAAGTTGCCTAAGTTCTCTTCAACATCCCCTGAAAAAACTATAAATCACGTCTCAAAATGAATTCTGAAGTGATAGAACCCACAAAAAGATGGGGTGAAACAATTTTTCAGCCCAAGATAACTTAGAAGGACTGAAGGAAAGGTTTTTCTCATTCAAGTAAAAGGGTAGTACAACCCAGCACAGGTGGTGTCTGAGCAAGCCAGTGGGAAACTCCAAACCCCAACATGCAAGTGAGGCCTTGCAGACCAACTGCACAGCAGGCCAGCTCTGAGGTGTTCAACCCTAATGTAGCAGGCTAGCGGTCAGGTCTGGTAGGCCTGGATCCCCTGGAATAGCCTTCTAGACTAGACTGGGTGACTCCAGCACAGCTGCAAACTGCCAACCTCAGAGGGCCCAGCACAGTAAGCCAGCTCCCTGGCCCCCAGTGCAAGAAGTTAGGGACAATGCTTCCTGTGCCCCATCAGTAGAGATAAACTTTAAAAGTCATGAAATAGGCTGGAAAATGAGCAAAAAATAAAAAGGAGCTCTGACCATAGAAAGCTACTATGATGACAGGGAAGATCAGAATACAAATTCAGAAGAAGACAACAACATCAAAATATCTATATGCAAAATCTGAAAGAGAAATATAAATTGTTCTCAGGCCCAAAAAGTCCTCTTGAAAGAGCTTGTAAAGGATTTTAAAAATCAAATGATAGAAGTAGAAGAAAAATTGGGAAAAGAAATGAGAAGGATGCAAGGGAATGAGGAAAAAAAGAATCAACAGCTTAGAAAAAATAAAGAAATCCTTTAAAGAATAGATTAGTCAAATGGAAAAGAAGGTACAAAAATTCATTGAAGAAACCAATTCTTTAAAAAGCAGAATGTTCAAATGAAAAAGGAGGTACAAAAGTTAACCAAAGAAAATAATTCCTTAAAAATTAGGATTGGGTAAGTGGATGCTAATGACTCTACAAGACTTCAAGAATCTATACAACAAAATCAAATGAATAAAAAATAGAAAAAAATGTAAAATTATCCATTGGAAAAACAACTGACCTGGAAAATAGACTCAGGAGAGAGAATTTAAGAATTATCGGACTATCTGAAGGCCATGATCAAAAAAAGAGACTTGACAGCATTTTCCAAGAAATTATCAAGGAAAATTGCCCTGATATACTAGAACTAGAGAGTAAAATAGTAATTGAAAGAATCCAGTCACCTCCTGAAAGAGATCCTAAATGAAAACTCCCTAGAATATTATAGCTAAATTCCAGAACTCTCAGCCATAAAGAAACAATGCAAATATTGAGAAGTCATAGTCAGGATTATAAGTACTTCTATATTAAAGCATCAGAGGGCTTGGAATATGATATTCCAGAAGGCAAAGGAATTTGAATTACAACCAAGAATCAATTACCCAGAAAAACTGAGCATAATCTTTCAAGGGAAAAATGGACATACAATGAAATAGAGGACTTTCAAATACTCTTGATGAAAAGACCAAAGCTAAACAGAAAATTTGATTTTCAAATACAAAACTCAAGAGAAGCATAAAAAGGTAAATGGGGAATAAAAAAAACATAAGTTCTTCAATAAGTTTAAACTGTTTACATCCCTACAGAGAAAGATAATACTTTTAACTCTCAAGAACCATATCTTTATTAGGGTAGTTAGAAGGAGTATAAATAGACAGAGGATGCAGGTGTAGGTTGATTTTCAGATATTAAAAATTAAGGGGTAAGAAAGAATATTGCACTGAGAGAAGAAAAAAAGGAGAGGCAAAATGAGATAAATTATATAACATGAAGCGTTGTAAAAGAACCTTACTCTCATCAGATTTGGCTCAAAGAAGGAATAACATATACACTTATCTGAGTATAGAACTCTCTTACCCTATAGGGAAGTAGGAGGGAGGGGCAAGACAAGGAAGGGCTTATAGAAGGGAGGGGAAATTGAGGGAGGCGGTGGTCACAAAAGCACAAATCTGACCATGTCAAGCACATTCCCTCATCCAGTCAACTTCCGTGCCTCCTTATTACCTCCAGCATCAAATATAAAATTATCTGAATTTCAAAGCCCTTCATAATCTTGTCCCTTCCTACCTATTTAGTCTTATGCCTTCCTTATTCCCTTCTAAGTATTCTTTATTCCAGTGACACCACCTCCTTGCTGTTTCTCACACACAGTACTCCATCTCTCGACGCTGACCATTTTCTTTAACTGTCCCATATGCCTAGAATTCTCTCCCTTTTCATCTCTATCTCATGGCTTCTCTGTTTTCTTGCAAGTCTCAGCTAAATTATCACTTGCTGCAATACACCTTTTCCAGTCCTCCTTAATCTTAGTGCCTTCTTCCTAAGATTATCCCCAATCTATCCTCTTTATAACTTGTTTGTACACAATCGTTTGCATGTTATTCCCCAAATTAGATTGTGAGTTCCTTCAGAGCAGGGACTATTTTTCACCTTTCTTTGTATCCCCTGGACTAAGAATAATTCTTGGAAGATTGTAAGCATTTCATAAATCTTTGTTGACCGACTTAAACTCACTATGACCCAGTTTCCTCATCTGTAAAATGAAGGGAATAGACTTCTTTGTTCCCTTCCAGCTCAGTTTATGATTCCATACATAATTATGCATTTCTCCCAGTAGAATACAAATTCCCTGAGGTCAAAGACTTTTGTGTATTCCTCTCTGGTGCCTAAAACATAATAGATTCTTAGTTTATTGTTTGGTTGCTTAACCCTTGACCCAACATTAGTGGATATCTGAGGTGGGGTTTGAACCCATGCCCTCTGACTCCAAGTCCAACATTCTATCCACTATGCTGTGATTTATTGCCTCTCAGAGAATTCTTCTGAATGAAAACTCCATGTCTCTGACATCTCCTCCTTCCCCCCCCCCCTTTCCTATCTTGTATTCTGTGGCTGCTGCCAGGGTGATCAGAGAACTGGCTTTCTGGGGCCATTTGAAATAGGATATACAGTAAAAGCAATTACTGAGGGGTGTCTGCCTCTACTCATCACCTATACAGAGATCTGGAAAAATGTGCCTGTACATCATTTTTATTAAGGCACTTTTCTGGACTCTCAGTTCCTTTAATTTTGCCCTGGAGCACCCATGCCACAAGGAACAGGGAATTCAATCCCCTCGTCTGTCTGTCCTCCCACTTTGCCATGATCTCTCTCCACCTTCTCTTACCAGAAGCCTATCACCTGAGAAGCACTGACCCTACAGAGCACAGATGAGGCCAAGAAGCAGCCCAGGACTCTTGGGAGTCTTTGTCAGCATCTGATCAATTGTTCCCAAGTCCAGTATTATAAAAGTATGTGATTGTCACACCCTGCTGACTTTGGTTTCTGACATGGAGGTCAAATGACCTCTTGTCAAGGATACAATCATTTTTCAGTTGTGTTTGATTCTTTGTAACCTCATTTGGGTTTTTTCTTGGCAAAGACAATGGATTATTTTGTAATTTTCTTCTCCAGATCATTTTACAGATGAGGAAACTGAGGTAAACAGGGTTAAGTGACTTGCCCAGAGTCACATAGCTAGTAAGTATATAAGGCAAGATTTGAATTCAGGAAAAGGAATCTTCTTGACCTCAGGCCTCTGCTCTATCCATTGCTCCCTAGCTGACCTTGTCAAGGACATATAGAAGCAGTTCCTGTTCAGGCATTAGTAAGACTGGGTGATGGTTGAGCTCTTTGGCAAGTATGCGATCCTGCGATTTCCTATGGTCATAGTGTTTTGTCAGCATGTCAAGAACTTATGGTTTTGTCAGCAAGGAAACTCCCACTATCAACTCACATCACAACCCATCTAAGTTAGAAAGTTGCCAAGGATAAAAAAATGTTAATTATCTTATTCATGGCTACACACAATTAGTAAGCAATCGAAGTAGATTCAAACCTATTCTTGATTCCTAGTCTAGCACTCTAGCTATGGGACCCAGGGCAAGAAACTTAGCCTGTCTTGGTTTTTCCTCCTTTGTAAAATAGGAGAGGCATTGGACTAAGTTCCCACTGCCTCTAAACTTATGACTCTATGGTTCATTATGCCAGACTGAGTCTCTGTAACCTCTTTGTTGACTCAATAACCTCTCTCTCTCTCTTCCTCTCCCTCTCCCTCCCTCCCTTTCTCTCCCTCCCCCCCCTCTCTCTCACACACACACACACACACACACACACACACACACACACACACACACCCTTGGTCCCCCAAAGTATCTTCTCAAGCTTTAGTCCCTGTGATTTCTTCTCTTCTCTCTAGACTCCACACTTTCGCCCATCTCCTAAAAATGAAGATAACCTTTTCCATCCTTCCAAGGTTACCACAAATGTTTGCCTCCCTCAGGAAATCATCTCTGTTTAACTAAATACAAGGTGATGATGTTTGGTTCTGTGAGCCATGAGCATTATGTCATTACTATTACTGCTACTAGGTATCTACTAGCTAGCTGGCTAGTTTCCATTTATCATTCTAGATATTATCTCATTTGATATTCACAACAACCATGGGATGAAGGTACTATTATTATATCCATTTTTACAGAAATAGAAAATGAGGAAGACAGAAGGTAAATGACTTTTCTAGGATGTTACAGTTATGAAGTGTCTAAGGTTGGATTTGAACTGAACTTTTCCTGACTCCTGGTCTAGTGCTCTATCCACTGTGCCACCTACCTACAGAATGACAGATGTTCCTTGACTTTTTTCTCCCATCTGTCCTTCTCACTCCAATACTTAAATATGAGTCACTCACTGTTCTCTCTATTTTGTTCCTCTGGACTGTGAACAACTCTGAAATATATATAGGAGACAATTTATCTTCAACGAAATTTATTCTAGGAGGGCAAATTTGAGGTCCTTTGAAACTAGGAACTATGAGACAGAATAGGGATTTTCACAGAATGCAAGATCCGAAAGGGTTAGAAATCATCCAACCCACACTCTTCATTGTTGTTCAGAAATTTTTCAGTTGTGTCCAACTCTTTGTGATCCGATTTTGGGTTTTCTTGGCAGAGATATTGAAGTGGTTTGCCATTTCCTTCTTCAGCTCATTTTATAGATGAGAAAACTGAGGCAAACAGGGTTAAGTGACTTGCCCAGGGTCACACAGCTAGTAAATGTTTGAGGCTAGATTTGAATTCAGCAATCTAACTCTAATCTCCCAGAATCCATGCCTGGCATTGTACTCACTGTGCCACCTATGTGTCCATTATTTTATTGAGCATAAGACTAACCTCAGAGATGACAAGTGACTTGCCCAATGTCACATGACTAGCAAGTGCTAGATTTGGGACTTGAATCCAGGATTTTGGAATTCAACATCAATCATCCCTCTTCTACATCATACTGCTCTAATTTTTTTGGGGGGAGGGTAGTAGAAATATGTTTGAGAGTACAGCAGAGATGTGAGGAGACAGTCATAGAGATTTTCCTGAAGTTGTTACATGGATGTGACAGTAGAAAGAGCTTTTACTCTGAAGTCAGAGGAGCCTGGTTCAACTCCCCCCTCTAATATTGATTACCTGTGCAATGTTGAACAAGCCACATAGCCTCCCTGTGCCTCAGTTTCTTCCTCTGTAAAATGAGGCAATTGCATTAGATGGTCTCTAATGTCCTCATCTGTCTCTACATTGATGATCACACACACACACTCACTCACATTTTAAATTATAGGATTCTTGTCTCTGGAGTTTGGCCTAAGCAGGTAAAAGTGTTTAACAGTTCATCTACTTAGAGCAATGGGGAGTGGCCAGAAAGAATGATATGGCTAATTCTCTCATTTTCTCTAGCTAAAAGCACTCTCTTATTCCTCAAATGCTCCTAGAACACTATGCTTGGATGTTTCCTTTGACCTCAATACACTCTAATATAAGCTATTATATTATACTTGAAAGAGTACATTCTAGTAGAATGTAAGTTTTCTTTGGCATGGTTTTGCATTTATCTTTGTATCACCAGAGCCAAATACATAGTAAACACTAAATAAATGTTTATATGGTTGACTTATTGACAATTATTGGACCAAGGTGTGTTCTGGCTCCAGTCTTCAGTTCTTTCTTGGAAAATTTATTTTGAGAACAGGAAAGGGAAACAGCAGGGGTTTCTGTCACTCAGTAATGTCGGTGGGTCAGGAGTTAGGATCTCTGAAGAAATTGTCTTCATGATGGAGGTGATCTGACCCTTCCAAGAAATGAAGCTATCTCTGTTCTATAGCCATAATATGCAGTACTCTCCAAGCTGCTCTCATGAATGTAATGCTTTGCCTCCTTTACTTATGCACCCCATATGCCCGAATGCCTGTGGTGAGGACAATGTTTGATTATTGGAAAACCCAGGCTAGGAGATTCAGCATCCCTCAAGCAGGTGGAATATAAGAGTCTTAGATCCTATAACACCAGAAGTAGAAGAGGCTTTAGAGGTCATTTAGTATAAGTTCCTTACTGAGTAGATGGGGAAACTGAGGCCCAGAAAGGTTAAATGAGCTACCCTCCAGTCATCCAGCTTGTGAGTGGCTGAATGGGGACCCTGGTCTTTTGATTTTAGGTACAGTGTGATTCTAATCACACTTCATTGCCTCTGCTACATCTGAGACAGGCATTGATATTGTCGATTCAGCTTATCGACCATAGGGAGGTATCACAGGTAGCATGGAATAGTGATAAAGGGCTAGCTTCTGGAAGAGGACTGGATTCAAGTTCTGCGATGTGACAGTCACTAAGTCACTTAACCTCTCAGGGTCACAGGAAACTCTACAAAAACAAAGTTATAGATAAGTTGCCAATCTGAATCAGTGAAGGAAACTCCCACATCAGGGAGCTCCAGACAACAGAACATAGGAATGGACAAAAAAATCCCAAACAAATCATATGATTTAGAGTCAAAAAGCATATTAGACATGATAGATCCCTAACCCCTTTTTTTAACTAATGAGGCAACTGGGGCCTAGAAATGGAAGTGACTGGCTTAGGGTCAAATAGGTAGCAAGTAGCTGAGCTGGAATTAGAATCTGGGTCCTCTGACTCTCAAGACAGTACTCTTTCCATGATCACGAAGGGCTATGTTTGAACATCATTGGAGTTCAACAACGGCATTTGTAAATTTCATAGAACATCTCTAGCCGAAATCCTAGCTCAATTATGCACGTTGATCTTTCTATCTGTCCTTTTTCATGTTCATCTGTTTCTTTCTCACCAGCCAGAGGACTACTTCTGATAAATTATCAGTGGTGGTGATTAATCTCTTGGTAGAGCTGGATACTATCTGCAACTTTTACATAAAAAAGAGTTTTTATAGGGAAGAGAACATTTACTTTCTAACTGCTTGTTAGAAAGTGGGCTATGTAAGTGAGACCAGCCTAAGGCAGCAAAATCTGTGCTCACTGGCAAAAAAATTCAAACCACATCCTATTTCCATAGCTGTCCCTTCTGCTCCATCTCTGCGATATTTCACCACATCGATGTGGGCTGCCATGCAATAAGTAGATGTGGAATTTAGAGTTGTTATGAAACCTGAATAAATTCTCTTGTTCTGAAAGAGAGATGTTACTAACGGAAAAGCAAGACAGAAAATTGTGTGTGTGTATGTGTGTGTTTGGGGGGAGAGTTTCTCTCTTGGGTATCTCTAGTGTAGTCCATTGGGATCTATGCACACATCATCACAGGATTGTGAGTGCCCCTGGTAGATGGATGGCTCTCAGCAATGCAGCAGGCACAGGAATATTATGAAACCTTGGAGAAGGAAAGGAACTTCAGGTCATGTTAGCAGTGACTTAATGAATTCAATCTCTTCAAGAACATTGCTAGCCTAGCAAACCTCAGTTCTGCATCTTATAGCAACTCTTTAAATGCTGGACAGCTCCCCAGTTCAGCTCAGTAACTTTTGACTGTCTGGGCACCTATAATGTCCTGTAGATAGAATGCTAGACTAGAAGGCTAGCTATCAGAATATTAAGTCTCTGCTTGACTCTTAACATGACATTGGGTGTGGCCATTGACCCTTCCATGCTGATTTTATGATAATAGTTGACTTTGGGATTGGCCCCAGTGAGAAATGGTAATGTTTCCCAGAATCCAAATCCATGCTCCAGACTTAAAGAAAAGGCTGATTAATGAAGACAGGAGAGCGGTATGACATTCCATCCAGGCCACAATGATCATTCTTCTTGCTAGGATGTGGGTTCAGTCATTGCCTAAACACTATAGATTTTGAACATGTGACTGATAGAATTAAAACACACACTTTTTGGCATTCCATGTTCTAAGCAAACTGCCCTTACAGTTCCTCTTACACATAATGGCATCCCTCATTTTCCTGCCTTTGCACAGGATGGTTCCTATGTTTGGAATTATTTTCCAACTTACTTCCAAATTTTGGAACCCCTCCCTATTTTCAAGGCTCTGTTCAAGTATCTTCTATAAGACTCTGCTTTCCTTATTCTCCTTGCTGTTAGTACTCCCTCATCCTGAAATAGTTTAACATTTACATATAGTACTTATTTATCTGTGTACATGTTGTTACCCTTCCAGTTAAAAGCCTTGAGAGCAAGGGCTATTTTATTGTTATCCTTGTATAACCCTGTGCTTGACATAGAGTAGTCCCTTCAACAAATAGAATTGAATTGATTCAATATTTATATGAAGAAAGGATGGGAGAATAATGTATTTAATTTCTTCAGCCCCATAAAATGCTCAGTCACTCTCTTTGCCCCCCAGTGAATATACCTATAGGATCCCAAAGTCATTCATGGATAGATGGATAGATTTCAAGGGTCTGTGAATTTTTTTTTTTACTTTTTGGATATGATTATTGTACATTGTTAATCTGGTATATTTTATTTTGTATATCTTAAAACATTATTCTAGACTATTGAAAGCATTCATCACATACACAAAAGGTTAAATACTCCTAGTCTAGGAAAGGAGAAAGTGATTCCAAGTGGCAGAGGTGAAGAGGGAGAGCATCCAGGTGTGTGCAAAGATATTTTATATGGGAGATGAAATGTCCTGGAGGGGAAATGCATGAATCCTCTGAGCCATCATTGCTGGCAGGAAGCAATTCAGTGAAATTTCTTCTTACTTTGAAGTGTGTGGGGGAAAGGCTCTTTAACATGTGTGAGAGGAAGCAGACCCATCTCAGGTTTCCATGTACTTGTTATGGTAGCTTCTGCAACCAAACATGTTCCAAAGAAGTTAGAATAAGCAGTTACTACATTTGTAAAAGGTTATTATCTGTTTCACTCTGTGACACCTTGGCACTGCACAACTCTATGTACTAACTCATAATATTTTCAAAGTAACAGAGCATTTAGTGCCTCTAAGGGCATATCTAAAGACCCTGAGAGGGCAGAAGTTTTCTCTATTTGTTAAACTTCAAGAATCTAGGTGTATTATTCCAACATTCCCCCCTAAAAAAACTTTAAAATAAGGCCTGAAATCAAATTTTGGAGTGGCAGAGCTAATAAAAAGTTAGAAGGTGACATTTTCCCAGCTTAAGACAACATGCAAGGTCTACGGGGGAGATCTATAATATGGGAGTAAGCACAGTTACTGAGCACAGCAGGAGTACAGAAGGATCTTGAGGACAGCTTCAATAGTAGTAGCAACATGCTTTAGGAGCTTTTAGCCCAGAGATGGTAAGGGGGTTAGATAACTGGTCAGAAAGATATCACAAGGGAGTCTTTACTGGGTGTAGCTGGTACTGATTGGCAACTGTTTATAAGCAGTTGTGGGTTGCATTTCCAGAATGGAGAGAAGCACTTATTATCAGTTACAAGGGTCATAGACTTTGGTCACAGTTCTAAGGCCAAGAGGAGCACTCGCATTTGGAGCTGCAGGAAAAATAGAGGACCTGGTCACAATTCCACAGGCAAGAGAAGCACTAGTATTTGTGGCTATAGGAGAGCAAGGACTCTTCCTGAGTAAAAACTAGAGCATGGACCAGGAGAGTATTCCACACCTCTACCAGGTTAACAGTAACCACCTTAAAAGCACCAAAAACTTGCAGATGCCAGAACTAATTCTGAAAACAGCAGCACAAAAAAGCCTAAAGCTTGGCACAGTTCTTCCCCACCCCCAAGTGAGCAAAGCCCAACTTTAACATAAAGTTCAAAGTGAAAAAATAGACTGAGAAAATGAGCAAACAACAATAACCAATAAGAAATAAATTTAAAAAGCTACTGTGGTGGCAGGGAAGACCAAGACATAAACTTGGAAGATAGCTATGTAAAAATGTCCACAAAGTCTCAAAGAAAAATGCTAATTGGATCCAAACCGAATGAGAATTTCTGGAAGAGTTTTAAAAAGAGATGAGTGGTAGAGGAAAATTTTTGAAAACAACAAGAGTTGTGCAAGGAAATTATGAAAAGAGAATTAACAACTTGTTAAAGAATGGCAGAAGAATACTGAAAAAATTCACCTTAAAAACACCTTAAAATTGACCTTCTGGTAAAAGAGGCACAAAAATTCACTGAAAAAGGAGCTTTTTTAAAAAAAAAAGCAAAATAGGCCAAGTGGAAAAAGAGGTACAAAAATTTATTGAAAAAAGAATTTCTTAAAAAAAATCAGAATTGATCAAATGGAAAAAGAGGTACAAAAGCTCACTGAAGAAAATAATTCCATAAAAATAGAATTGGGCAAATGGAAGCTAATAATTACACAGACATCAAGAAACAGTAAAACAAGGTCAAAAGAATGAAAAATTAGGAAAAAAATATGAACTATCTTATTGGAAAAATAACTGATTTGGAAAACAGATTGTGGAAAGATAATGTAAGAACTATCAATCTATCTGAAAGCAATTATTAAAAAATCCTAGACATCATATTTCAAGAAATTATTAAGGGTCTCTGACAAAGGCCTCATTTCCAAAATATACAGAGAATTGAGTCAAATCTATAAGAATACAAGTCATTCCCCAATTGATAAATGGAAGAGAGGGAGGGGAAGAAAATTTGTAACTCAAGGAATTGTGGAACTGAATGCTGTAAACTAAAAGTAAATAAATAAATTAATTTTAAAAAAGACATTATCAAGGGGTGGCTAACTGGCACAGTGAATAGAGCACTGGCCCTGGAGTCAGAAGGACCTGAGTTCAAATACGGCCTCAGATACTTGACACACTTACTAGCCCTGTGACCTTGGGCAAGTCACAACCCCAATTGCCCTGCCTTCCCCCCTCCAAAATAAAAAGAAATTATCAAGAAAGACTACCCCAATATCATAGAACCAGAGGGTAAAATAAAGATTGCAAGATCCCACCACCCACTTCCTGAAAGAGATCCCAAAATGAAAACTCCCAGAAATATTATAATCAAATTCCAGACTTCTCAGGTCAAGGAAAAAATATTGCAAACAGCCAGAAAGAAACAGTTCAGATATCATGGAGCCACAATCAAATTTACACAGGATTAAGCCGCTTCCATGTTTAAGGAGCAGAGGGCTTGGAATAGTATATTCCAGAAGGTAAAGGAGACACAACCAAGAATAACCAAACCATCAAAACTGAGTATAATCCATCAGAGAAAATAAATGGAAATTTATTGAAATAGAGGACTTCCAAGCATTCCTGATGAAGAGACTTCAGCTGAATAGAACATTTGACATTTAAACAGAAGACTCAAGAGAGTAATTGTAAGCAATTCATTGGAGTTAAACTGTTTACATTCCTATATGGCAATATGATACATGTAACTACTAAGAACTTTATCATAATTAGGGCAGCTAGGAGAGGAGTCTGCATAGACAGAGGGCATGGGCATGAGTTGATTATGTTGGGATGAGCTCCAAAAGAAGAATATAGGGGTGAAAAAGAGGGATGCACTGGAGAAGGGGGAAGGGAGAGGTAGAATGGGCAAAGTTTCTCACATAAAGGAGGTACACAAGGTGTAGCTTTTATAGTGGAGAGGACAATGGGTAGTGGTGGAGGACAATGCTTGAACGTCTCACCAGAATTGGTTCAAAGAGGGAAGAATACACACATATATGCATAATACATACATACATACATATACACATACATACATACATACATACACTCAGTTGGATATAGAAATCTATCTTACCAAATAGGAAGATAGAGGGGGAAGGGGTTAAGAGATATTGGGAAAGGGATGGTAAAGGGGCAGATTGTGGGAGGCAGTGGTTAGAAGCAAGATAGGCTTTTGGGATGGACAGGATAAGAAAAAAAAGAGAAAGATAAATAAAGGAAATAAAGGAGAAAGATGGTGAGAAACATACAGTTAGTGATCAAAACTGAATGTGAATGAGATGAGCTAACCCATAGAATGGAAGTGAACAGCAGAATGCATTGAAAACAAGAATTCAACAATAGATTGTGTACAAGAGACATATTCAGGACAGGAAGATATGCGCAGAGTTGAAATGAAGGGCTAGAGCACAGTCTATTATGATTCAGCTGAGGTGAAGAGGGCAGAGGTGGCAATCAAAGCAAAAGCAAAAATAGATCTATTTGAAAGAGATAATCAGGGAAACTGTATTTTGCTAAAAGGTACCATAGGCAATGAAGTAGAATCAAAAAATTTACAGCAAACCTCATTTTTCAAATATATCAATCTGGAACTATGCCAAAAGGTCTATAAAACTTCGATCCAGCAATACCATTACTATAGCTATACTCCAAAGAAATTAAGGATAAAGAAGAAGGACCTCTATGGATAAAAATATTTATAGCAACTCTTTATGAGGCAGCAAAGAACTGGAGATTGAGGGGATGCTCATCAATAAAGGAATGGTTAAACAAGTTGTGGCATATGGTTGTGATAGAATACTATTGTGCTACAAGAAAAAGCAGGAAGGGTGAAGGTGGTTTCAGAAAAAGAAATCATGGCAAGACTTATGTAAACTGATGCAAGGTGAAGTGAGAAGAACTGAGAGATCATTGTGCACAGTAATAGCAATGTTGTAATGATGTACAACTGTGAAAGGCTTGGCTACTCTGATGAGTATGATGATCCAAGATAATTCCAAAGGTCCCATGATGAAAAATGTTATCTACCTCCAAAGAGATAACTGAAGAACTCGGAGTGCAGATTAAAGTATAATTTTTTCATTTTATTTTTCTTGCTTTTTTTTGAAGGATGGCTAATATAGGAACATGTTTTGCATGATTTCACATGTATAATTGATATAATACTGCTTGCCTTCTCAGTGGATGGGAGAGGGAAGCAGAGAATTTCAAACTCAAAATTGAAAAAGGATTTTATTGCCAAAGGACCAGAACTAAATAGAAATTTTGACATACAAGATCCAAGAGAAATATAAGGTAAACATCAAAGACTAATTACAAGGGACTCAATAAGGACAAATTGTTTACTTTGTATACGTGGAAATGTAAACCATATATCTAAGACTGTCATTAGTAATTGGATAGTTCAAAAGAAAGAGTGAGGTAGAGCTGAGCATAATGTGATTCTAAAAAGCAAAATGATGCAGGAAAAGGCAAAAAGAGTAATTATCTCTGACAAATGAGGTGCAAGAGGAAGAACTGATACAGAGGAATTAGATGGGGAAGGAGGGTGGGTAGTTCTGGAACCCTCTGGATGGAACTCTCATCAGGAAGGGTTAAGGAGGGAACAATAAATATATATCTAGAAGGGTATAAAAGTCTTCTAATTTCAGAAAGTGGTTAAACAAGAGGCCAACGGCATAGGGAGGGGATAGAAGATAAGCGAAGGATAGGGAACAGGATAAGAGGGGTATAGGAGGGTGTGTAGATTAACATGAATGGAATAAAGAGGGAACAACACACATATTTAGAAGGGTACAAAAACATTCTAAGTTGAGAAATGAATAAGAGGGTAAGGGTGGAGGGAGAGGATAAGGAAGGGATTCGTGGAGCAGGGTAGGCTAAGGAATAGGAGGACAAGGCAGAAGTATAGGAGTGAAGAGGGATAGGAATACGGTGAGAAGGATAGTGAAGAAAAAAGAAAGGAGGAAAATATACAACGTGTAATTATAGTGTAGGATGTGAATGGGATGAATTTACCCATAAAATGGAATCAAATAGCAGATTAAAAATTTGAATTCAACAATATGTTGCTTTTAGGAAATGCTATAAAAATAAGAGATACATACAAACATAAAATAAAGATCAGGAGTAGAAGTTATGTAAAAAAGCAGGGATAGTAATCATGATCTCAGAGTTAAAGCTAAAATCAGATTTAATCAAAAGAGAAAAATAGGGAAACCACACTATGTGTCAGACATATTAATCAATAGTTTTAGACCATATAAAAAACCTAGACAGTATAAAAATGGGAGTATACCTGTAAGAACAGACACAGGAACTATATGAATATAAACACAAAACATCTTTTATACAAAGTTAAATCAATAATTGAAGGATTATTTATTGTGCATGGCTAAGTAAATATATATATATATATATAATTAAAAATGACATTTTTGCCCAACTAATCTATGTAATACCATCCCAATTAAATTACTAAAAAATTATCTTACTGATACAGAAAACATAATAACAGGATTCATTTGGATGAGCAGAGGACCAGGAACTTCAAGGAAACCAAGGGAAAAAAGATGCAAAAGAACTAGATTTAGTAGTGTCAGACCTTAAACCATATTACAAGGTGAGATCAGTGTTGAAGTGTAAAATGGATGATTCAGATTATTTTACATTTTAAATTTCCTTTATAAATAAAGCCTACGTAGCCAAGAATAGAGAGAATGAAGAAAAATTGGGGAAAATTATCATATAATGAAAAAACCCAAAATTTAAAAAGAAAAAAGTGTTTTAAATAAATAAAGAAATAAATAAATGAAATGTAAAAACAAATCACCATGGAGAAGAAAAGAACTGTGAAAGAACTGGCTAAATATTGGGATCCTATATCCAAAGGGCTTATAATAAAAAATACTGTCTATTTTCACAGAATGAACTAATGAACTCGGTATAAATTGAAGCATAATTTTCTCCCTTTTTATTTTTGCTTTTTTGCAACATGGCTAATATAGATATATGTTTTTGCAAGATTTCATGTGTATAGTTGCTAGTATATTACTTGCCTTCCAATGGGTGGAAGAAGGGTTGGAAGAAGGGAAAGAATCTGAAACTCAAAATTAAAAAATGTTTAAAACAAACAAATAATGAAATTCTATTTTTAAATTTTTTAAAATTTATTTTTAGTTTTAACATTCATTACCACAAGATTTTGAGTTACAAATTTTCTCCCCATATTTCCCCTACCCCCACCTCAAGATAGAAAGCATACTGAATACCCCTTCCCCCAGTCTGTTCTCTCTTATATCCTCCCCTATCCCCCCCTCAAACTTTCTAATAGGGCAAGATGGATTTCTATACCCCAGTGCATGTATATCTTATTTCCCAATTGCATGTAAAAAACAATTTTTAACACAATTAATGAAATTCTAAAAAAAAAAAAACCCACCCCCCAGTAATTAAAAAAAAAACCTAAAAAAGGAACCCTTGGTCTATGTTATGTTCTAGTTTGCTAGGTGAAGATATAATGTGGTGCTTTGTAGATCTGAGGTTAGGAAATGGATGAGGGTAGCTGCTTGTTACTAAACTCTGATCTTGGGTGGGAGTGAGCAGAAAAACAATCTTATAAGGAAAAAAAATTATTCCGATACTTTAGGGATTAGAGTTGGACAATTTGGATTCAAGACTTCGGATAAGTCACCTTACTTCTCGATTCTCAGTTTCCTCATCAGTAAAATAAGGGCACAGTATGAGCCTTTTTCTATCCCTTCTAGTTCCAAATCTATGATATTATAATTTGAGTTAAAATTATGACCCTGCTATATACCATATTGTGACCTTGAGCAAATCACTTTCACATCTCTCGACCTCAGTTACCTACTCTATAAAATAAGGTCATTGAAAGTTGAAATCTGAGGCCCCTTCCAGCCCTACATCTATGATTCTCAGTGGATTAAAAAGCTATGAATTCCAGACTTGAGTCAGACAGAATCACATAGCTGCTTTGCAGTGACTTTGAGGGAAGCAGAAATAATTAGATTCCATCAGCGATCTGCCCTGAGTCCTCAAAATCTCTCTCCTACAATTTGTAAGTGACACAGTCGAGGTTTTAGTGACAGAACTAATGCCTACCACTATAAGTCTTAAATTTATTGGTTCTTTCCACTGGAAGTATACAGCCACATCCAGTGATTAACTTGGGGCAAAACAGAAAGGCAGTGACAAGACAACTGTTTCAGTATCTCGTTTCTCTTACCCAAGTTTAGGGATGAAAATAATTTTCTGTAAATCAATATTGGCTTTGTGAAGCAGAGGAGTCAGGAAGCTGGTATTTGGTTGGCATCTATGCCAAAAGATGAGGGAGCTTTATCTTTTTAAAATCCCTTTCTTTTTCTTGGGTCTCTGGCCCTGTCTGTTCCAAGGGGTTAACAGGGTGGATAAAATGCTGATTGTGGAATCAGGAACACAGGGGTTCTAATTTTTTCTGTGAGCATGTAACTGAATCTTTCTGATCATCAGTTTCCTCATCCATAAAAAAGGGATAATAGCATTTTTCAGTACCTACCTCATGGGATTGTTATAAAACTCAAATGAGATGATGAATGCAAGACACTTTGAAAATGTAAAGTGGCACATATTAATCACTTGTTAATTTCTTGTGGATTGATATAGATATAATCATTTTTGTTTCTAGGCTGTCCTTTTCTCCAGCATGCATCCCTTTGAGTCCTCTAAGGATTAGGGTCTCTAGCATTTCTTCTAGCATTGGACAGCTCCAGATTCCAGTTACCTACTTTAATAAAACAGGTCACAATCACTCATACATATTATGCTTTTCTTTGTTT
This sequence comes from Petaurus breviceps papuanus, assembly GCF_028583685.1. NCBI lineage: Eukaryota > Metazoa > Chordata > Mammalia > Diprotodontia > Petauridae > Petaurus > Petaurus breviceps. Next base: position 507,905 of record NW_027185588.1, read on the forward strand.
TTATGCTATTTTGCTCTCAACACTGGGTTTAGGTGGCTTGAGAGAGAGAGAAAGAGACAGACAGAGGAGGGGAGGGATGGGAGTGGAAGATGGGGAGAGGAAAAGGGAAAGGGGAAGACAGGGAGAAGGAAGAAGAGAGATATACCGTCAAGACAGAGAAACAGAGACAGACTGAGATGGAGATTGAGAAAGAGTCAAACAGACAGACAAGTGGGGAGAAAAGAGAGAGAAAGTGAAAGGCAGACAGATTAGTAGGAAAGAGAAAGAGAGATGATGAATACAATAGCTCATTCCCATCTATCACTCCACCAGATGAGATAAAAGTGCCAGAGAAGTGAGTGATTAACACTTCAGAGTGTTCCCTTAAGAGGGTCACTTATAGGAAAGATCATTCACGGGCTAGGATTTTAAAATGTAGTTAATTCTTCAAATTTAAACAAAAACTTTTATTTGTCTGGTCTTTGTCTCCCCAGAATCTAGCACGGTGCCTGGTACATATTAGGTACTGTGTAAATACATATTGATTGATTGATTAGAACTCTTCTCATCAATGAGTTATAGGCTGCAATCAACATGCACTAAAAAGAACTTACTATGTGCCATACACTATGCTAGATGCTGGGGGTGGGGTGGGACAAAGACCAAAGAAAAGCCCTGGCCCTTGAGGAACTTGTATTCTATCAGGGGGAACAGCATATACGTACATAAACACACATTATCTATAGGTATATACATATACACATATAATACACACACATTATGTATAGACATACTAGCATGCACATACACACATTATATATTCTATACATATGATGCATACACACATATGTACACACACCATATACATACATATACATACACACATGTATTTGCATATACATACATATGCATATATACACACTGTTATATATGTGTCTACACATACATATACATACATACACACTCTATATAGGTGTATATATACATAATATATACATATACATGCACACACATATATCAAGTAAAGATGAGGCAATTGGCAGAAAACAGGGAGGTACTTAAGCTGAGGGAAATCAGGAAAGGCTTCACATGGGAGGTGTTTTTCTTCTAAGATTTTCCACTTGGAGATCCTCATAATGATGATTTCACAGGTACAACCTTATCCTTCCTACCTTCTCCATCCCAATCAAATGAAATAACACATGAAAGCTTGTTTTTGTAAAGATACACACATATACATATACATACATACATATACACACAGACACAAACAATACTATTTCTATTATTATTTTTTGTTTTTGGGGGGAGGCAATTGGAGTTAAGTGACTTGTTCAGGGTCACACAGTTAATAAATGTCTGAGGCCAGATCTGAACTCAGTTTCTTCTGACTCCAGGGCAGGTGCTCTGTCCACGGTACTACCTACTTGCTTCTTTCTATCATTATTATGGGAGACACTGGAGTGGTCTATCCTAGGAATGCTTGTAGGCTGCCTCTTAACCTCTTAGCCTGTGCTACAGAATTTTACCTCTTGGTCCTAAAATCTTCTTTCTACCTCTGGATAGGTCATTTAATTAGAAAGTCTAGGTGCAGTGATTACTGATCTGGGAATTCCTGTTTCTCTTGAAAGCTAATGATGGGACATTTTTCCAATCCACCTTCATTCCTACTGTCACCCTATTGCTGCCACTCCCTACCAATTGATTCCTTCTGGGGATAGGGATCTTTTTTCTGAGATTTTCCTCAGGTTTGGGAGTTCATAAAGGGACGCACAGGCTAGCTATGAGGAATAAAAACTAAGGCAACATGTGAAAATTCATTTTTTAATCTCAACTCATGCTCTGCTCCCTGCTCAATTTGCATGGGGTTTTATAGAGTTCCATCTTAGAGGGCAGTATACAGAGACACAGTATATCAAATCAGCCATTAGGGAGTTGATTTTCATCATAGAAATCTCATTGAGGTAATGTTACCTTTCAAGACATGACCAGCACTCGCCAAGGCCTGCTAGCAATTTGAGGAGGCTAAAACCAACATTCACATACTTTTCCTGATTTCCAGGAAGGATGTGACAGCCTAGAGGCATAGTGTGCTTATGCCTGACCTTGAAAAGGTGGGTTTTATTTCCCTATTCTCGTCCAGATTCAATTAATGAATAAAAAACATGATAGTCTTAAGATATCTGAAAACATCAGGCCTAGCTCTCAAATATGGCCTCAAATCCATGCCACATGACAACCAACTGAAAGAAACAGAGCCATTTTACTTGGAGGAGAGAAGGCTTAGTGGTGGCATGACATCTGCCTTTGAGTACATAAAGGACCATCGTATGGAAAAGGGTTTTGTCTCATTCTGCTTGGATCCAGAGGCCAGAAACAAGGATCAACAGGTAGACATTTCCAAAAGGCAATATTAGGTTTGAGACAAGGAAAAATATTCCAATAATAAGATGTAGATTGGACAATTTTTGAAGGTAACTGTAAATCCTTGGTATTCTTCAAGCAAATACTAAATAAGTACAATGAAGAGGGAGATGTTGTTCAGATGCAATCCAAGAAGAATTTTTTTTTTTATTAAGCTTCTACTGTGTGTGAGGCATTATAATAGACACCAGGGATGCAAGACAAAGCAACAAGAAAAACAGCCTTGGCCCTCAAGGAGCTTACATTTTGCTGGGAGGAATGGGTTTAGATGTGATTGGATTAGATACTCTCTGAAGTTTGTTACAGTTCTGAGATGATGTGATTCTTTGCACCTCCAGGATTGAGGGTGAAAGGATCCAGTCATGGGGCCTCAAGTGATAGGGGAACTGGGGAAATAACGCAAGTCTCTTGGCCCCCATGATAGCTCTAAATGTGTCCAGACACTGGTCACACAGGAAGATGTTTCAACCCTAGCTCAGACCTATCCAATAAACCCCATTCAATCATCAGAATGGAATTCCTTTTTCTACAAAAATGTGATGCAGTTTTGCCATCGTGGCTTTGAGAAAGTCGGATCAAGGGTCCAGAAATTAAGAGGTCATCTGGTCCAACCTACTCTTTTTATAGATGAAACTGAGAGAGGTCATAAGATCTAGAGCGGGAAGACACCTCAGAGGTCTCTTCTATTCCAACCCACTTATTTTACAGAGGAGGAAACTGAAGCCCAGGGAAGTGAGGTGACTTGGCCACAAAGGTAGTAAGGTAGTAAGGTGGTAAGGTATTAAGCATCAAAGGTTAAGACTAATTCAGATCCTCTAACTCTAACTAACCAGTGCTCTTTCCATCCCATCCCATGCTAGTTTTGTCAGGTTGTAATGTGTTTTAAGTTAATCCATCTCCCTCATTTCACAAATGAACAGAGAGTATTTAATGCCTTATTTTCTGAAGTTTTTGAAAATGAAATCTCAACTTGACTTTCAGACCAAAAACCCGCCCTAGAGTATTTGACCCAATTCTTAAACCATCCAGTGTCCATACAGAACCATTTCTACATTATTCTTGTGTTGCTGCTCCCTTCTTGTCATACCACAATGTAGCAACTTCATACTCTTCCCGATTACCAGGAAGGACATGACATCCTAGAGGCATAATATGCCTATGTTTGACCTTGGAAAATTGATTTTTATTTCCCTATCCTCATCCAGATTCAACTCATGAATTTTTGTCAAGGAAAAAAGAAATGTAATAGTCTGAGGATATCTGAAAACATTGATACATTTCCTAGAAAGGCTTGCAGTTTCGGTCTAGGCTCTCCCAAATTAGACTGAGAAATTGTAAAAATGTCTCTATGTTAATTTCCAACCATTTTCCTATTATTATTTTTCCTTTTTTATGGAAAGACTTGGAGCATATAAAATTTTAGAAATGATTCCGAGTGGGGATATAACTGTCTTCACATATTTGAAGGAATGTCATATGGAAAAAGGAATTATAGTCTGCCCCAAAGTAAAGAACGAGAAGTAATGGGTAGAAGTTGAAAAGAGGAAAATTAAAGCTTGATTTTGGGGGAAACTTCCAAATAGTTGGAGCTGTCCAAAAGTGGAATCCATTTTTTTTTTCAGGAAGTAGGGTGTTCTTCTTCATTAGACAAAAAATTGATTATCAAGTAAAGGCATATATGTCCATAAGTGGAAAAGCCTGCTTCAGGAGGTGGTGAGTAGGTACTGATTTGTATTGGTGGCATGAGTTTCCTTACCTAGGAGTTCCTTGTACTGAAGAAATCATAGGTTAAAAAAAGGAAAACAGTAGAAACTTTCCCTTTGTTTTTCTCTTCATTCCTTACCAACAAAAGGCTAATGACATAACCAAGTTATTTTCCTAAATTCCCCAGTTAGAAGTTGATATGACCAAACCACCTATGTAATTCTGGGAGCTATCTATCCTCTTGGCCCAAAGGAAGATTTACAGAAACTCTAGAGTCCTTTCTAGGCATTTATTCTCATGGGAAAGGTTGAGAAAAATCAGGTGTTGCTTCTTTTGATGCCGCAGGAGTCATCTCTAGCCAGGTTACAATTTTTGGACAAAAGGGGGAAAAAGGAAAAGCTATTCTCTCAAGTGGCCACTTAGGGTGAATTTGTCTCCTCAAAGTGGTGGAAAAAACACATACACTTGAAAAAGAAATATAATCACAGGATCAGAAAATATAAAATCTTGAATGGACCTTAGAAAATAGAACATTGGAGCTGGGAAAGAATTTAGAATATAGAATGTCAGCTAAAACATGGAATGTCAGAGGTGGAAAGGATCTTAGAACACAAAATGTTAGAACTTTGATGGACTGTAGAGATCAAACCTCATCCATTTATAGCTGAGAAAACTGAAGCCCGGAAAGGGGAAAAGTCAAGTAGGAGGGAGAGAAGTGAATAAGCATTTAAGTGGTACCTCCTGAGTGCCAGGCATGATGCTAAGTGCTTTTTACAAATGTTATCTCATTTACTCCTCACAATGACCCTGAGAGGTAGGTGTTAGTATGATCTTCATTTTACAGTTGAGGAAAATGAGGCAGAGAGAAGCTAAGTGACTTGTCCAGAGTCACACAGCTAGTGTCTGAGGATGGATTTGAACCCAGCTCTCTATCCGCTATGCTTTTCCTCCTCCACTCCAACTACTGAGTTCCCTGGTTTCCCTTAAGTCCCTACTAAAACCCCATCATCTATTGGAAACCTTCCCCAACCCATCTTAATTCTAGAGCATTCCCCCTGCTGATTAATTCCTATTTATCCGGTATATAGCTTGCTTTGTATCTATCTGCATGTTGTCTCCTCCATTAAAGAGTAAGCTCCTTGAGGGCAGGGACTGCATTCTGCCCATTTCTGTATCCATCCCCAGTGCTTAGCACAGAGCCTGGCACATTGTAGATCCTTAATAAATGTTTATTGATTGAGTGAGTGCCACCAGTCAAGTCAGTAAGCTTTTATTGAGCATTTACGGGGCACCAGGCATTTTGCCAAGAACTTCAACACTTTAGGGTTTCCAAAGTATTTTACATTCATTAACTCATTTGAGCCTCACAACAGTCTTCTGAAGTAGATGCTATTACTCTCCCTGTTTTTTGTTGTTGTTCAATCATTTCGGTCGTGTCCAACTCTTTGGGCCCCATTTGGGGTTTTCTTGGCAGTCACTGGAGTAGTCCACCATTTTCTTCTCCAGCTCATTTTGCAGATGAGGAAGCTGAGGCAAACAGAGTGGAGTGATTTGGTCAAGGTCACACAGCTAGTAAGTGTCTGAGGTCAGATTTGAATGGCAAAAGTGGAGCACATATCTATAGCCATCCATTTATTTATCTATCAAGATGGACTGACTCACCTTGTTTTCTGGTCATCTCCAGGGCTTTAACCTGAGCTTTAAAACATCATGTTAGCAGCTGTATGGAGGATGGATTGGAGTGGGGAGAGACAAGGCAGGGTGACCAACCTGCAGGCTAGTGCAATGGTCCAGGCTGGAGGTCAAGGAACCAGCACCAGGGTGGGTCAGTGTCAGAGGAGGGAGAGATAGATGTATAGATAGATAGATAGATAGATAGATAGATAGATAGATAGATAGATAGATAGATAGATGGATAGATAGATAGATGGATAGATGGATGGATGGATGGATGGATGGATGGATGGATGGATGGATGGAT
>NW_027185588.1:514002-514471 GCF_028583685.1 Petaurus breviceps papuanus
ATACATACATACATACATACACACACATGAGGAAGGGATGTTGTAAAGATAGAAAGGATGGGATCCAAGAATGGATTGACTACATAGAATGAGAGGCAGTGAGGAACTGAGGATGAAGTTCCAAGCCTGGATGAAATGGAGGATGGAGGACTACAAGTGGGTAAAGTGGTCCTTGCCCTCAAGGAGTGTACATTCTAATGGGGAATGTAATACATGAAGAGGAGGTGCTAGCAGCAGGATGACCTGCCATGTGGCCAGGGAGTGGCCTGGAAGTCTTCATTCTGGCTAAGATAAAGAGCTGATGGACCCAGGGTTATTCCTGGGGAAGAGGTGGAGATAATAGTCTGAGTAAGTTGTTCAGTAATTTTCATTTGTCTGACTCTCCATGACCCCTTTTGGGTCTTGGCAAAGATACTAGAGTGGTTTGCCATTTCTTTCTCTAGCTCATTTTACAGATGAAGAAATGGAG
>NW_027185588.1:514481-542164 GCF_028583685.1 Petaurus breviceps papuanus
AGAATTTGAATACATGCTCCTTATACAGGATTCTTATTCACACTAATTGGGACCTAGCTATAATCTTTCTGCAGTTGTAATAGCTGGGTAATACAGTGGACTGGACCTGAGTCAGGAAGACCTGAGTTCAAATGTAGCCTCAGACTCTTAATACCCTGGGAAAATCACTTAAGTTCAATTTCCTCACCTTAAAATGGGGATAATACCAGCATCTACCTCCCAGGGTTGTGAAGATCAAATGAAATAATAATTGTAAAACACTTAGAAAAGTATCTGGCACATAATAAGGCTATATAAATGTTAGCTGGTACAACTACCACCACCACCATCATTGTCATCATCTTTATTATTATTTTCTGAGCCTCAGTTCCCTCATCTGCAAAATGGGGCAATAATACCGAAAGTAACCATTTCCCCTTATTTTTGATACATATTTTATTTTCCCCAATTACATGTTAAAACAATTTTTTTTAAGTTCTGAGTTCCAAATCCTACCCCTCCATCTTCCCTGAGAGAGTAAGCAGATATAGGTTATATGTGTGCAATCATGTAAAAGATTTCCATATTAGTCATTTTGTACAAGAAGATTGACTAAAATAATACCTAAAGTAGCTATTTTTTCAAAATTGTTTGAAGGAGCAAATGAAACAACATATAAAAGCCTTTAAAAACAAACAAACCTAAGCACTATATGTCACACTTAAATTATAAATCAGTCTTTGAGAGACCTTGCTACAGCAGCATCTAATCACATCAAAGCTGGCATCTGGAAAATGGGAATAACAGCACCTTTAGAACCACCTTCCCAGCATTGTTGAGGTTCAGATGAGATAATGTGCATACAGTGCCTCTCCCCCTTTAAAGCATGATAAGAACATCAGCCATTACTATTATTACAGAATGTAAGCTCCTTGAGGGCAGGGATTGCTTCATTCTTTGTCTTTGCATCCCTAGCACCTAGAACAGTTCCTGACCTATAGGAGGGACTCAATCAATGCTTTTCATTGGCTGGTTATTACTGCTATTAGAATCTTATGGTTTCTCTTAAATTTCCCCTCTTTTTAAAAGACAGAGCACTAGGTTGGGGAAACTGGGTTGAGGTCTGCACAGCCTTTAGAAACCACAAGTAAAATGCTTTTAATAGAGAACCAAATGGCTCTCCCTTTCTCTATGGAGAGTGAAGGTTTTTTTTTTTTATTTTTTTAAAAAGGAGAATCACCTGCTTGATTTCCTCTTGACCTTTATGAAACCTAATAGACAAGACTGATTCATTTTTCTCTTAATGGGCTCCAGGTCTTTCCTCATTAGGAGATGAGTGGGTCATCTCCATACTGTCTTGTGAAGATACATTGGCTCCGAGACTACAGAATTACTCCTCTAATTGGGGCGAATTGATCAGAAATATTTCATGGGCCACCTGAGTTAGCTCCTAATCAAAGACAGCTCAGAGACAGAATCCTGCCTACTAGAGTGGCAGAGGGGAGCACTGCAGGGACACAGTCATAGGACTCATTCTTTTCTGGCTGCTGTCTGGGGGGGGGGAGGTAAAGCAAAGAATCACAGACTTTAGACCTGGAAGGGACTTCAGAAGGTCCACCCCCTTCATTTGACAGAAGAGGAAACTGAGGCCTTGGGAGTTTGCATAGCTTACCCAAAGTTAGATTAATGGTCAGTGGCATTTGGATCCAAGGCTTACTTCCTATCAGTCTATCAAGCAACAAAAAAGCTTTTATTAAGCATTTACTATGTGCTAGGCAGTATGTTTCAGAGTGCTCTTTCCATAAGATGGCCATTGTTGGTTGTTTCATTGTTCAGTCTCTGTTGTGTCTGACTCTTCATGACCCCTTTTGGGGTTTTCTTGGCAAAGATGCTGGAGTGGTTTGCTGTTTCCCTCTCTGGCTCCCTTTACAAATGAGGAAACTGAGGCTAACAACCCTCCTAACTCCCCAGGTGGAGCCCTCTAACTAGTGAGTATCAGGGGAAGATTTGAAAAATGACTTGAAAGTCTCCAGGTCCAGCATTCTATCCATGGTGTCATGCTGTCACAGAAACAAAAATATGCCAATACATTTCCCCCTAATCTCCCTCCCCCTTCCAACTGAACAAGGCTATCCCACCCTCTGATCAAAGGGCCAACAGGTGGTCCCAGTGAAGAGGAAGCAATGCTGTTTCCTGGAATTGAAGACCCTGAGAGCTGTCCAGATATGAAGGGAATGGGAGGTGCTGATCCCAAATGACACAAACACTCCATGGAAAAAGGCATTTGATTCACTAGAAAAGTGGACTGGAAAGCCATGGGGTGGTTTGGCAAAGAAAAGGATTCTTATCTTGGCCTGGGCTGGTCTCTACACATTTACTCATAAACCTTTTGTGAGGGTTGACTGAGAATCCTTGCTATTAAGTTTGGGAAGGAACTGGATTTTGGGTTGTGAAATCCTTGGATTATAAAGACATTATGTCATGGATCTCACTGGATTTAAAATCTGGAACTGGAAGGCAGGTTGGAGGTCATTGAGTCCAACTCCCAGTTTTATGGATGAGGAAACTGAAGTCCAGAAGAGTTACAGAGGAAGATTTATTCCCAGGTCTTTCTGGACTCCATAGTGAGTGCTCTAACCACTATATCATACAGTCTTTTCTCAGCAGCTATTTTTTAAAATGACTTTCATTTCTGTTAGAGAACTGAGCCCAACTGACAAGACTTGAAAGGACAGTTATGGTTTGTTTTATTCTTTTGTATTTGTATCCTATGATTCCATCTTACAGGTGAGGAAACTGAGACTCAGAACAAAGTCATTTAAACCCAAGTCTGCTAGCTATTGAGCAGGAGAACTGGAATTTAAACCCAGGATACCAGAACCCGGTCTTTTGTCCCTGCATCCCAAGACGATGCTTTGGACTTGGACCATTCTGGACAAAAGCATTCCCACACTCAGCCAAGTTTGGAAGCACCCAGCACCTTCCTGCTGTGCAGGCAGCCTTATTTACTGGCTTCTGTTATGTAACCAGATTTTATAAACTGCCCTTCTATGAAGCCCTGAGCTGAGCAAGACATCCATCACCTTCCTCCCCTCAAGGCTGCTGTCCTGCATGCCAGAGAAACTTCTAGAGGAGAAAGCTCTCAGAGGGTATCTCCTAGTGAAGGAAAATGTCTCTGGAAACAAGTTCCCTGATGCAGAAACACCAATGAGGGAAGCATGTTGTCCTGGTGCCAATGACTGGAACGCCCCGTGGAAAGTAACAGAGGCAAAGGAATTTCTCAGCAGAAAGCTCTCCTCACTGCCTAGGCACGGGGTGGGGGTGGGGCATCTGACAGCTCCCCAGATGAGCAGTGAAGACTCGTGATATTTAGGAGATGGTGCCAGCCATTTGGCCGGCGCTAAAATGCATTTAAATGAGTTTCCTGTGGCTTTATTCATTCCTGAGCTCTTCTGAAAATTGTTCTGAGTTAGAATCAGGTACTTCTGCCCAAAAAACACCATCAACAACCCTGTCTCCGTATGACATGGCCGCGCTCTGTTACCCAGGCCGGCTATAAATCCGCATTATACCCGTTTTTGCAGAGCAGTATTTATCTTGGTGGTTTAGCACCCCCTCAGCCACTGGAGAATTCATTAGCAGCCTGCCATCCTCACCCAGGGAGACCATAAATTAGAACTCTGCCTCCGGATGGGGAGGGGAGGGACAAGACTGGATTTTCTAGCCCCGCAGGTTGGTTTAATCATAATTCTATAACTGACATCAAAGAGCTTCTGAGGACTTATTGAAATGTTGTCTCCCTGCCTGTGTATTAAGCTATTGCAGAACAAGGATAGGGATTGCCCATGCAGGGACTGGAGCCTTAGAAGAAGAACCAAACGAGATAGTATTTGTAAAGCACTTAGCAGCACTGGGTACACATTAGGCACTTAATAAATGCTTGTTCCTCCTCCTTATCTTCCTCCCCCCCCCCAACTCTTGGGAATACTTTATACTCATGGGGAAAAGGAGAAAGAACCTTGGCCTTGGGGTCAGTGGACCTGAATTCAAATTTTGGCTATGATGCTTACTAGTAATCTGTGTGACTCTGAACTTATCAGTGAATTTCCAGGGGCCTCAGTTTCCTCAGCTATAAAAGGAAAGGTTAGATTATATGGCTTTTGAGGTCCCTTAGAGCTCTGGAGCTCTATGATCCCATGGTTTCTGTCTTCACAATAAATGGCAGCTAAGATCATGCAGAGACTGTCCCCACTCTGTCGAAACATGACCTTTCAATGCCATCACTGTGCTGAACGTGTCCAGTGGTGACTTTTCTGTGAATGCCTAGTGTCAACTCTACAGGTTGACCTTTCTTCAAACCCATTGCTCTCACTGAAGATGCCAGTGGCCTTTTCATAAGGCCCTAGTGCCTGCCACATACAGTGGTGACAGTAATATAAACCTGTCATGTCCACTCTGTAATAGGGGTGACCTTTCTAGGAACTGATAGCCCAATTATGTATGGATTAACTATTCCATGAATCCATTGTTTTGACTGTAGACACTGGTGGCCTTTCTAGGAACTCATTGTAGCTATTGTATAATGGAACAGACATTTTAAGAAGACATTATGTCTGTTTTGGAAAACAGTCTCAATACTCCTAGAGACCTAATAGGGATTGTCTTTTCCTAAAGTGCAGAACTGGCCACGTCACTGTTCACCTGAAGAAGTATCAATGGATCCCCCTTGTCTTTACATTAAAATACATATTCCTCTATGGTATTTAAAGTCATCCCCAATGGGTCTCCACACTGTCTTTCCAGACTGATTGATTATGTATTATTCTTCTGTAGGTATTTCAGGCCTGTTCAAAGTTCTCTATAGGCACCATTCCATCTCCCCCATGCCTGGAGTGGTCTTTCTTCTTACTTCCAGCTCTTGGAATCTCTTTCTGCCTTCAAGGCTCAGTTTAAATACCATATCTTTCCGGAAGCCTTTCCTGATTCCGCAAGTTGTCAGTGTCTCCCTAATCCCATCAATTTGTATTTAAAATTTCTTTTAGTCTAGATCTCAGATTTATTTGTGTATCACTTCCCAGCAGAATGTAAGTTACTTGAGACTGTCTTAATTTTGTATTTATATCTTCAGAGCACAGCACAGAGGCTGGTATAAAGTAGGATCTAGTAGGATCTAAATAAATGCTTGTCCATTTATTGGTTGGTTGATTAGTTACCATCATGTCACTTAGCACTAAGTAGATGGCATATTTTTTTAGCGATCCTCTTAGTGCTGCTCATCTCAGGAAAGAGCCAAGAGCTTTGCTTGATCTTTCAAGATCACAGGCAACAGTGAATTCCCAACACAAAGTGAATTCTTTCCATCCACTGGGGACATGTGACAGACCACAGCTCAATCACAAAGGTAATGGACTGGTCGTCACATTGATCAGAATTCTTAAATCTTTTGAAGTTGTTCATTTTTGAAATATTGTTGTTATGGCATAAATCATCCTCCTGGTTCTGCTCACTTCACTCTATATTGGTTCTTGAAAGTCTTTCCAGGTTTATCTGAAACTGTCCCTTGATTGTTTGCTACAGCCCCATAGCAGTCTATTACATCCATATACCATAACCAACTATGACTCCAGAGGAATAATGAAACATAGTATCTAACTCCTGGGGCACAAATTTATGACCAAACTGATTGTCTTTAACTATGTCTATTTGTTACAAGTTTTAGATTTTTTTCTTTTTCTTTCCAAGTGGGAGAGAAACTAAATGCTTGGTTACCAATTTAAAAAAAGTTTAAAAAGCAAAGGCAACGGGCTGCCATTATTGCTGACAACCAGACATGGTCCCATGGGCTGCATAGACCTTTCCCTACTGGGTTCTGTCCCCACCATGTCTGAGTTGTGTCCATGGTCCTGGCAGTTCAGTGAGCTAGCTGAAGGTAGCTGGGGAGAGCAAGCTCTCCAAATGAGTGTTAAGGAGAAGACTGTTATGCTGACTTTACCTGAATACCTGGAAAGCTCAGCTTCCAAACTTTCCATCTGTCTCCACTCAATTTAGCACAGTCTTGGGTTTGCAGATAAGTTCAAGGAAATCTGGGTACAAAGAAATGTCCCTAGGAAGGGGCTCTGCCTCCAGCACTGCAGAACTTAATCCTCCCTCCCCTCATAGCCAGGGCCCTGAGCTGGGGAGCAGATGTGGAGGCCAATGCAAAAATTTGTACTTTTCTTTTTCTTTTTGCTTTTTTTTGGAGGGAAAGCAGGGGAATTGGGGTTAAGTGACTTGCCCAAAGTCATGCGGCTAGTTTTTTGTGTTAAGTATCTGAGGCTGGATTTGAACTCAGGTCCTCCTGACTCCAGGGCCAATGCTCTATTCATTGCACCACCTAAAATGTGTACTTTTCAATGAAATTCTTACTGATTTCTCACCTTAATTCAATCAATAAACATGTATTAAATTAGTATTTCCATGTATGCAGCTAAATGCCCCACTAAGCTCTAACCCTTTTCCAATATGGCCCCAGGAAATATGGAGCAGTGGCAAGAAACAGGGACTTGGAGTCAGAGGGCCTGGGTTTGAATCTTGGCTCTGCTATTTAATATACCTTAGAAAGTACATAATGAGGGGATGGGCTGGGGGGGGAATGAACCCTAAGATCCTTACTGGCTCTAATTCTGAGTTCCTAATTCTGTGGGACAGTGGATCTGGAATTTGAAGAATTGACTTTGAATCTCTCCTGACACTGACTAACTGTATGACCTTGAGCATGACAGCTCAGCTTTCTGAGATTTCATTTTCTTCATCTGTAAAACGAAGGGGGTTGGCCTAGATAACATCTCTTCCAGATCTGAATCTATGGATTTGACAATATCATCAAGACAATATCTGTCCTGGCCTTTGCCACTTATGCTTGTGTGACAGGGTCACACACGGTCCTCTCTGGGCCTCCATTTCTTCATCTGTAAAATGGGGGCTTTAGACTAAGTGATCATTGAATTTTCTTCTGGTTCTAAACCCCAAGTGCAAATGAGGACTGGACTCAGAAATAGTGATTGGGACTCAGAAGAGGAAGATTGTTCCAGAAGCTATAGTCAGGGAAGAAGTGGAGACGTGGAAGAAAAAAGACTTAAACAAAGTTCGCTTGTTTTCTGTGAGCAGTCTCCCTCTCTTCAAAAAGTCCCAGAGCACTTTGTCAGGCTTTTCCTCTTGTCCCCATCATTCTCCACCATGTAGTCCTTATTTGTGCACAGTGTCTGGTACACACAGTAAATGCTAAATAAATGATTGTTGACTGACTTAGAGTGCTTTCCTCACATCCCCCCACCCCCATCCAGTAGAGTGTAGGCTCCCTGAGGGCAAGGGCCAGTTTGTTTTTGTGGTTATATTTCCATCCCATGGCTTTCCATATAGAGCAGAGCAGACACATAGTGAATATTTGCTGAATTGGATGAGTGAGGGCTACCATTATAGACATTGGTTATCGTCAATACTAGAGCTCAGGTAGCAATAGGACACACCAGCCTAGGGGTGGCTAAGACCCAGGGATTAGACAGATGCATTGGCAGAAAGTAGGTGTTGTCTTTATTACTGTACTGTTCAACCCAGCCCAGAGCCATCCATTACCCACAGGGCCAAGGAAGCCACCACACAAAGGCCCAAGTAGAAGGGAAGCAAAAAACATTGGCTTTGGGACTAGGGAACTGGAGTTGAATTTCAGCCATGATACTGACCATCAGGGCACTCTCAGTCAAGTCAGTTAATTTCTCTGGGCCTCAGTTTCCCCATCTGTAAAATAAGGGGGTTGGAGTAGATCACTTCTAAAGTAAATCAGTAAATCTGACATTTACTGTTTGTGTTACCTTGGGTAAGCTCACTTAACTTCCTTGGGACTCAGTTTCCTCATATGTAAATGAGCAGGTTGGATTAGATAACTTTTATAGCCCTTTCTATTTTAAATCTATGATCCTGTGATAGCATTTATTCTGTGTTTTGAGATCCAGGAATCCTCATTCATCTCTACGTAGGCCTGGTGCCTACACTGAGGAGATGTCACAGGGATGGAACTGGGTTTGAAGAGTAGGCCTATCTCCAGAGCTTGGGTCAATGGGTACCCGGAGACCGGGCACAAAGGGATCTTATATAAGCCGATACAGTCTGATTCAATCCAACAAGCATTTATTAAGTGTTTGCTGAATGCTCAGCACTGTCCTTTGTGCTGGGCATCCAAAAACAAAGATGAAAGTCTCTGATCATCTGTTATATTCTCCTGGAGGATTCAAATTGTAAGTAACTCAGTATCTACACAGTAATTAGAGGAGGGAGAAGCATTGATGAGATGGAATTAACATGAGTAAAGAGGCATTATGTATACTATCTCATTTGATCCTCACAACCAATATTATAATAATACACAATATGAATACACCATGCATTATTCCCCCCATTTTACAGATACAAAACTGAGTCTGAGAGAGGTGAAGTGATTTACTACACAGGTGCTAAGTGTCTGAATTGAGAATGCAAGCCTGTGTCTACCTGACTGCAAGTCTAGGGATCTACCCATTGGGCTCTTGGCCTCCATCTTGGAACTGAGCCTTCAGGGATCTAGGGACTCTCAGATACAGAGGTGAGGAAGGAGAACATTTCCTGGCAGCATACTCATAAGTGCAGAGGTAGAAGAAGAAGGTCTGAGCTCAGGGAGCAGCAAATAAGCCAGTTTGGCTGGAACTTGCAATGAGTGGAGGGGACTTATAGACAAAGAGCTTGAAAATTTAGACCAAGCTGGGGAGTCTTGTCTTTTTTTCTAGTGCTAACAGGGTAACTGCCATAATATGAGCAGGGGAGAGACAGTCACATTTGTGGTATAAGGAGATTATTTTGGCAACTGTGTGGAGGATGGATTAGAGAAGGGGAGAAGCTGGAAGCTGGAGTTCCAATGGTCCATGCAAAGGGGGAAGGCGAAGGGAATAAGCATTTATTATATGCCCATTGTGTGTCAATCACTGTGCTAAGATCTTCACAAATATTATTTCATTTGATCCTTACAACAACCCTGGGGGTGGTGGTGCTATTTCTATTTCTGTTACAACTAGGGAAACTGAGGCAGACAGTGGTTAAGTGACTTGTCCAGGGTCAGATAGTCAGTAAATGTGTCAGGTCAGATTTGAACTTTTCTTAATTCCAGGCCCAGATGTATCTGCAGCACCACAGAGCTGCCTCTAGGGAAAGAAATGATAAGGACGTGGACTAGAGTAGCAGTCGTGGAGACAGCTGGCTGGCTTGGTGGATAAAATGCTGGGTCTGGAGTCAGAAAGGTCTTGTGAGTTCAAATCCAGCTTCAGACACTGGCTGGCTGTGTGACATTGGGCAAGTCATTTCACCTTTGTCTGCATTAGTGTCCTCATTTCTAAAATGGGGATAATTACAGTAGCTACTTTGAAAGGGCTGTTGTGACGATCGCTCAGATGAGATAATTGTAAAGGGCTTAGCACAGTGCCCGGCACATAGTAGAGGTATAAAATATTAGCTATTATTAGCATCATGTGATAGAGAAAGGAACAGCTGTGAGGCATGTTACGGAAGTTTAATTGACAAGACTTACCAATCAATAGGGTAGGGTGAGAAATAGAGAATGAAGAATTGAGGTCAGCTTGAATTCTCAACCTGTGTGACTGGAGGGGTGGATTCAGAGCAAAGACAATGAATTCTGATTTGATCATGTTGAGTTTAAAACATCTGTGGGACATCAGGTGGAGATGCCCTCAGCAACCTGACTTGGGGAGGATGAATAACATGGACAGGTCCAGTTCTGATTGCAAGGAACTTTCTGAGGCTTTCAAGAGTTAAATTTGACCTCAGAAGCAAGGCTGAGTGGAATGAAACCTATCCCTCACAACATCTACTTTACTTAAAACAAAACAGGATAGGCAGAATTGGAATTAGTGGAGAGCCATATAATAAGGTATACGCATGTGAGGAAATACAGTCAAAATACAGTAAAGCATGACAGAGAATATCTGGGAGGAAGGAACATAAGTGATTTTGTCATTCAAGTATACTATATACCACTGAGACAGAAAGAAGAAATAGATGAGGAGTTCGGGAAACAGATCACAGGCTGGCCCACATTGATGGGGGACTTCAGTGATCCAAACATCCATTCCCTCCTTCCTCCTCTCTCCTTGGGTGCTAGCTACAGTTTAATAAGGACATTAGTAAATTGGAAAGAACACAGAGGAGGGTAACTTGCATGGCAAAGATCCTTGAATCCATGACATATGAGGATGAATCAAATAACTGGGGTGTGTTTAGCCCAAAGAAGAAAAAGAGTTGGGGGACATGATATCTGTATTTGAAGGCCTGTCAAATGGGTGAGTGGGTAGTTCTAGGAACAATAGGCATAGGTCACTAGGGAGCTTGATCATATAGGCAAAACCATCTAATCATGAAAGCTGTGTCTAGGCAGAACAGGCTGCCTGGAGAGGCGCTGAAATCCCCCTCCTGGCAGTGTCTTCAAGCAAGAGGCAGGACTGCCCCTTGCAGGGCATATAACAGTGGGGAGTTCTTTTTGTTCGAGTTGAACCCAATGACTGATGAGGTCCCTTTAGCTTTCAAGTTCTGTGACTGGGAGTCTTCAAAGATAGACTGAAAAACACTTGATTATTTGGAAAAGGCTTCAGAATGCTTTTATTTCCTCCTCTCATCAGGTTTGATAAGAGACCGCAGTCCTCAAGACCATCCAGAATGAAAACAGAACAGAGGAGGCCGATAAATGGGAAGCTGGAAGAATGAGTAAAAGGAGGAGAAAACAAGGACAGATACAAGATATTAAGAAAGATGAAAGCCAGTGAAAGGGACAGAGGTGGCCCTGGGGAAAAGATAAGGAAGAGTCAAGAAGATAAATGCAAACAAATCAATTCTTAAGTCTTGTTTTTCTTCCTTTTTGGGTTAAATCTAAACCTTGTCTTAAGGTGAATTTTAGGAAATAAACTCACAAGGAGATCTAAATTCTAGCACAGCTCTGCCATTTATTAGCTGTTTGAAATTGAATGAATTTCTTCCTTGCTCTGGGTCTCTGTTTTCTCACTTCTGTATAAGAAAAGCACTTAGAACCAGAAAGGTGATAGTCCCACAGCATTCTGTCCTGGTTTGACCACATCTGGAAAACTGACTTTGAGGAATGGGCATCACATTTTAGAAATGACACCAATAAATTGGATAGCACCAATCCAACCCAACCCAATCCAATCCAATCCAACCCAACCCAATCCAATCCAATCCAGTCCAGTCCAGTCCAATCCAATCCAATCCAATCCAACCTGATCCAATCTAATTGAATCAATCCAATCCAATCCAATCCAATCTGATTCAATACCACAATTCCCAAGGGTCTTCTAGCTCAGAGATTCTGTGGTCCCAGTATGGGGGTGAAATGGATGATTGCTGAAGCCCCTTCTGCCTCTGACATTCTAGGTTCAAGTGCCACATGACTGTAGGAGTTTGTTGCCCATGAGGAGAGACAATATGGCCCACAGGAGAGTATTTGACTTGGAGTCAGTACTTTTGTTGTTGTTTAATAATTTTCAGTCATTCCCAACTTTTCATGACCCCATTTAGAGTTTTCCTGGCAAAGATATTGGAGTGGTTTGTCATTTCCTTCTCCAGGTCATTTCACAGATGAGGAAACTAAGGTAAATAGAATGAAGTGACTTACCTAGAGTCATTCAGCTAGTGCATATCTGAAGACAGATTTGAACTCAGGTCTTCCTGACTCCAGGTCCAGCACTCTGTTCACTGTGCCACCCTGATGCTGAGTTCAAAAACTGCTTCAGGCACTTATTTAATATAAAATCACATTCTATCTCAGAGCCTTAGAATCTGGGACCCCTCAGTCCTACCTTTGAAATGAGGGGAGAGGTTAGTTAAGCTCAATCTTTTTGTTGGAAAACAAAAGATTCTGGAAAGGAAGATAGAAAGGAAGAAATCCTAGAAATATGGGAAGACTTCCATGAAGAGATGTAGAATGAATAATAATTAATTGGCATCTTATGACTCTTAAATGTTGCCCCAATCATTGGATCCTCTCAACAACCTTGTGAACTAGTTCGGACAGGCATTATTTCCAATTTTTCAGATGGGAAAACTGAGGCTCAGAGATGTTAAATCATCTTCCCAAAGTCATACAGCTAATTAAGTCTCAGAGATGGGGTTGGAAACCACACATTCCCATTCTCATTGCACTTCCCAGCTCTTAACACAGTTCGTGGCTCATAGTAGGTGCTTAACAAATGTTTGCTAACTGACTTCGATGTTACCCTGTTTAAGTAAACATTCTTCTATTTTCATAAACTGCAAGATGATGTATCTGCCAGTTTCAGGTGCGATAACTTTTTTATTTTTGCTTGCCTACTTGCATGTTTGCTTTTGTAGCTGTTTTCTAAGTTTCGGATAAATAAATATTTTCCCCAAAGCACCCTTTGTTCATGAATACCAGGACCAGCTTCTCTTCTAGGTTCCCAAGAGTGCCTAGCTTTCTAGAAAGTAGGGCCTGGTTTGGAGGGTCATACTGACTGACCAGAACCCCACTGAGGTGCCCTTAATTTGTGGCCTGAGTTATAAAGAAAAACCTGCTAAGCCTATGATAAAACAACACTTAGCACTTATATTCTCTTGCTGTGATTCTTTGGCAGATGGAGGAATTCAGCCAGGACATTATTTTTGCCTTTCAATCAGAAGGCAGCCTGTTGTAATGAGGATGGTACTAGACTTAGAGTCAGGAAGGCCTGGGTTCTGATCCTACCTCAGACATTTACTAGCTGTGTGACCCTAGGCAAGTCACTTAATCTCTCTCATCTTCAGTTTTCTCATCTATAAAAGTGGGAATAATGCCGGCACCTACCTTGTAGAGCTGTTGTAAGGAGCAAAGGGGATATTTGTCATTTGTATTGTGTAAGTGGTAGGTGAGCTGAAACTGGATGGAAATTTGAGATTCCCAAAAGAGTAGGGGAAAAGGAGACAGGTTCCAGGCATGAGGGACTGAGTGTGCCAGGTCATGAAGAGCTTTTAGTAAAACCAGAGGAGTTTGTATTTGACCTTGGAGGTAATAGGAAGTTAGTGGAGTTGATTGAGTAAAGGGAGTGTCAAGGTCAGCTCTGTACTTTAGGAAAATCACTTTGGGAACTGTGTGGAAGATGAATTAGGGACCGCAGAGACTGGACACAGGGAATTCAGTCAGGAATCCATTGCAATAGCCTTGGAGAGAGGTGAGAAGGGCTTGCACTAGGGTAGTGACTCTGGAAGGAGAGAGAAGGGGATGGAAGGGAGAAAGGAGAGAAAGGATGCAGAAATAGCATGAGAAATGGCAATTCTGATGAACGCAGTGAGGGAGACTAAGGAACTAACAATGGCTCATAGGTCTTAGAAACTAGGTGACTGGAAGGATGATGTTGTCTTCAACAGAAATAGGGAGGTTTGGAAGAAGGCTGGGTTTGGGGGAGAGATAATGAGTTCTATTTTGGACATGCTGTTTCAAATGCAATAGCACACCCATTTCAAAACGTTCAAGAAGCAGTTCGTTATGCACAGCTGGGTCTGAGGCAACAGGCTAGAGATAGAAATACCAATATTAACAATAATAATGGCTTTGATGTTTGTAGAGTACTTCACAAATATTATCTCATCTCATAATCACAACCTTGGAAGGTAGGTGCTATTCTTATCCTCATTTTACAAATGAGGAAACTAAGGCAGAGGTTAAGTGACCTGTCCAGGGTCATGCAGATTGGACTCATATCTTACTGACTACAGTTTCAGCTGCTTGACTTTGAAGTCATCTGCAGGGAGATGGTAATTAAATTGATGGGAGTTGATGAAGTCACCACAGGAGTATAAAAGTTCCCCTCTATAGGTCTAGGACATAGTCTTGGACAGGTAGGTATTGGACTATTGGACTACTTCATCTAATTCTGAGATGCTGTGGCTCTATGATTAGGGTAGTGACTCAGTCAGTCAGTCAGCAAACATTTACTAAGTGCATACTATGTGATTGACATTGCTTTAAACACTGAGAACACACAGAAAGGCAAAAATAGTCCCTGCCCTCTGGGAGCTTACATTCTGATAGGGAAGACAACAAGCTCATGGATTGACACATATGAGATATATACAGAGTAGATGGAAGGTAGTCTCAGAGAAGAAGGTACTAGCAGAGGAAGGGACTGGGAAAGGCCACCTATGGGAGAGAGGATTTGAGAACAGGAATGGAAAAACAGAGATATTTGAGAAACATTTGATGAAAGAGTGAATGGAATGTGGTGATGGAGCATGGGGGCATGGAAGAATCAAGGACCCTTATGCAGTGGCTAAAGCATTGGCTTTGGAATAAGGAAGACCTGGGTTTGAATTCTGTCTCTGAAACATTTTAGGCTCTAGGCATATCACTTGAACTCAGTAAGGCTCAGTTTCCTCATCTGTAAAATTAGTATAATAATATACCCAGCACAAGGGTTTTTGTAAGGATTAATTGAGATGAAATGTGGAAAATACTTTATAAAAGTTGAAAGTTAGTTTTATTTTTATTATTATTATTATTCCAAATTTTCACTTTAAGAGCATTCTGTGCAGAATTCATTTCCAACAGGGCATTCTGGCATCCCTGGGTTTTCAAAGCCTCTTGATCAGGTGCTGGAAAAGCAATGAACAATAAGGCTTTAATGAAGCCATCAGTAGCTTTTGCAGCTGCTTCTGGAGACCAGATGGCAAGACCCCAGACATCATGGATTGGAGAAAAAACACCCCTTTTGACAACAGTCTGGGGGGCTGTCTTTGGAGTTTCGTTTTCAAAGCTACCTTCTCTACCTTCTGAAGTCATTGAAATGGAGCCACTGGAGAAGAGAGGAGTCCCCATTAAATCAAATTGCCTTGGGTTCAACTATAAAAGAAATATAGAGAAAAGGTATTGCAAGAAAACTGCACCTGAGTCAGAGTGCTTTGGCTGGCATAAGATTTGCCATTTGTGCTAGGCACTAACTACTGCTCAGGGAGTTTTGGAATTCCTGGCAAAATCACCATCGTCCCTCTCCTTTGCCCTCCATGGTGGCTGAGTCTAGTCAATTCTCTATCTTTCACATCCATTCCCTTCCCTTTCCATTCACCTCTTGTCTGTGCTACTGCAATCTCCTAATTAGCTTTCCTTCTTCCCACTGTTTCCCCTTTCCAATTCATCCTGCTGCCAAAGTGATTTACCTGGAGGGCAGGGGCTGTCTTTTGCCTCTTTTTGCATCCCTAGTTCTTGGCACAGTGCCTTCACTCTGTTAATTATTTCCTATTTACCCAACATTTAGCTTGCTTTCAGTGTATTTGCTTGCATAGTATCTTCCCTATTAGATTATAAGCTCCTCGAGGGCAGGGACCATCTTTTGCCTCCTTTTGTATCCTTAGCACTTAGCAAGATTCCTGGTACATAGTAGTTTAATAAATGCTTATTGACTGACACATAGTAGGAACTCAAATGGTTATTGATTGGCACATGGCAGGCACTTAATAAATTTTTATTGACTAGGTCACTCTCCTACTCTAGAAGATTTTAGAGGCTCCTTATTACCCTTAGAATCAAATACAAATTTCTCTAGCATTTAAAGTCCCTCATGATCAGATTCCAGCCTTCATTCCCAGGCTGGGAACACATCACCCCTTCTCACTCTACATTTCAAACAAGCTGTTCCATTTGCAGCTTCTCCTTAGGTGACACTTCATTCTCTCATTCTGTTGCCCTTGTACAGGCTGCCCGCCTCCACCTCTCCCTCCCATGCCTGGAACACTCTCCAGCCTCATGCCTCTTCACCCCTTCTCAGCTCAAGCACCATCTTATTTCAGAGGCATAACTTAATCCCCTCAGCTGTTAGTAATCTTCCCAGCCCCCCCCCCCAAGTTCCACTTTGTATTCCCTTTGTTGTTTTTATTCTTCTATCTGCATACATGTTGCTTACCCACCCCCAAAAGCACATGTTAATAGTAAGAATTTATAAAAATGCCTACCTGTGCCACTTATATTATAGAAGAGGAGACTTAGGCAGACGAAGGTTAAATGACTTGCCCAGGGTCACACGTCTAGTAAGTGTCTGAAGCAGAATTCTATCTCAGGTGTTTCTGACTCAGGTCTAGCACTCTATCCCCATTGAACTGTTGGCTCCCTGAGAGAAGGATTATCTTCTGCCTTTTTTTGTGTCTGTAGCATCATACAGTATCCCACTCATTATAGGCACTTAAAAATTCACTGCTTATCCCCTGTACCACCTAGCTGCCTAATATAAGAATGGAAGCTCTCTGAGGGCAGCAGGAGGTAATGACTTCTTGCATTTGCATAGCACTTGAAGGTTTGCAATGTGCTTTACAAATACTGATCCCCACAACAACCCTGAGAGTGCTATTATTATGTCCATTTTACAGATGAGGAAACAGAAGCAAACAGAGGTTAAAGTGACTTGCCCAGGGTCACACAGCCTGTAAGTGTCTGAGGTAGGATTTGAATTAACTTCTTTTTTGTCCTTTCATCTTCAGTACCTAGTACAGTGCTCGGCACATAGTGGGTTCTCAATCCAAGTTTGTTGAATTGGGGAATTGACAAACTCCTGACTGGCTGCTCTCCCTTTCTTCGGCTCTTTGGGAACCTGTGACATCTAAGGAAACCTTTGCCTTCCAGAGGGCAGGAAGGAATTTCTGGCAGGAAAACTTTGACCACCGGTGTAGAGATAGTATAATCAGGCATGCCCTGCCCCCTGATTTATGTTCCAATGTGTGGGATTCGATTTAATAAAACAATTCCCTAGGAACCTTATTTGAGCGCTGTCTCCTGTTATCTTTTGGGCCTATGGATGGCCCAGCAAATGCCCTAGATAGAAGTTATCTAGATTTTTGCAAAATCCTTGATCAGATCTCTCCATGTTGTTGTTTTTTTTTTCCGGGGGGAAGGAAAGGCAATTGTCATTAAATGACTTGCCCAAGGTCACACAGCTAGTAAGTGTGTCAAGTGTCTGAGGTAGGATTTGAACTTGTGTCTATTTTCTATTGTCCATTGTTCTTTAAAAATGTTGCTCTTAAAGAAAAAAATTGAAGTAAGTGTTCAGCTGTTTTTTCAGTACTGTCCAACTTTTTGTGACCTCATTTAGGGTTTTCTTGGCAAAGATACTAGATTGATTTGCCATTTCCTTCTCCAGATCATTTTACAGATGAGGAAACTGAGGCAAACAGGGTGAAGTGACTTGTCCAGGGTCACTCAGCAGGTAAGCTTCTGAGGCCAGATTTGAACTCAAAGATGAGGCATCCTGACTCCAGGCCCAGCGCTCTGAGCACTATGGCGCCACCTAGTGGCCCTGCCATCTGGATTGCTGTGTTCAGGTCCAGGTGCCACATTTTAGCAAGGACATGAATAATTTAGTGAGTGTTAGGACGCTAGCTGGTGTGGTGAAGGACCTTGAGACAGAGTCAAGCTAAGATTATTTGAAAGAGCTGAGACTCCTGAACAATTCAATTCACTTTGATTCCACAAGCCAGGTGTTAATAATCTGCTTATTATTTGCTAGTCACGGGCTAGGTGACAAGAGACAAAACTTGCCAGCCCCTGCCCTCGAGAAGCTGACATTCTGCTAGGCAGCAGTTCTTAACCTGGGCAATGTGGACTTGTTTTAAAAACATTTGATAACTGTATTTCAGTATCATCTGTTTTCTTTGTAACCCTGTATATTTTACTTTATGCATTTAAAAACATTATTCTGAGAAGGGGTTGGCATTGCCAGAAGGGGCCACGACACAGAAAAGGTTAAGAACTTCTATAAGAAGAAAAACAATATATACAACAGTAAGTAAAGTAAACTCGGAGTGAGTGAAAAATCTAAAATGTAGAAATTAAATGCAAATTAACTTCTTGGAGACGGTGATGCTTATAATTAGGGAGAACTGGAAAGGCCTTGTGTAGGACATGGTACTTGAGATGAATCTTGATGGGAGCTGGGGAGGGGGAGGTGAGAAGGGAGAGAACTCCAGGTAAGATGGAATAGGCTCTGGGAGGAAAAAGAAGGAAGGAAGGAAGGAAGGAGAGAGAGAGAGAGAGAGAGAGAGAGAGAGAGAGAGAGAGGGAGGGAGAAGGAGAGAAAGAGAGGAAGAGGAGAGAAGAGCAGGAGAGGAGAAGAGAGGGGAGAGACAGAGACAGAGCCAGGAACAGAGACAGAGAGGAACCAGTGCCAGAGAAACAAAATGATACTCTTTAAGAGTTCAGATATTAGGTTCTATGGTTCCTGGTCTGTTGTCATCACCATTTATTTCTAAGGATGTGCTTTTACCTCCTGTTTCTCTACCAAATATTGTATGGCATAGTTGAAAAAGAATTGTATTAGGAACCAGAGGGCCCGGGTTCAAATCCAGACTGCCATATTCTATCCGTTCGTCCTTGGGGCAAATCCTTCCTTCCCCTGGGCCTTACTTTCTTCCTGTACAGAGATGAGGGGGTGAGAGAAGACCCTCTCCAGAGGCCCTCTGGCCCTCAGCATGTGGCTCTGTGCTTCACAGAATCTGGCTGCAGTGGCCTTGGGGCCTGACTGTTGGTTCTCTGGACTCAATGTCTCTGTAGCCCAAAGGTGCTTGTCTGCCAGCTCAGCTGTGCCCATGCAGGAACCTCCAACTCCGTCAGCAGCAGTTCAAGGTCAAACAGGACTTTAAAATATGAGCACATGTCAGGGTTTGCCAGGGCATTGATCTTGCCCATTCCCATGAATAAATTAGCCTTGACAGGTGCAGTAAATTGTCGAGGCTACCACGTTCCAACAGTTAATGTTAGAGAAGGACAAGGAAAGCAGACATGCGCAGACTAGGCTGTTCTATGTCCTCTAAAGCAACAGAGACAAGAGCCAAGCTCAGACCATCAGGGTATCCTGCTAATGACCAAGCCAGATGGGGCTGGGGTAAAGGGGTGGGGGCAGGATGGAGATTCATTAGTGCAAATTTCCTTGTCTGAGATAGTCTGTTTTTGAGGGATTCTGAGGCCACCCCTCTTTAGGCCAAATCCTGTTCAAACTACCCCATCCTCTGCCTTGAGAGGCAGGCTCAGAGACATGAGCCCTGAAGAGAAAGCCTCATTTCTGGGCAGTACCATCTTTTTACTGTTTCTTCTTTGTTATTTTGGGTAACTTCTTCACTTCCCTATCCCCTGGCAGGGGGAAAGATGTCTGTTCATAGATCACACTCTAAGAGAAAGGCATGCTTGGTTAGGTGACTTATTAAGTCCTGGAGAAAAAGGGGAGTTGGGATTTTTCTGCCCAAGAAAAACAGCTAGAGCTCTAAAACAAGTCAAAATGGAGACTGGCTTCTGAGGATAACCCCTATACAGGTGACCAGCTTGGAATCATGAAAAAAATCAGACATTTTTATGAAGCAACAGTAGCCTTTTCCCATGCTTGGACCAAGTCAATTCAACAATCATTTATTAGGTGCCTATTATGTGCTAAATCCTGGCCAGCTTAGAAATATCTTGCAGGTACCATTTTTTTTCTTTTGCATATTGTCTCCCATTAAACCATGATCTCCTTGAAGGCAAGGACCATGATTTTGCCTCTTTTTGTATCTGAAGTGCTTAGCACAGGGCCTGGCAAGAAACGGCTCAAAAGATACTTGTTGACTGACTGAGATGCAGAGACAAATAGTGTGTCTGTATCTAGATCTACATTCTTACATTCTGCTTGGGTGGGTGGAAGGGGAGAAATAAGACCCACATAAATAAGCAAATACAACAGATAAGCTCACAGATTTAGAGCTAGATAGGGCATCACTGGCTACTTGGTCCAAGTCCTTTCTTCATATTAAAGATGAGGGAGCAGGGAAGTTAGGTGTTCTGTCCAAGGTCACTCAGGTAATAAGCATCCAAGGTAAGATTGACACTTGGGTCTTGCCTCTGGCTCCAGATCCAGCCTCTTGTACCATCCAGTCCTCCTATGAATGATACGCAAAGTCACCTGGAGTATTCCTTTTTCAATTCAGCTTAAAGGTCACCGTCCTCCATGAAGACTTCCTGCATTTTCCCCTATTTATGATTTCCCTCCTGAAATTATTTTGCACGTGTCTTCTATGTATTTTATTGTGTAGGTGCTGTCCCCTTGCCCCATGGTGGAATATAACCTCCCTGAGGGTTGGGACTATTTACCTTTTTTGTTTTTCCAATTTCTATCACAACTCCTGGCACACAGTAGGTGGCTAATAAATGATTTTGAAATAGAATTTGTGTGAATAGAAGTCTAAGGAATGAGGCTGGTGCCAGATTGTGGAGAACCTTGAATAGAACAAAATGGCGCTTGAGTGGCAAGTCACCATAGTCTTGTCTGACTGCCTTTCTCTAGGAGGGCTTTTATTCCTTCCAGTCCATTTGTCCTTATTGGTCTGGTTGCCTCATTGTGGGGGCCAGCAACTAAATGAAGACATTCATCCTCATGATGATATAAAGTACTGGTGAATGTATTAAAGGGAAATAAATAGCAACAAGGGGGAAACCAACAAAAAGAAAAGTCTGATTTTTATAAACTGAAACCAAACCTCATTGGTTAGTCTGTTCCAGGAATGGGTGACAGCACTGGGTCGTGGAAAGAATGCTGAATTACTCTGGAGTCAGAGGCTATGGATTCAAATCCTACCTATGATGAGTGCTTTCTGCATGACCTTAGGCAAGTCATTTCCCTTTTCATCTGTAAAACTATGGGGGTTGGGCTAAGTGTGCTCTGCGGTCTCTTCCAGCTTCAGATCTCTGACCCCTTGACCACTGCCTCCTGGCCTAGGGACTCTATCCTACCCTTTCCTTTTCAGATAATTGCTTTCTTCAGTGAGGTTAGGGCTACAAGCACGTGCAGGTAGGACAATATCGAAGGACTTTGTTGGGGTGAGGGGGATGCTCAAGGATTCCTAGCTGGAATCTCTAGGGACTTGGAAAACTTGTTCACCAAAATATTACGTGAAATAAGAGTAAGAGCTCATTTATAGAATGTCTTAAGGTTTGTTTTGTTGTTCATTTCAATAGTGTCCCACTCTTCATCACCACATTTGGGGTTTTCTTGGCAGAGATCCTGGGCTGGTTTGCCATTTCCTTCTCCAGCTTATTTACAGATGAAAAAACTGAAGCAAACAGAGTTAAGTGACTTGCTCAGGTTCACACAGCTAATGTCCCAGGCTGGATTGAACTCATGTCCTTCTAACTCCAGGTCCTGTGCTCTATCCTCTGTGCCACCTAAGTTGCCTGCTTTAATGTCTACAAAGTACTTTAAAAATAGCATCTCATTTGATCCTCACAATAACCCAGGGAGGCAGGTGCTATTATTTCCCTCATTTTACAGAAGAGTAAACTGAGGCAGATGAAATTAATTGTCCAGCTCAGGGTTACAAGGCTGCTAATCACCAGTAAGGAACACAGTCTCTCTGTGCCTGAGCATGGATTTGAACTCAAAGCCCAGTGGTCTATCCACTGTATTTCTTTAGCTTCCTCTGTTGACAGCCTCATTATCCTTGTTCCCCTTCTCCATGACATCATCTTTTTGAGTGTGGTCTAGCAACTTTTCTAAGTCAGAGCCCCCTGTGAGCCTCATCGCTGACTCTGGGGGGTATGGTCATTCCAAAGATCCAAGGTCAGACTTGAAAGATATTGACCCCATCTGTGAATCAGGGCTTCTACCAACTCCTGGGGCTGCCCATGACAAGAGATTTGTGCAAGAAACACTGGAACGAAGAGAGTGTGAGTACCTTGGGCCCTCCCACCTCATCCTCCTTATCCTCCCACACGGTCTGGTCAAGTCAACAGGTATTTATTAAGCTCGAACTATATGCCAAGCACTGTGTTTAGGTCTGGGGGTACAGAGAAAGGCAAAAACACATTTCTTATACCTTACAATTTTAATGGGGGAGAAAAGTAAATAATTAGGTATATCTACATTATTATATTAGGTATATCTACATCCTATATAGCAGAGTAGAGTATTATATTGTATTATATGTTTATATTATATTATATCTATGTCATGTCATGTCATATGATATGATATGATATGATATATAACTAGGTACATTCATGATTTATATGGAGTAGATGAGTAGATGGAAGACAGTTTGAGAAGTGAAGGCATTAGCAGGTATGTTTATATACACATGTATGTATGTATGTATGTATGTATGTATATGTGTGTATGTAACCAGGAAAGACCTCTTGCAAAGATGAAATTTCCCCATCTGTAAAACCAGAGTGGTTGGCTCAGTGGCTTCTAAAGTCCTTTCTAGCTCTTCATCTGTGATTTTACCAACCTTCAGTGACCTCCTCCGTTTCCTTTAACTTAAAGGGAAACTTTCTCAGCCTGGTAGGCAAACACTCCCTACTTCCCACCTCCTGACCCAGTTTAGCATTTCCACTGGCCATCCCTTATGTCTGGAATACTCTCGCTCCTCATCTCTGCCTCCTGGCTTTCTTCAAGTCCCAGTTAAAATCCCACCTTATACAGAATGCCTTGATTGACTCCCCCTAACCCTGGTGTTTTCCCTCTGTCGATCATTTCCAGTTTATCTCCTACGTAGCTTATTTATACACAGCTGTTTGCAAGTTGTCTCCTGTGAGCTCCTCGAGAACAGGAACTGTCTTTTGCCTAGCTTTGTAGCACTAGTGTTGGACACATAGTAGGCCCTTAATACATGTATATTGACGACCTACACTCTTCTGCAGAGTCTACTCCCCCAATCCCTCTGAGCTCCTGATCACTCCAGAGCATGCAAAGAACACCTTCAACTCCAAGCTATAGCTCGTGCTCAACTGCAGCCCACTAGGTCTTCTCTTCCAATTCTAACCATCCATCCAGGCTCAGCCCAAGGGCTGCCTCCTCCAGGAAGTTCTCACTGATTATTTTAGTGCCCTACCCTGAAGGGCAACTGTAGTATCCAGAATCTCTTTCTAACTACCTTTTCTCTGGATATTAGTGCAGCAAAGGCAAAGGTTAGACCTGAAATCAGAAGATGTGGATTTGAATCACAGAATTAGACAGAATTGCAGAATTCCAGGTCTGAGAGTCTTCAGGGGTCTCCTAGGCCTCCCTCCCTCCCCCTCTACAGAATACCTTTTAAAAAACAGGTCTTCCCCTCTTGGCTCAAAGACATCTATAGAGGTGAGGGAGTTCACTAGGTCTCATGGCCATCTGTGTATGCAAAGTAAATACCAAAGTAAAGTGCTTTGGTATTTACTGATCATTTAATGGATTTCTCTTTTAGGATCAGAGAACTCAGAATCATAGAGATAGAGCTAGTCCCCTAGTACAATCCTTTCATTTTACAGATGAGGGAACCTAGGAAGAACCTAGAACATCTAGAAAGGGTAAGTGATTTGCTTAGTAAGTAAGGTCACATGTCTCATAAGTAACATTGAAGGCACTTCAACCCTCCTATGCTTAGGCTCTTTCCGCCACTAGCTGGGCAGTAGAGTACAAGTCCCTTCATCTTACTGGGCCTCAGTATTCTCATCTGTAATATGGGCATAATAATATATACTCTGTACCTCCCAGAGTTATTTTGAGGTTACACTAAAAAGTGATACAGAAGTGGGGGTTATTTTGCAATTGATATCTCCTCCCTCAGAGTAAAGAACATTAGGAAGGTCTGACTGATTGACTGATAAATCTACCATTAATCTCCTATTATGGTCTCTTGTTATACAATAGCAGATAATTTCCCATACAAATCTTTAAAGGCAATCTGTGATTTCCTCAATCTTGAGGCTGGGGGGTAGAGATGTGGGTGGGCATGAAGTGGGACACCAAGTATGGAAACTGCAAATACCAACTGGGATCACAGTCTCTCAGTAACTTAGTAGACAAGGAGGGTGTATAGAAGGTGACTTGTCCAAAGTCACACAGCTAGCACTCAATCAACAAACACTTATAAGTGTCTAAGGTGCTAGCATTAAATTTTAGAATGCAAAAATCTTATAAAAGTAAATGTTGAAAACTATAAATAAATAAATAATTTTTAAAAACCAGTGCCAGCACTGTTCTAGGCTCTGGGGATCCAGATAAAAGGAAAACCATTTCTGCCCTCAAGAAGCTTACAATCTAGCTGGGAAAATAATACACATACACATGCCATGAAATATGTGTTGTTTCCACACATAAACATATATATGTATATTTGTTACATACCTAGATCTGCCTATTTATCTAGATATACCTAGGTAGATAAATATAAGTATATAGCAAATATTCATATGTGTATATGAAAGATAGATATCTGGGTAGATATCTAGATAAATAAATGTAGGTGCATAGCAAATATATATATGTATATAAATCTGGGAAAGATGGATATCGAGGTAGGTAGCTATAGGTATATATGTATATATGTGTATATATATCACCTTGGTTTTATTTTATATGTATATATATGCACACACATATGTGTGTATATATACATACAAATATACACATATACATACACATAGACAGGCAGATAGATAGACAGACAGACAGACACATACATACACAATAAATCCAAGGTGATTTTTTGAGGGGGAGTACTAAAGGCTGGGTGTGATCAGAAAAGGCCTTATGTAACAGTGGCACCTGAACTCAGCCTTGAAGGAAATTAGAGATGAAGAGGTGAAGATTTTAAGACATTGGAAACAACTGGTGGAAATGCACAAGCAACGGAATATGGCATGTCACGTATGAGGACCAAGAAGGACCATCCAGTTTGGTTGCACCATATATGAAGCAGAGTAATGGGGAATGAGGCTGAAAAGGTAGGCTGGGGCCTAGTTGAGAAGGTGTTTTTAAAAAGGCCAAACAGAGGGGTTTGTAATTGAATCCTTGGATCCACAGAATGTGCTAGTAAGTGTAAGTCTAGGTCTTCCCAAATGTTTGCCCAGTGCTCCATCCACTTCTTGTCCCTATGCCTCTATTGAGATCATTTTCAGAGGGTGTAAAAATCCAACCTCCAAGCACATTTTTTTCACTAGACATGCAAATGCACGAGTTTATTACTGCTCTGATGGTCCTGTTATTTAACACGCACTGAACAGCCCACCTAACACAACTCACAGATGTAGCCACGGATGCACTTTGGATTTTGTGCCTGCATTGGTGAAGGCTAATCTGCTATCAGCAAAAATACCATATGTCACACTCAATAGGCCTCTCATTGTATCTTGCGTCTTCCTGATCTAAATTGGAAATGGAGAAACAGCTTTGCCAGGGGTAGCTGATGCTTCACTAGTGTCTCCCAGAGACACGGTGCATACATTAAAACGTTGACAGCTTTACTGATGTGCTTGCATTTGCCTTCTTGCCGAAGCTTTTGTCTGTAACTCCAAAGCTTTGTCAAACACAGATCTCCGTTGGGGAGTTGGGGGTGGGGGCTGGGGGTGAGAACTCAGCTGCTCACTTTTCAGACGACTAGTAACTCTTTCAAGTCCAAAGTCTGGTGAGTCTGGCAGGCAGCATTATATACTGGAATATCCCTGGATCTGGGGGCCTGAGACCTGAGTTCAAGTCATGGGACCAGAGATTTAGAGCTGGAAGTTAAACTTCCATTTTATAGAGGGGGAAACAGAGACCCTGAGGTTAAAACACTTGCCCAAGGCCACAGAGTCAAGCCTCAGCTAAAATCCCACCTTCTTCAAGAAGGTTTTTTGAGGGGCTCCTTTAATGCTAGCACCTTCCCTCTGATACAACCTTCAACCTATCTTACACGCATTTTGTCATTTAGGTCATTTTCAATTCTGTCTGACTCTTCATGATCCCATTTGGGGTTTTCTTGGTGAAGATACCAGAGCGGTTTATCCTTTCCTTCTTCAGCTTGTTTTACAGATGAGGAAACGGAGGCAAAAAGGGTTAAGTGACTTGCCCAGGGTCATGTAGTTAGTAAGGGTTTCAGGCCAGATTTGAACTCAGAAGATGAGGCTTCCTGACTCCAGGACCTATGTGCACTATGTCATCACCTAGCTGTTCTTGTATATGTACATTTTGTAGGCATTTAGCTATTGCATGTGAGCTGTTGAGGGCAGGGTATATATATATATATATATATATATATATTTCCTCTCATTGTAATCTCAGAACTTACCACAGTGTCTCACATAGCCTAATAAAACCTTGTTTACTGACTGATGGAGCTAGTAAGCCTCTGAGGCAGGATTTGAACCAAGATCTTCCTTCCTTGAAGTCCAGTGCTCTATGCACTAGGGCAGGCTTCCCCTCTCTAAGCTATGCTTCTGCTGGTCTTAAATTGGTGGGACTGTGGGCAGGTCACTTTATCTCTGAGATTCCAGTTGCAAATCCACAAAATGGGGACAATGTCTGTAGCAGCAACCTCACTCAGGGCTATTCTGAGGCATAAACAAGATAATATATTTAAAGTACTTTGGAACCTTTATAGTATAATATAAATGTCAACCATAATTATTACCCTGTAAAATGAGGATATGCTAACACCGCCAACCACTCTGAGTGTTTCTGGGGAAAGCTCCTTGTAAATCTTAAAGGACTAATGAAATGGTAAAAGGTTGGGAAAGGTGACTTCACTGGCATAGGGAAGTCCCAGATGAGGAAATTCCTTCTACCAACACACGACAGCACCTTCTCTGCGACCTCGACGGCTGCCAGATGCATTGAGAGATGAAGCCATTTGCTCAGGGTCTTACAGCCAGTCAGAGATGGGACTGAAGCACAGGTCTTCTGTGGCAGCTTTTGTTTTTCCCTACTTCCCAGGTGTCTCAAGTATCTGCTGACTCAGTTCTCTCATCCACAGCATCATGAGGCCATCCAGTCTGACCTTCCCATTTTACAGATGAGGAAACAGATGCCCACAAACTTATGGACCTGACCTGGGTTTTTGTTGTTGTTTGGACACTGAGGGATGTTTTAATTTGGAAAGCCACAGGGATGACCAGTAGATCTGACAGAGGAGCAGATTGACACAATCTTTCTCGCAGCAATGTCAACATTGATTTATTTATGGTTCTAGAATTGGAAAGGTTGGGGGTAGGCAGGTTTGGGGGCAAATCCTACAAGGCTTGATGTCTAGCCTGAAGATGCAGCTGCAGAACTGGGCTGGAGCCAGCCTAGATATATTGGGTCCTGGAGGTCCTCACCAATCAGACAATGGCGGCTCAGAGCAGGAACTTGGAGCTGAAAGGGTTAAGGATTCCAAGGCATGGTCTCGTGTCCTTTCTGAGAGTTGTTTGTTGTAAGGATAACCAGGGAGAAAAATCTATTTGAGTATTTTCCTCAGGCACAGTTGAGTAAAGACCACATCACCCAAAGCTCCCTGAGGGCAGACAGTGCTGTTATTCATGGAATTACTAGAAAATTGTTCTTCTTTAGAAAAGGTGTAACACACATATATGTATGTATATAACACACACAAACATTTATGTTAAAACACATATATGTGTATATATAATACACATATATGCTATATGGCATACAAATAAATATAGCATATACTACATACACTGTATAGCATATATATGTTATATATACACATATGTGTGTGCATTATACCTTTCCTAAGAGGTGTGTATAAATACATACATATATAAATAATATGTATAGAGAAATATAGTTATATTGTAAATATACTATATACATATACAATGTAACTATCTATCATCTATCTATCTATCTATCTATCTATCTATCTATCTATCTATCTATCTATCT
>NW_027185588.1:542174-546386 GCF_028583685.1 Petaurus breviceps papuanus
TCTATCTATCTATCTATCTATCTATCTATCTATCTATCTATCTATCTTTATCTCTTGAACTTGGAGTCAGGAAGACTTGAGTTCAAATTCAAACTCAGATACTTGCTAACTGTGTGACCCTAAGCAAGTCACTTCACCCTGTTTTGTCTCAGTTTCCTCATCTGTAAAATGAGCTGGAGTTGGAAATGGCAAACCAATCCAGCATCTTTGCCAAGAAAATTCCAAAATAGGGTCAGAAAGAGTCAGACACGACTGAAAAATGGCTAAATAACAAAAATGGATGATGGGATGTAAGATGAGAAATCAGATAGAATTATTAATAGTCCTTGCTCCTTGAGGAAAGGAACTGTCTAATTTTTTTTTTTTTTGGTCTCTAGGGTGCTTAGCACAGTGCCTGGTACAGAGTAAGGGCTTCCTAAACACTTGTAGATTTGATTAGATGATGGATTCAAGTAGTTGAAGGGTTTTCACAGGGAAAAGAGATTAGATATTCTGCTTCTCTCCAGTGAGAAGAATGAGGAGAAATGGGTAGAAGTTTTGGGAGGAAGATTTAGATTTGATGTCAGGAGAAACTTCCTCAAAGTAAAAACTGTCTAATGGAGAAAGTGAGTTCCCACTTACTCCAGCCTTCAAGCAAAGGCTTTGGTCTGCTGGAGAGGGAGCTCTTGTTCAGGCATGGCTTGGACTATCCAGATGGCCCCCAAAGCCCTGTCCAACTCTGAAACTCTGCTTTTCTCTGAAGACATTAATTTTGTTGTTGCTAAGTTGTTTCAGTAATGTCTGATTCTTCATAATCCCATTTGGGATTTGTTTTTGTTTTTTTTTGGCAAGGATACTGAAGTGGTTTGCCATTTCCTCCACCAGCTAGCTCACTTTACAGATGAGGAAACTGATGCAAATAGGGTTAAGTGACTTGTGGAGAGTTACACAGCTAGTAAATGTCTGAGGCTGGATTTGAATTCAGGTCTTTGTGACTCCAGGCCCAGCACTCTATCCATTGTATCACCTGATTGCCCTGAAGGCATTAATAGCTAATAGTAATAATGATAATAATACTTTAAGGTTTGGAAAAGTACTTTACAAATATTATCTCATTTGATCCTCACAACAACTCTGGGAGGTAGGATGCTTTTATTATCCCCATTTTACAGATGCTAAAATTGAGGCTGAAAGTGACTTGTCCCACTGTTTTTATATTGACCCAGGACGGGGGTGGAGAACCTTGAGTGCAGTCTTTTAACTGAGTCCAAGTTTTACAGAACAAATCTTTTTATTAAGGGGATTTGTTCTGTGAAGTTTGGATTCAGTCAAGGGGGGCCACACCTGAGGACCTAGAGGGCCACGTGGTCTCGAGGCTGAAGATTCCCCTCCCCTGACCCAGGGGATGAGCTTGAAGATATGTGCTCTCCTTCAGCAAATCCACATATGATCAGGTCAGCTTAAGGAGTGTGAAGAAATTAACAGATCTCCCCAAAGAGGGTTGAAAGAATTTTGCTAAAATGAGGGGAAAATGGAAATGTTTTCCTTTAACTATAATAGTTCTTGAAAGGTCTCTGCCTCCTACTTTATCTAAAGCTCCCATTTAGATAGTACAGCCTTTTCTGGCATGAAAATCTCACACAATTCTGCAGTGCTCCGGGGAAGGATTACAAAAACTCTTTAAAGTGGATGAGTAAATACACACTTGTCAATACAAGTCTGAATAACACAACTGGCCCTGGGCAGCTCCAGTTTTCCCTGAGTAGAGAATGCTTCACCACCTCTATTTACAGTTATACTCCAAATCTTGGCTGTGCCACCATCTTCCACTCTGTAACACAGTGCTGCCTCCCCAACCCACCAATAAACAAGCCTACACCAGATTCACAAATTGCACTTTTTTTTTCACACCTGGGGTGAGTTTCAGAAAACTGTCCTGGGAAAGCAGCGTGAAAATTATCCTCAATTCAATCTAGAGTCAGGAAAATCTGAATTTAAATCTGGTGTGACCATGGGCAAATCACTTCACCTCTGACTGCCTCAGTTTCCTCATCTGTAAAATGGGGATCATAAGAGTTCCTACCCCCTGGGATTATCATAAGGATCAAATAAGATAATATTTGTAAAGTACTTAACTGCCTGGTACATCGTAAGCTCTTAATAATTAATAATAATAACAATAATAATAATCTAATTCAGCTGGGGTGGGAGAAGGAAGTAAGGAAGGAAAGCTCCTGCTTGGGGATCTACAGCAGGTTTTTTGCGTGGGGGAATGATCCAGTCAGACCTGTGCTTTAGCAACACCAACCGGGCAGCTTTGCAAAGGACGTGCTCTTCCTATCTGGGCAGTCAGCTCAGTTGTTTCTAGCTGCTGAAGGTATATGTGTACCAGCATCACCCTCGAAATTGTGCTGCTCTGGAACAAAGTCTCAGTTATTCCACCTTACCGTGTTTCCCTGATAATAAGACCTATCCCGAAAATAAGCCCTACCCTTACTGTGTAAGATTCCTCTAAAATAAGCCCTCCCCCGAAAATAAGCCCTATTGAGATTGCTACTGTAGTGGTGATCCTCTGCGCTACATGCTACATTACAGTACCCTGTGTATGCACCGTCCCCCCCGTGAAACGCACGCCGCGCTCTGAGCTGCATCCAATCAGAGCTGCAGCAGTGAGCGTGTCATCCTGTTCTTTCCCAGTGATTTGCTTATTGAATAAAGGTACATTTTTTTGTTCACATTTACCTGTTTATTAAAATTGCTGTCAATGTTCATTAAAATAAGCCCTCCCCTGAAAATAAGCCCTCTGGTGTTTTTCTGTCCAAAAAATTAATAAGACAGTGTCTTATTATTGGGGAAACACGGTATTTATTGTTTTGCCCGTGCCCATTCCCATGCACGCACGCGTGCACACACACACACACACACATACTTTTCCTCCCCCAAATATGGAAGGGTTTTCTTTCTGATCTGCTAACAGGAAACCCAAAGCAAAGAACTATCCCAGTTACCACCTTCCTTTTAAGTCCTGGGGCAAGAAGTCAAGAAGCACTAATCTCTTTTTGCACAGGAAAGCCAAGGCAAGGTTGGGGCTGAGCTTTTTGTTCAGATGGCATGATGAAGGGGAAAATTCCATTGATAAGTTCACAAATAACTTTGTAGAAAAATGATAATTTCCCCCAGCTTCTGGGGAGTTGGGTTTTTTAAATCTAGACTGGTCTTCTGTCCTATCTCCTTCCAGTATTCTTTGGTTTCCCACAAGTTAAGTGTATCCAGAAGAAGCAGCTGTATCTAATGGAAGGCAAGACTGAAGGGATGTGACTGATACCATGGTCAAAGGGCCTTCCTTCTTTCAATCCCCGGGATTGCAGCTTTTGCTGAGGTTTCAGCTTTGAGCCTAGTACCCTGATCAGTTCTGGGCATATGAGCAAATGCATGATAGAAAGTATTACAGTTTATGGGCGCCATGCAATGTTTATGCCAAATGGGCAGATGCTCTTCCTTGAATGGTTTCCAAAGTCCCTTCTTTTGAGAGTGCCTTTAAGATCACCCACAAGCTAAGCCTCCATCAGTGTGGCTATTTCATGCTAGAGTACCATCGGATAACGTTTATTATGCTGCTCTTTGATGAAGCACTCCACTCTATTCAAGGTTACCGAGACTTCCAATAGCATCTCATTCTGTAGAGTATACATCATCTTTACGGTGACACCCTTGGTTCCCTCCAACTCATAACACCAAGCAGGCTTTACACTCAGAGTTCAAAATTACAATGCTGCCTTTCATAGAACATTCAGCTTGCTTGCTTTGGGGCTGTTAGAAGAATAGGAAAATGGCTCCAGAAAGAACATCTGCCCATTCATTGTGATAACGCATTAGTTCATAGTGAACTCTCTCAGTGTCTGATTATTCACCAGTAAACTCTGGTTGAGACACAGCCTCAGACAGGGTTGAGTTCAACCATTCCAATCTTGGCTTTGGAAACTCATCTGTCACTGAGGCCTCCAGCTGTATCTTGTAATGTCTTTCATGGCCCCCTCCCAAGCTGGCAATGATGCATCTTCATGGTTTATGGAAACATGTACTAGGGGAACAAACCAATGGCAACAAAACCAGTAGGGGACTGCTGGAACATCTTTGGGGTGAGGGTGATGCTATTCACAAATTAAGACCATGTTCACCCATATCAATTCATAATTAATCTCTCTCTCTGTCTCTGTCTCTCTGTCTCTGTGT
>NW_027185588.1:551386-587173 GCF_028583685.1 Petaurus breviceps papuanus
GAGAGACAGAGAGGGAGAGACAGAGAGAGGGGGAAGGATACAGAGAGAAAGGTCTGAATTTCAATTTTGTGCAAACAGGAAAGGGCTATTTTCTTGCCTTTTTATTCTCACCATTCTCTCTCCGGCAAGATCAGAATCTTGTCATCGATGTCTCTGTCTGTCTCTTTCTCTCTCTGTCTCTCCTTAGCTAGCTCCCTCACTAGTCACCGCCTTGTGTTCCACCCAAGAATGAGGGAGTTGCCTATTAGGCAACCTATCATAGGACATGGACCAGTAGGGAAAGGAGATGCTAGGGGCAAGAGAAAACAAAAACAAGAACACAACTACTCCTTACCCAACCTTAATACCACTGCTTAAATCATTCTTTTCCCAAGGGAATCCCTGATGATCAGGATTCACATGGAATAATCTTTCTCCTGCTTGGCGGATTGTTTATCAGTAAAATCCCTTCGGTTATTCTGGAGCCTCCCATTTGGAAAGATAATTTCCCACTCTGCAGCAACTCCTTTTGCTGCTATTTTTAATCCCCTCAAAATCCGCTCCCCAACACTGAAAGATACTTAGAGAAAAATTTTTACTTGTTGAGAACGATGCAGAAGCAAATAACTTTTTATATAAAAAAACAAAAAACAAAACAGGGGCTGCTAGGTGGCACAGTGAGTAGAACGCAGGCCCTGGAGTCAGGAGGACCTGGGTTCGGATCCAGCATCAGACACTTAACACAAAAAATAGCCATGTGACCTTGGGCAAGTCACTTAACCCCAATTGCCCTCCAAAAAATAAAGAGAATGGGAAATAGGCACTATACCAGGCACCGAGGACATAAAAAGAATGAAATAATTCCTACCCTCAAGGAACTTATATTCTACTGGAGAGATATGACACATATACAGATAAATATAATACTGGGGGGGGGGAAGAGTCAAAGAACAAAAATACAAAATACTCTAGGAAATAAATATTCCTAGAGGATATCTATAATAGGATGTCCTAAAGGATATATACATATATATTTAGAATTATCAATGTGGCTAAATGTTAATTACAGTAAGCTAAAGTTTTCAAAATTTCATATTTTTTTCATAAAATTTTCAGTTTTCCACAAAATCTAATTTTCCTTCCCCAGTGAATGGCCATGACACTGTGTATTTTACTGCCCACAACAGAAAGCTTCCATAGAATGCTGTAGACTTAGAAAAAGTTCCCTATCCCCTCACATCAGAGAAATGGGAAATAGGGATTAGCGAAAGGACCCTGGCTTTCTAAGGTCCTGGCTTACTATGTCAGATCTTTTCAGGGTTAATACTTTATTTATGGAGCCTTGAATGATAAAATGCATTAGAAAGGTGCTCAGTCAACCAACCAATTAATTAACAAACATTTATTAGGTACTTAATAAGTGTTAGGTACTATGCTAAACTGAGAGTACAAAGAAAAAGAAGCAAAGTCCCTGCCCTCAGGGAGCTTACACTCTAATGGGGGGAGACAACACCAATCAACCAACCAATAAGCATTTATGTGTCAGTCACTTTTACTAAGCACTGGAGACCCAAAGACAGAATTGAAGTTGTCTCAGAGCTTACACTCTAAAGAGGATGCATACATACATAAATATTATCTCAGAAGATACATACAGAGTAGACAGAAGGTTGCTTTAGAGGTGATGGCACTCAAGGCTTGCTACAGAGAGAAGGTGGCATTGAGCTGAGTCTTGAAGGAAGCCAAGGATTTTAAGAGGCAGAGAAGAGGAGGGATGTGTTCTAGGGATAGAAGAAGCAGTCATGTGAAAAATCCCCACCCTGGGTGGGGCTTCAAGAATGAGGCAGGACAGGGCAGGACAGTTGTCCAGCTTGGGTGATTTTTGTGTTGACCTTCCAAGAGTTTGGGGACTGGGTTTCTATAACACATACTAGCCAGGGTTCAAGTGCTGCCTCTGACATACACTGGATGTCGGACCCTAACTTCTCAGAGCTCCAGGTAGCTTTCCTAAGATTGTGAGTTTCAGATTTGAATTGCTAGGGGAAATTTCCTCACTAGGGGCTTTCTATATCGAAACAATCACAAACGGAAAAATATATGCAAACAAATTTTTTTTTAAAAAGTCAGGAATTTGAATTGAATCTTGAAGGAAGCTAGGAATTCTAACAG
The DNA here is from genome assembly GCF_028583685.1 of Petaurus breviceps papuanus. NCBI lineage: Eukaryota > Metazoa > Chordata > Mammalia > Diprotodontia > Petauridae > Petaurus > Petaurus breviceps. The sequence goes on from NW_027185588.1 coordinate 553,535, forward strand.
AGGCGAGGAGAAAGAGTATAAAAGGTATGGGGGACAGCCTGTACAAAGACCAGAATGTGAACGATGGAAACTCATGTATGGGGAATATTAAAGTCCAAGCTTGGAGTTAGGAAAGATCTAGGCTCAACTCCCACTTTCAAAACATACTAGGCAATGGCCAATTCATTGTATCTGAGCCTTAGTTTCAGAATCTGTAAAATGGGGATAATAAGACCTATATTCCCTACTCACTGGGTAGTTGAGAGGGAAGTGCTTTGTAAGCTTTAAAGGGTCATTGAAATGAGAACTGCCATGATTATGATTCTTCTCTGGTGTTAACTTGGTCTTTTCCAATGTGTATTAACCCTTCTAACCATCATTGACAACAGCTGTCATTCTGCCCAAGGTGAGTAATGTAAAACATGTTTCATACCCCTGATGTGCTGGGAAGTAAATAAACTATAATCCATTAGAAAGAACTATTGATTTTTGTTTCCTGAATCATTTAAGCTTAATAGGTTCATAATTTGGACCCATTACCAAAATGAATTCAGAGACTGTCCTGGCGCCACTTTGCTGTGTTTATGAGCTCAAAATGCTCCAATTAAGTGCATTTGCCTTTGGTATCACTGGTGTTTGCATTGTGGATGGGGAGGAGGCTCTATAGAGACATTCCCATAGCTAAGAGTCCTATGGTGTTTTCTGTGTCAGCAGCAGCTGTAAGCACGAACTGTCCCAAGACCCAAGATCAAAATATGAGGGTGGATGGAACCTGGTTTACTGGCCTCACCTCTCCAGCCTGGAGGAAAAGGAGGAGGAGCAGGAGGAAGAGGAGGAGGAGGAGGAGGAAGAGGAGGAGGAGAGGAGGAAGAGGAGGAGGAGGAGGAGCAGGAGAAGGAGAGGAGGAGGAGGAAGAGGAGGAAAAGGAGCAGGAGGAGAGGAGGAGGAGTATCTTCGTGTCAGAGCTTATCCAAACCTATTGGCTTCTGCCAGAAGTCAGTCAATAAACATTTATTAAGCACCTACTATGTGCCAGACATTGTGCTAAGTGGTGGGGATACAAAAAAAGGTAAAAGATAATTCCCTGCTTGCAGTGGAGGAGGCAATATGAAAGCCAGTCTGCACAAACAAGCTCTAGCTAGGCTCTATTGGGGATAATTGACAAAAGGGAGCCATGGTGTGGTAAGGCACGGCTGCTACCCCACCCCCAATCCCTGCCTCACAGGGTGCAGGGGTGGGGGACCTGTGGCCCCCAGGCACATGTGGCCCTCTAGGTCCTCAAGTGTGGCCTCAATCAAAAGGCCACACCCAAGGACCTAGAAGCACAGATATGGCCTCGAGGCTGCAAGTTCCCCGCCCCTAGCAAGAATGATTAAGACCCTGCACCTTTGATCCTTGCCCAGCAATAACTACTACCCAATATTACCCCTATGGCTAATAATCTCCCACTATCCATTTCTCTCTCTATTAATCAATCACTGGCTACAAAGGATAAAACTATCACCAATTCCCATCTCCTCTTCTCTCATCTCTACCTGAGCAGTGTACCACCCTGACATTAGCTACATTCTATTGTGCCTTCTGGAATTTCATTTCTAATATAAATATACATCCTTTCTTCTGGACTTTTCATATACCAGCCTTCTTTGAGACCTGGATTCCCTTAATAACACTGCATCCCTGGCCCTACTCTCCACCATTACACTTCCCTGACACTCTCCAACACACTAGTCCTAGAGAGAAAGTCTGGATACTCCTTGCTCTCCACTGCCATTTCCAGACTCTCCCTTTACTGCATCAATGAGCACCATCTCTTCTTTTGAAATTCTTAATGTCCTAAAATTTCTACCCAATCTAGATTACAGCAGCCATTGTGTACCAAACTCTGGGTTATTCCTTTTTCAAGGGCTCAGCGATTGCCATACACTCCTTTACTACTCCCCAGCTTTTGCCTTAACACCCTGGCACTGCATTATCAAAGTTGATGCCACCCTCAAACAAAAACTTCCAATTCTGCAGTCTTCTTAAATCGCATGTCCTATTCCATTATATTCCATTCCATCTCAGCCACACATTCACATTCATGGACTGCACCCCACTATTCCCCATAAGAGTTCTACTTTGTTAACAAAAACCTCTGAAATCCCTGTATCTTACCATATTCTCCTATCATTCCATCTTACACTATGCCTTATCCTTCTAAACTCATTATTTTCCTTCATTAAGACCCACCCTCCCCAATCCCTCCACTCTAGGACTTTCCCTCAATATTACTTATGCTCTGACTTTATATCCTTTTTTCTCCAATTCTGACCCTATATCTTTCCACAACACCTGCTCTCTATTTCCCAGAGGTGAGTTTCTTCTGGACCCTCCATTTTGCAAAGGCACTCAGGCTAGCCTGCCATCATTTCCCTTATGTCCCTGTTCTTGACTTTCTGGACTTCAAAATCATGCCCCTGTACCATGTATCTTCATTTCCTCTCCTCTATCCTCCTCTTGAGTGTTATTTTCCTCTATTAGAATGTAAACAAATGTCTTTCTTCCCTTCCTTCCTTCCTTCCTTTCTTTCTCTTTCATTTGTATCATCTGTACTTAGCACAGTTCCTGGAACATAGCATTTAAAAATATTTTAGTTGTATCTTTCTTTCCTCCTCCCTCCATTCCTTCTTCCCTTTTTCCCTCCCTACTTTCCTTTGTTCTTACCTTCCATCAATTCAATTTTACCCTGTCCTTTATTCTTGAATCCCATGCCCCCTTGTTCTATCATCTCTTATCCTTGCCAAACCTTAGCCTTGTATTAATCCCATTATCAGTTACTTCATTCCTACTCCTGTGCTGCTAAATAGAGCTAGAGGAAGTCATATAACTGTGCTAATTGGATACATTATGAATTCATGCTTTTCAGATTCAACTGGGCTCTTACTTACAGAAGGCAATCCTTTCGTTTCCCCCTGATTCCCTTTATCAGTTCCCACAAAAGCTTTTCCATATCTTCTCTACTCAAATCTCCCATTTCTCCCCTTCTTCCCACTTTTTCTCCATCATTTTTGTCTATTGCTCTCCTGAAAAATTAAGGTTATTGAGAAAGAGCTCCCTTTTCTTTCATTCTCTTCATCTTAAATCCACTTGACATCATTCTCTCCTCCTTTTCCTTAATCTCTAACAGTTGGGTGGCTCTTCTTTTTGACGAAATCATCCCCTCTACAGGTGCCCTCCTTGATTCGATCTCCTTCAATATTCTCCAGAAATCTCAGTAATCTCCCCCTTTAATCTTCAACCTTTTCTTAATGACTGGTTCCTTCTCCATTACCCTTAAATAAGCCCAAGTCTCTTTGAGCCTTAAAAAACCTCCACTAGACCCTAACATCCCCTTACACTATCCTAGATCTTCCTTCCCTTTCTCAACCAAAATGCTGGGGGGAAAGTTTTTTATACGTGTTGTCTCCACCTCTTGTAGTTCTGTTCTGTGATGGGTTGGAAGGATACCAAGACCACATACAGAAATACTGATGCCAAGGTAATGCATTCAAGCAAGCAAGCACAAAGTATACAGGGGTATACACACAATGGGTGGTGGACCAACCCATTGTTCTCCCTAGGCTTCTGATACACCGGGGTCTGCAGCTTCCAAAGCATATTGTCACTGCCTCCAAAGGGTTCAGTGTTTACAGTTAGAGGGTCACTTATCTGTCCCAAGTTAATCATGGTGTGAGTGATTAACCTCTGGCTTCAGGCAACTAATAAATGCTGCCACTTTGATTCAGGTTCCCATTATCTCCTTCCTAAAGTATTTCAACAATTTTCCAATGGTTTCCCTGCCTCAAATCTCTCCCCACTTCAACCCTTCTTGCACAAAGTTGCCAAAGTGATTTCCTTTAAGCTCCTTTCCTCAATCAACTTGGATGGCTCCCATTGCCTATAGAATCAAGCGAAATCTCCTTTGTTTAGTTTTTAAAGCCCTTCTCAATTTGGCCTTCATTCTAGCCTGATGTAAATTACTTCTCTTCCCACAATCTGTAATCCAGCTAAATTGACTGCCTCTAAATTCCTCTTTATGTGAATTAGCCATCACGAGTCAAGGCCGATCAAAACAAAATGTGTCAGAGGACATACATTCAACTCCTCCCTCAGTTTCACTGACTGTGTGACCATAGGCAAGTCACTTAACCCTTCTTAGCCTCAGTTTCCACGTCTATAAAATGGGAGTGATAAATACATTTTGTTTATTGCTTTCCACCAATTGGATATAAGTTTCTTGAAGGCAGGGGTTATTTCGCTTTTGTTTTTTGCTTTGTCTTTGCATATCCATGACTGACCACAGTGCCTTACCCATAGGAGACACTTCATAAATGTTGTTGGTTAATTGTTTGAACCTGGACTAAATCCGTGAAATTCAAGTCAGAAACCCCAGTTAATTGTTATGTGAACTGGGGAGTCAAGAGACCTGATTCTAGCCTTGTTTTTGCTCCTGACCAGCTAGCCTGTGTGACTTTGAGTAAGCCCCTCTCTGAACCTCTGAGGTTCCTCATCTGCAAAATGAGGTCAGACTGGGTGATTTCTCAAGTTCCCTTCCAGCTCCTTCAGGCTAGAATGGATTGATCATGACTGAGAAATACACAGAAGCTGGGCTTGTCTCAGCAAGTGGGACTTGATTTCTGGAGGGAGTTTGACACTCAATCGCACCAGAAGAAACTCGGAGGAGCCTGACAAATAAGTGACATCACCAGCCCTTGAAACCAGAGCTCACACACACACACACACACACACATACACACACACACAGATACACACATACACAATTTGTGGAGAGGACAAGACTGATTAGTGAATGCCTGTCCCTTGGAAAGCTGCTGTAAGCAGCAGAGATGGCTTCTTCCTGCAGTCTGCTGCCAGGCAGGCAGTGGCTCTGATCACAGGCTTCCCATTTGCTTGATTCAGTGACAGAAATTGTTTAGTGGTCCTTGCTTCCCTTACTCATCAGATGCCTTGGAGAGTTTTCCAGGGCTGCTGATCTATTCTCTAGGCAGCCATGTGGAAAGGGTTTCAGACAGCTCTGAACCTCCTGGGGAAGGCAGACACCTGGACCTGACCAGTCTCAGGCATACATTAGTTCTCTTCTCTCTGCAGGGACAAAGCCATCTCACAGTCATTTTCTGACTATGCTCTCATGGCCTGGCCCAGATGGCAACTCTGACTATGTGGCAAAGGACAAAGAGGTGGCACTGTGGGCTGTAGAGCACCAGAGACTAGGAGTCAGGAAGGCCTGAATTCAAATCTTAACTCAATTCCTAGCTAGATGACTCTGGATGAGTCACCTACCCTTTCTCAGCCTCAGTTTCCTCATCTGTAAAATGTTGATAATAAGAGTATCTATTCCCAGGATTGTTGTGAAGATCAAATGAGAAAACATAAAGAATGTGTTACATAAATGTGAGTTATTATTGTTGTTTGGATGGTCTCACCTTGAGAGACTATTGTCTGCCCTGGACCTACTATGACCCCTCCTACCTGAAATTCCCACCATACATTATTTCTCTGACTTAGAAAGCAAAAATGGGATTGCTATCCATAGGAAAGAGCATGGCACAGTGGAAACAGAACTCGATTTGTGGTCACTGGGCAAGGGTTCGTTCATGTGTTGCCTATTGAAACTTATTACCCATGGGACTTTGGGCAAGGCAATTAAACTCTCTTGGCCTCATTTTCCTCATCCACAAAATAAGAGATAATTATAGCCAGAAGGGACCTCAGAAAGCCATCTAGTGCATCCTCACCTGACAAATGAGGAAAATGAAGCTGAGAAGATCCTTTCTCAGGGTCACATAGTAAGTGTCTGAGGTGAGTTTTGAACCTCCTCTTTTTGCTTTCAAAGGGCAGCTAGGTGACCCAGTAGATAGAATGCCAGCCCTGTAGTTAGGGGGACCTGAGTTTGAATTCAGCCTCAGACACTTCCCAGCAGTGTGACCCTGGGCAAATCATGTAACCCTGTTTGCCTCAGTTTCCTCATTTGTAAAATGAGCTGGAGAAGGAAAGGGCAAATTGCTCCAATATTTTTGCCAAGAAAACCCCAAGTAGGGTAAAAGAGAGACAGATGTGACTGAACAATTTTTTGTTTTCAAAGTTCATTCTTATTTACTGCTCCACAGGATCTACGAAAGTCTCTTCTGGTTCTATATCTATGAATCTATTGTCTATGATAAAAATGTTCTGCATTTCTTTTGATGAACCGTTGGGCTCTACTTGTATTAGGGAGAAGTAGCCTCCTCTTCTAGTCCCTTCCCTTTAGGGCAGGAATTAATAATAACAATAGCTGACAAATATTGCTTTTTTAAAGCTTATGTATCCATTAGCTGATTTGAGTCTCAAAATAAAATGGTGAGGTAAGTTATAATGACTATGCTGATGGTGATGATAAAAAGAATTAATATAGCACTTTAAAGTTTGTGATGAGCTTTTATAGGTTATTTCATTTGATCCTTGCAGCATCCTGGTGAGGTAGATGCTATTACTATCCCCTTTTTACAGATGAGGAAACTGAGGCAGTCACAGGTAAAGTGATTTGCTTTAAAAGAGTCACAGTTAGTAAAGTCTGAGGCAAGATTTGAACTCAGATCATCTTGACTCCAATTCCTATGCTCTATCCACTTCGCTACCTGTGTCTACAGCAAATATTATTATCCCCAACATTCTCATAGCATAGATTTTCTGGACAAGGAAAATGAAACTCCGAGAAATTCATGGAATCACAGATTTAGAGTTGGAAGGGACAGGAGAGGCTATCTGATATAACTCCTTCATTTTTTTCTCTTTTAAAATTTATTAATTTTTTTTTGCCAATTAACATGCATTTATTTCTCTCCCTCTGCCAACCTTTTCATTTTATAGATGATGATAATGAGGTCTAAAGAAATTTCAGTGACTTCCCCAGGGTCACACATATAACAAGTAGCAAAGCCAGAGTTCTAAACCAGATTACTGTGCCATGATGCCTTGGAAGGGATAAGGAGGATGCTGGAGCCAATTTTAACAAGTCCAAAAGAGCTGATTGTTAAAATTTCAGCGTGAGACTTTACACCTTGAAAATCTGCAAATGTTACAAATCAGGGCTTGATTTGTTGTTTTGCTGATTGCTTAGGTTTAATAAAATGATACAGAAAGGTGTTATAGATGCAGATTCAATTTTAAAAAGCATGTCACAGGCAGTGCCAGATTTCAAACTATATTACAAAGGAAGTAATCGTCAAACTGTTCCGATATCAGGTGGGATATATTAGGTTCACAACGCACAGTAAATGACCACAGTATTATAGTAATATAACAAACCCAAAGATCCAAGCTTTTGGTATAAAAACTCAACATTTGACAAGAACTGTGGGGAAAACTGAGAAGTAGTTTGGCAGAAACTAGGAGTAGGCCAACCTCTCACACCATATACCAAGATAAGTCAACATGGCTAAATGATTTGGACACAAAGGGTGATACCATAAGTAAATTAGGGGAGTATGGGAAAGTGTGCCTCTCAGATCTACAGATAAGGGAAGAGTTTATGACCAAACAACAGACAGGATCACAGAAAGTAAAATGGGTTAATTCTGATTGCATGAAATTAAAAAGTTTCTGCACAAGGATTATCAGGCAACTCCAAAAGACCCATGATGGAGACAGATGTCTGCATTTAGAGAAAGAACTAGAAAGAACAGAGTTTGAATGCAGATTGAAGCAAACTACCTGCTCCTTTTCTTTTTCTTGTTTTGTTTCCTCTTTGCCATTGTTCAATCCATCTGATATAATCCTTCTTTATAACCTGACTAATGTCTAATGTGAAAGTATTTGCATATCCTATATGTGATTATAAGCCATGGCGGGGGGAGGGGAGAGAGGGAGAGAAAATTTGAAACTCAAGGAATTGTGGAACTGAATCTTGTAAGCTAAAAGTAAACAAACATTAATAAAAGACAAAAAAAGTTTCTGCACAAACAAAACTAATGTAGCCAACATTAGAAGGAAAATAGGATACTGGGAAAATTTTTACAGCAAATTTCTCTGATAAAGGCCTTATTTCTCAAACATAGGGAACTGAGCTAAATTTATAAAAATATCAGTCAGTCTCCAATTGATAAATGGTCAAAGGATATGAATAGGCAGTTTTCAGAAGAAGAAATCAAAGCAATCAATAGTCACATTTAAAAATGCTCTAAATCACTACTGATAAAAAAATGCAAATTAAAACAACTCTGAGGTATCACCACACATTGATCAGTTTGGCTAACATAACAGAAAAAAAGACAAATGTTGGGGGGGATGTGTAAAAATTGAAACACTAACGTACTGTTGATGGACTTATGAACTAGTCCAACCCATTTTGGAGGACAATTTGGAGCTATGCTGGGAGCTATAAAACTGTGCATGCCCTTTGACCCAGCAATACCACTACTAGGTTTGTATCCCAAATAGATCAAAGAAAAGGAAAAAGGACCTATTTGTACAAAAATATTTATAGCAGCTCTTTTTGTGGTGGCAAAGAATTGGAAATCAAGGGGATGCCCATCAATTGGGAAATGGATGAACAAATTGAGGCATATGATTTTCATGGTATACTAATATACTTTAAAAAATAATGAGGAGGATGGCTTCAGAAAAACCTGGGAAGTTTTATAAGAACTGATACAGTGAAGTGATCAGAACCAGAAGAACATTGTGCATAACAATATTGTAACAGCAAGGTGAAAGACTGAGTTAGCTGCTCTGATCCATACAATGCTCCAAAGGATCTAAGATGAAAAATACTATCTGCCTCCAAAGAGAAAATTGATGAACTCAGAATGTAGACTGAAGGACACTTTTTAAACTTTATTTTTATTGCTTTATTTTTGTCTGTTTTCTTTTGCAACGTAGCTAAGATTAAAATATTTTTGGATGACTTCACATGTATAATTGATATGAAATTGCTTGCCTTCTCAAGGAGGGGAAGATGTAGGAAGGAGGGAGAGAGTTTGAAACTCAAAAATTTTTTAAATGAATGTTAACTTTTAAAAAATATGTAACTGGAAAATATTTAGTGAAATTTTAAAAATCTTTAATAAAATTGTCATGGACACCTTTTTTTTTCTTGAAGAGCTGATAATTAAACATTTACCAGCATATCTTTGGACTTATTTAATGGTGAAAAGCTAGTAAATGGTCAGGATACAAATTCAGATCTTCTTATAAATTATCAGGTCAATTAGCTGTCTCTTTGGAAGGCATAGAGAGTCCAACCCTGAGGATTCTGGGGCAGATCCAAGGAGCCAAGTCCGTGGTTAGAAATGCCTAGATACATCAGGGAAGGGATTTCATACCTCTTACTTTCTATCTCTATTAGTCCCTCCTTCCTCTAGCTTTTTCCTCATTCCTCATCTTTCTTCTCTGTCCATTTTCTCAGACAGCTAATAGACAGATCTGATCCCACAGTCACTCTAAAAGAACTTGGACTAAAAATCCTTATATCAAACATATTGCACGAAATAATGAAGAGTAAAATGAACAGAACCAAGAGAATATTGTATACAGCAACAGCAATATATTTTTTAGAACAACTTTGAGTGACTAAGTCATTTGGAGGATTATAAACACTCAAATCAACTACAAAGGATTTATGAAGGAAGATGCTGTCTCCAGAGAAAGAACTGATAAGTAGAAGTATGTATAGAGTGGTTTTATGCACACACAATGCACATGCACACATACACATATACAGACACATATATACATTATATTTATGTCTGATGGTAGCAATCTCTAGGAACATTTGAGGAAGGAGGGAAAACATAAAAAGTGCACAGAAAAGAATAAAAGAAAATTTAGAAGGAAACAAAACAGAGTAGCTTTGAAAATGGTGGAGTATTTCTATAGGTTTTTTTAAATAAATAGTGTGAAATGTAAATTCTTGGTTTTATAGTGAATCTCCTCTTTATTTTGTTCTGTGTACATGGAAATTTTTTTTCATCCGTATGTATTTAAGTTCAAAATGAATAAAAAAGTCAAACAAACCAAAGGCATTGCCCCTAGAATGGGAAGAATGATCTTTATAGTCTTAAAGAAACTTATTCAAAGGAAACAGTTTTTCAAAAATCAGAGAAACACATCAGCATGTGCCCTATAGACTATACCAGGTAAACAGTCGGAGTGGAAGGATCATGGAGCCTTAGAACTTAAATCACCAAGCTCATCTTTCCTCCCAAAGAGAAGAATCCACTCTGAAGCATTCATGATATTTAGCTATTCAACTTCCGCTTGGATCTGTTCGATTATAGGGAGCTCACTATCTTATAAAATAGCCAATCCGTTTCTTTACTGTTCTAATTGTTAAAAAATTCTTCCTTATAGTGACCCAAAATCCCCCTCCCACTGTGCCTTCAATCTCCCCAACCCCTTGAACTCGGTATCTAGTCTATCTTACATGTAATAGTCCTTCCAAAGGGAATGCACATAGCATGGCATTCTGGTTCCACCACATGTCCCATTGTTGCAAGAATGCATTTTTCTGGGAAGCCTAAATTTTGAACCAGCACTTCAAAGATGGGTCTGGCAAGCTCCTGTCACTTACCCTCATTCCTAACTCGATGTTTTCCCCACCGTACACCTCCATGCCCGGGTCAAGCAGACCGATGTCCCCGAAATACTCCCGATCCACCACAAATGAGCAGCCAATCATCGCTGGTGTCCTAATGGGAAACAGAGGGAAACAATGGATGAAAACCCTGGGAAGTCACATCACTAGCAAGTCTCTGAAGGGGGGTTTATGGTTACAGTGCTGGGCTAGGACATTACTACAAGAAACTAGGGAAGCATTATCCTCTAGAAGCCCAGTCTTAATGACCAGAATAGATTAAGCAAGGTATCAGTGGAGACGATGCAACACTTTTCTACAGGCTGTAAAACTTTAACACAGACAGCAAACCCAACAAAATATAGCTTGGTGACTAAAGTTATACCTCAGAAGTGCACTATCTTTTATGGGAAGGCAGATAACATCCCCCTATTAAAAATACACACCTCAAAATATCCAGGAGAACTCAACAAATAAATAGTACCAGTACTAGAATGTTTTCAGAAACCAAACTGTTACCCACAATTACCCAGATATAATATTGATTCATAAAAGCAAAAAAACAAATGTGTTTTAACTGGTGTTACCATTTCAAATACTCATAATCTCCAAGTTACTTGGAATGAAAAGTTTTCAAAACATGAAGACCTGGCAAAGGAGATGAAAGTGATCAAAGGGATCACTGTAGTGCACAGAGTACTGAACTTGGAATCAAAAAGATGAGTTAAATCTTATCTGTGATGCTTACTAGCGGGGTGTCTCTGGGCAAGTCACTTAATCTCTTTCCGCTTCAGTTTCCTCACTTGTAAAATGGGCATAATAACAGCACCTTCTCCCCAGGGATGTTGCAAAGATCAAATGAGGTAATTCTTATAAAGTGCTTTGTAAACATTAAAACACTATATACATGCTAGCTATGGTTGTTAACTTCTTCTACTAATTAATATTATCTCGTTTGTCTTATTTGCTACTGGAGTTGGACCAAGGATGTTTTCAGTGAGACTGCAAGTGATTAGTCTGTATCCTAATATTTTGACATCTAGGTGGTGTCATAATGCACAGAGTGCTGAGTCTGGAGTCAGGAAAATTTGAGTTTGAATAGTGCTTCAGACACTTACTGGTTGTATGACCCTGGGCAAGTCACTTAAATTCTATCCGATTCAGTGTCCTCATCTGCAAAATAGGGATAATAATAGCATGCTCCTCCCAAGGGTGTTGTAAGGATAAAGTGAGATAATATTTGTAAAGCACTTTGTAAACCTTAAAGTGCTATATAAATACTAGTTGCTATTATTATTGTTGTTATTATTATTATTTTCTTGGTTCTGTCTGCTGCTAAAGTTGTTCTAAGGATGTTTACAATGAGCCTATAGAGGATGAATTCGCATCTTGGAAGCTAGGTGGTGGAATGCACCTGGAGTCAGGAAGACCTGAGTTCAAATCCAACCTCGAACACTTCCTCATCTGTAAAATGGGAATAATCATAACATCTACCTCTCAGGGCTGCTGTGAGGATCAAATGAGATAGAAGACACTTTACAAACCTGAAAGTGCATTAAAAATTCTACCTACTATTACTTTTATTGAACAAAAATATTTCATTCACCTGTCCAAATAGTTTATAGAACACTAAATATAAAGAAATTATAGCACGATGGTGATCTGCCCCAGAATTGTTTGATAGGTAGACGAGAAAAAACAAGATAGTAAAAAGAAAATTAGAATTATACATTGGAAGCTAAGGATCCTTCATAAACTAACAGATAGATCCTCTAACAATAAATACATTCTTCAAAACGTTCCCAAGAATTCAATAAACAAATTGAAGCGGAACCATATGATTATCACTAAGAAATGTGGTTGCTTACAAATGCTGGGGTATAATATCGATCCCTAACAATCTAATAACGATGATTCTGATTGATGACCCCATCCCCAAGTACTCATCCCCAATTCATGTGAAAAGAAGAACTTGAAAAAGGCAGATACTGAGCAGAAGAAATCAAATCCAGGTGTCTACAGGAATAGGTACATATCCCTATCCCCATCATCCTGTCTGCTACTGCCAATGTACCAAGGATGCTTTCAGGAAGCTTGCAGAAGATGAGCATACATCCCAAGTCTTTTATCAATTGCAAAGGGTGCTTAATTTTGTTATCTGCCTGTGCAGTAGTTCATAGAATATTAAATATAAATGACTGACAGCAGGATGGCAACTTGTAAGAGGATCATTTATATCTGAATGCCCTTGAAAAAGAAGAATGAGATGATTAACAGTGGTACTAGTATACTCTGGCATGGTGCTTTGTGCTTTCCAAAATGTTTGACATTTCTTATCCCATTTGAGCATCAGGAAACCCTGTGAAGGAGGGGCTTTGGATATGTGATCACTGATTTGCAGAGGAGAAAGTTAAAGATGGGACAACTGAAGAGGTTTGCCCTAATTGTGGAACAGCTGGGCTTTTAAAGTTGTTCAGTCCTCATTGAATCACCAAACTTCAGAGTTGGAAGGACTTCAGTGACAGTGTAGTCCAACACATACCTGAATAAAAATCACAATAGCTGACATTTTCAAAGCACTACAAAGCTAGAAAGCTGCTTTCAATAAGAGGAGCTTGCATTTTTATAGCCTTTTAAGATTTTCAGGGGATCTTACACTTATTATCTCATTTGAGTTTTATTATAACCTTGGGAAGAAGGTGCAATTGTTATTCCCACAGTGGATAGAGAACCAGGACCTGGAGTCAGGAAGACTAATTTTCCTGACCTTAAGCACTTACTAGCCATGTGACCCTGTAAAAGTCACTTAACTCTGTTTGCCTCAATTTTCTCATTTGTAAAATGAGTTGGAGAAGGAAATGGCAAACTACATCAGTATTTTTGCCAAGAAAACTCCAAATGGGGTCAGAAAGAGTCAGATGTGACTGAACAACTGAATGTTACAGCTGAGGAAACTGAGGTAGACAGAGGTTAAATGACTTACCCAGAGTCACATGGCTAGGAAGTGTCTAAGACTGAATTTGAACCTGGGTCTTCCTGATGCCAAGTCCAGCATTCTGCCCACTGCACCATTTATCTCATCTGTCTGTCATATTGGCCATGTGAGGTAACTGCTATTAAGTCTTCCCATTTAAGAAATGAGAAAACTGAAGCTGATGGATGTTAAGTGACTTCCTCAGGATTAAACAGGATTTGAACCCAGTTCCCCCTGACTCCGAGTCTAGCATTCTTATCTACTAACCTTTACAAAATCCTTGATAAGCTGTCTTCCAACCTAAGCTTGCTCAAAGATTTCTAATGCTGGGGATCCCACTACCTTCCAAAGTAGCCCAAGGCACTTTGGGGCAGTCCCAGTTGTTACAAAGTTTTCATCATCTCTGACTGTGCAATGCCCAAGTGCAGTGTTTCACTGGGGAAAGAGCCCTGCCTCTAGAGTCAAAGAACCTGGGTTCAAATCCTACTTCTGATATTTATGACCTGAGAAACCTTGGACAAATCTCTTAACCTCCTTGTGCCTCAGTTTCTGCATCTGTAAAATGACAGAATTGGACTCAGATGATCTCTGAGGTATCTTTCAGTTCTAGATTCTATAATTCTGATCTCTTTTGAATAATTCTTTGGGAAAACATCAGTCAATTGCATTGCTAGACATAGTGAACAACATGACTGAGTCAACCAGCTTTTTAGTGGATGCTGGGACAGTATGTTGGCAGTCTAAAAATGATATGAACATGGGGGCCTTCAGTAGCCATGCCAAAGACTTGTAATTCAGCTGGTTGGTGATGGCCAGAGCATGCCAGGAGCATTGGAACTCTCAGGGAGACAAGCTTTCTGCAGGCTCACTCTAAAAGAACAAAGCTTGATCTCGTCCCTTGTTTTTGTCCTGTTCTCTCCTGCCTCAATCATGTGGTCATTAAGTGCACACGTTCATGTTGACCAGCTCATCTAATATGTCTTGTGAATTCCCTTGCCACTTCTCTGCATTAAATCTCTCCATGTTGAAAATAATGGCAGAAAATTGGTCTTGACCATAATTTAGGGAAAGCCATTCTGTACCCGACAACTGGGAAGTCAGAAGTAAATGCCCATCAATTGTCTAAGAATAACAGGGGCATTAAAAAGCGATTACCCTTTTATTTGTGCAAGGATCCAATTTGTTCTGTCATTAGATTTTGGCCGCAAAACTCACACTAATGAAATTTTAATACTGTCTTTGATTTTTAATAGCAGGGTTTTACTGGTTAAGTTATATTTCATCAACATACAACAGGCGTTCCTCTTTTCTTTCTTTTTTTTTTTTTTTAATAATCTCAGGGTGATCTCTGATGAATTGAAATGCCAAATCCCCTGCCAAGACTATTACAGCCGGTAATGATTTTTTTATTATTGCTCAGAGCTCCAAAATAAACTTAAAATAAATTCATAAAGCGATGGAGGCTGAATCAGCTGGCACAGCATTTATATGCATCAGAAATACCCGCTGTGATTAAAGGTCTGGTAACTGACAGCTCAGGATGACAAGAGTTGATGCCTAATGCCAGTTAGAAGGGTTCAAGATAGATACATAAAGTGTTTATTAAGTACTTACTATGTGTAAGACATTGTGCTTGGTGATAGGGACACAAAAAGAAGACATTTTCCCCTATTCCCTAGGAAATTGCATTCTTTTTCTTCTCCCTTTCCCTTTCCCTTCTCTTTCCCTCTTCCTTTCCCTTTCCCTCTTCCTTTCCCTTTCCCCTTCCCTTTCCCCCAGGTCTGGACACTATTTTTCATGTAAAGGGGCCTTACCAAATGTTTGTTGAATTGAATTAGAAAGCCTGGGGAGATCCCAGGAGGAGTTATCTGAGTAAAGTCTAGGGTTCATTAATAGGGCACAAAAGCTTAATAACCTGCCAAAAGCTGTGGAGAAAGTCAGCAGGCAGGTACAGACAGATTCTTGGCCTCATGTTTTTGTTTAGGGATCTAAACCTTCTTGGAAGGATATTCCCTTTAGTACTAAACTGCATTGGCTTAGAGACTCAGGTTTCATTCTCTCTGTCATGTGTCTCCCTCTGTCTCCCTCTTCCCTCCCTGTTTCTTTGTCTCTCTCCCTCTTTCTCTTCCCTCTCTGTCTTCTTCTCTTCGTTTTTTTGTTCTTTTGTCTCTCTTTCCTCCTCCCTTCCCCCTCCATTCTTTGTCTTCCTCTGCTTCTCTTCACTTACTGAGTCTTTTATCTTTTACTCTCTCTCAGAATGCTTCCCTTTCTATCTCTCTTCCTACTCTGTCTCTTTTTCTTTCCCTTTTCTCTTCTCTTTCTCTCCCTTTCCCTCCTCCTTTCTCTTCTTTTCCCTTTCTTCTTTTCTTCCCCCTTTCTCTTTGAATCTCAATTCAACAAGAGGAAAGGGGAAACTGTCAAGTTCCTACTGTGTGTAAGATAGCGTCTAGGCACTGAGTGCACAGAAAGAAATTAAGTAATTCCTGCTCTAGCGAAATTTATACTCCCCTGGAGGTGACAATGCCAACAGAGACACTGAGAAGTAAATACAACAACTTTATACAAAGTAGTTTCAAGATGGAGAGATCAGTAACAACTGGGGGAGATGAGGGAAGCCCTCATTGTAGTAAGGCAACACCTGAGCTGTGCTCTACAGAATGCTAGGAATTTTACCAAGTATCCATGGAATAGCAGCAGATTCTAGACACAAAGGGACCATCCCTTCACAGACTCAGAGGTGGGAAATAAGGAAACCAAGTTTACTGGTTGTGGAAGGGAGAGGAGGGAGAGGAAAGGATGGCTCCATGGTCACAAACCCAGGTGACTGGAAAGATCATTGTGCCCCCAACAGAAACAGGAAAGTTTGGGGGTGGAAGATGATTTAAGGGAAATAGAACAAGTTCTGTTTCAGAGATGTTGAGTTTGAGATGACAATAAGACATCTAAGTGATGTTTAGCAAGCAGTTGTCAAGTGGACCTGCAATTTAAGAGATATTAGGGTTGGGCATATAGATTTGGGAGTCATCTGAACAGAGATCTCGGTGGGGATCTGGGGATGTTACCATGGTTGAGACTGTAGAGGAAGAAGACAAGAGGGGCCAGGACAGAGTATCCCTCCTCCTTCTCCCTCTTCCTTCTATCTCTTTCTATCCTTCTATCTTTCTCTTCTTTTTCCCTTTCATCCTTCTCTTACTCCCCCTTTCAATCTCCCAGTTTTCTCTTTTGCTCCTTACCTTTCTCTCATTCCGTCTTTCTCTCCCCCTTTCCTTCCCCCCTTCATTCCCCTTTTCTCTATCTTCTCCTTTTATCCTTTTTTCTCCCTTCATTCTCCCTTTCACTCTCCCCTTTCTTCTCTCACTCTCTCTTTCTCTCTTGCCCCCTCACTCCCTCTTTTCCCCCTCACTCCCCTTTCTCTCTTTGCTTCTTCCCCTACTCCCTCTTTCTCTTTTCCCCCACTTATTTCTTTTCCCTTTTATTCTCCTTTTTTCTTCCCCCTCACTCGTCTTTCTCTCTTCCCTCATTCCCTCTTTCTCTTTTTCTGTTTCTTTCCCCCTCACTCCCTTCTTTTCCCCTTTACTCTTCTTTTTTCTTTCCCCTTTTCCCCCATCACTCCGCTCCCCTTTATCTCTGTCCCTCTTCATTCCTTCTTTTCCTCTAACTTTCCCTTTCTCTCTCTTTCCCCTCTCTCCTTTTTCTCTCATTTATTTCTCCCCTTCCATTCTTTTTCTTTCTATCCTCTCCCTGAAAAGATCAAGGCTAATGTAACTTCAGTATAAGTCTGTGATAGGAACCAGTCTCCTGGGGCATGGACAGGTAGTACTGGGCCTTGGCTTTCCCAGGGCCCTCAGGGAGGCATGGTGCAGACTAGGCTTTTGGCCAAGAGCTTGATAGTGTTCCTTATCAGTGCCTCAGCAGCCTTCACTTATCTAGCCAAGCCAGGGAGCAATCTCAGGGATTTGGAGAGGTGAGAAATCTGCAGCCCCAGCTTTATCTTCCAGAAAAGCCTTGGGGAGCCACATTGGCCAAACCAGGTCTTGGGGAGGGGGGAGAAAGAGGAGAAAGGAAGAGCAGGCCTCGAATCCCAGGCCAGAGTCATCTTTTCAGACAGGAATACAGGAGAATGGGAAGCCTCCCCAGCTTTCCAGAACACTGAATGATCTTGGCTCACTAATAAACCAATTATGTTTGTTAATGCTTCAACCAAACTGAGGAATTCAAAATTGTCCAGGCTTTCAATGGCCTAGTCCTTCAGTATGACCCCCCCCCCAATATTCTAAAGGGGAAGAACAAATGCTTTTGCTCCCCTCCCCCTTCATCTTCCTCTTTCTCTCCCTTTCCTTCCCCCTCTTCCTTGTCCCCTCTCCTTCCTTCTTCTTCTTTCTTTCCATCTTCTTCCCTCTTCCTCTTTTTCCTTCTCTTTCCCCCTGCTTAGCACTCCTCTTTTATGCCTTCCTTTATCTCCTCCTATATTTTAATCTTTTTCTTTCCTTCTCCACCAGCCCCACTTGCCAAGGTGAAATGTTTTTCCTAAGTTCAAACTTTAAAAATTCTACCCACTATTTCTTTTTCTTCAGGACCGAATGAATGGTTTTTAAAAACTCCCTGAAGTCAATAGGCAAATAGCTTGTTTCAATATAGAGGGTTTAAACACCAGCTGGAATTCCTGCTTCTAAAAGGATGGGAGGGGGGAGGACATAGATGAAAATCCAAAGAATAAATCTCCAGGTTACCTCTGCTCCTCAATAAACAAACACTAACTCTTGACCAATACAACAAAACATTGGGCAAATGATGGCATCTTGCAGATAGGTTGGCTCATATGGTTGAATAACTTAACCTCTTTGGATCTCAGCTTCTCTGTCTGTACAATGAGAGATTGGCCTAGGTTAAAGGTTCTTAATTAGTTTTGTGCCCTGGATCCCTTTGACAGTCTGAGGAAGCCTCTGGTCCTCTTTTCAGAATAGTCTTTTCAAATGCACAAAACAAAATATATAGGAAACCAAATATATCTAAACAGCTACCAAATATAGCACATATTCTTAAAAGTTCATGGACTTCAAGTTAAGAACCCCTGACCCTGTTGTTGTTCAGTTTTCAGATTCTTTGTGATCTCATATGATTTTTCTTTTTTTTAGCAAAGCACTGGAGTGGTTGGCCATTTCCCTCTCCAGCTCATTTTATAGATCAGGAAACTGAGGCAAATAGGGTTAAGTGACTTGCCCAGGGTCACATAGCTAGTAAGTGCCTAAGGCTAGATTTGAACTCATAAAGAGGAATCTTTCTGACTCCAGGCCCAACATTGCACCCACTGTGCCACCTAGCTGTCCCCAACTTAGGTGAACACTGAATTATCTCCAAGATATAAATGTATTTAATAATAGTAAATTTAATGTCACTGATTGAGGGCTGGAGGGATGGGCTCAGAGATCATCTAGGTCAAACCTCTCATTTTAGAAACACAGAGACATGAGCTCAGAGAAGCCTCTGACTTACTGAATAGAGTGCTGGTCTTGGAGACTGGCCGATAAGGGTTCAAATCTTACTTCTGCCATGTGACCCTGGGCGAGTCACTTTTCAGCTTCTTCATTTATAAAATGGAGATAATAATGGTACCTCTTTCCCAGGGTTATTGTGAGTATCAAATGAGATAATGTATATAAGGAGCTTTCCAAACATTGGAGCACCATTTAAATGTCAGCTATTATTGTTTAAACAGAAGTAAGATTTGGACCTGCACTCTCTGCCTGCACACTCAGTCTTCTTTACAATGTACCATGCATATGGGGGCAATCAGCTCTGCTACTAACTTGACATAGCCTAAGGTCTGGATGAGTGACTTTGCCTTTCTGCGTCTCAGTTTCCTCATCTCTAAAATGGGATAATAACACTAACTCAGAAGATCGTGTAGAAGAAAATATTTTGTAACTTTTAAGGTGCTACAGAGATATAAGATATTAAAATAAATATATTAAATATAAAATTATATTTAATATTATAAAATTAATATTAAATGTATATATGTATAATATATGTATGCATAAAAATATATAAAACCACAGATCTATAGTATATCTTGATGGTGCCATATACTGGGGATATGTAAGTGATCACTCCTTACATCATATCTTAATAATACCTTCAATGGATACCATTTCTAGACTTCTGTCTTAGATGCTTTGGGGCTGGTATTATGGTATAGTAGAAGGTATACTAGATTTGTACTCATAGTTCATAGATTCAAATCCTGGCTTTGCCACTTATCACCAATGTGATCCAGGGCAATTTACCTCTACTCTGTGGGTCTCTGTTTCTTTTTTTTTTTTTTAAGCAATTGGGGTTAAGTAACTTGCTCAAGGTTACACGGCCAGTTATTATTTCTGGGTGTGGTGCTGAGTATCTGAGCCCGGATTTGATCCAGGTCATCCCGACACTGGAGCCGGTGCTCTTACTCACTGAGCCACCTGGCCGCCCTTAAGCAATTGGGGTTAAGTAACTTGCTCAAGGTTACACGGCCAGGTGTTTCTGGGTGGGTACTAAGTGTCTGAGCCCGGGATTTGATCTCCAGGTGTTCTCAACACTGGAGCCGGTGCTCTTACTCGCTGTGCTACCTGGCCGCCCCTGGGTCTCTGTTTCTTGATATGTAAAACAAGGTTGCTGGAATAGTTGACCTCTGAGGTCCCTTGTAGCTCTAGATCTGTGGAATCTATGATGGTCTTGATATATGATTCTGGAAATTTCAGAATCTAACTACATTAATATAAGGAATAAAAGTAGATTTATTAAGAATACAGTTTTGGAATATCAGCTCCAATGAAATTGTAACATTAGCTTCAATAACCTACCCCACAGGGACTATAGGTATTAAAATGGAATCAAACCTTAAGAGTCTAATAGTTTAACTGTCATTCTGGAGAGATTTAATTGTGATGGTTGAAGAGAGAATATGAAAAGACCAAGAAAAAGGATTAAGAGAAAATTTCTTGAGAGAATGGGCTTTAATCCTTATCTTATAATGAAATGCAAGGGGAGTTCTTGAGAAAGGACTCTAATTAGTATCCTGAGAGAACCGAATGGTGGGACTCTGTTTTCAGAATTGAAAAAGCAGTTGTAGTAATGATTAAAAACAGCTTTGGCCATGATATGATGCTCACAGATAATAAAATATAAATTATTTATATCTTTATTGAACATCTTGCTATACTGTTAATAAATAGTACAGCCAACAATCTTGATATTTATTTAAGTTTAGGAGATTGGGAATTATATTATGCATAATATATATTTAGTGCAACTTTACTGTAACATATTTATCTCACAGATATATTTATATACTTAATATACATATATTCAATAACGAACACACATGCTTATAAATTATCTATATGTGTTTATATTTATACATATGTATATGTACATATTATATATACATGCATATATATGTGCACAGAGTATTCAAAAGACTTAGTCAATAAGTTGATTGTGCTTAGCATTATACTAAGCATAAAGGATTCTAAGAAAGGCAAAGACAAATCTCTGCTTTCAAGAAGCTCATAGTCTGAAACAGTTACAATGGAGGGGAAGAGCAGGAAGGTGAAAGGGAATGAGTCAATCTTACTCTCATTTGATTTGGCTTAAGGAGGGAATAACATACACACTCAATTGGGTATTTTACCCTACAGGAAAGTAGCAGGGAAAGGGATAAGAAGGGGGATAATAGAAGGGAAGGAGATTGGGGGAGAGGGTAGTTGGAAGCAAACACTTTTGAAAAGGGACAGGGTCAAAGGAGAAAATAGAATAAATGGGGGACTGGATAGGATGGTGGGAAATATAATTAGTCTTTCACAATATAACTACTATGGAAATTTTTTGCGTAACTACACATGTACAACCTATGTTGAATTGCTTGTCTTCTCAGTGTGGGGGGGGGGCAAGGAGGGAAGAAGGGAGAGAATCTGGAACTCAAAGTTTAAAAAACAAATGTTAAAAATTGTTTTTTACATGCAGCCAGGAAATAATATAGACAGGCAATGGGTATATAAATCCATCTTGCCCTATAAGAAAGTAAGGGGGAGATGGGGGACAATATTGGAGAGAGCAAATTAGGAGACGGGGTATTCAGTATGCTTGTTATCTTGGGGTGGGGGAGAGATGGGGAGAAAATTTGTGACTCAAAATCTTGTGGAAATGAATGTTGCAAACTAAATAAATAAATAAATTTAAAAAGAAAAAAAAGCTCATAGTCTAATGGGGAAACATGAAAACAACTGTGAATAAACAAGATACAGGAAGAATGAATTGGAAATAAAGGGCAATTTACAGCTTTAATAGCTTTTAGTTTTAATTTGAATAACTTTATAGTTTTAAAAGCCTCTATATGAGAGAAAGAGGCAGGTAGGTGACGGGCCTGAAGACAGGAAGACTCACTTTCCTGAGTTTAAATCTGACCTCAGACACTTACTAGCTCTGTAATCCTGGATTCTTAACACTCTTTACATCAGTTTTCTCATCTGTAAAAATGAACAGGAGAAGGAAATGGCAAACCACTCCAGTATCTCTGCCAAGAAAACTCCAAATGAGTTATGAAGAGTGGGACACGACTGAAAAATAACAATATGAGAGAGAAACAGAGACACTGAGAACTATAGACAAAGCCAGAGGAAGAAAGAAACAGAGAGTCAGAGACACAGAGAAAATAATAAATACTTAAGGGAACATGAGGTATCTCCAGTTAATTAAAAAAGAAAAGTTGCAAAAAGCTCTTGTCACACCAGAACATTGAACTGAATCTAATAAGATGACTTTTAATAGGGAAAAATGTAAGGTTTTGTATTTGGGTTCAAAAAGTCAACTTCCTAAGTACCAGGCAGGGAGACATGGTTAGACAATAATTTGTCTGAAAAAGATGCCTAGATTTTAATGTAATGCAAATATAACCTGGAGTCAACAGGATTTAGAGCAGGCAAAAAAAAAATGAGTAAATGAACAAAAAACCTGCCACCTTGGGCTGCATTAATTGTCGAAATGCCCAGGACTAGAGAGATTTCTTGCTCTACCCTGCCATAGTCAGACCACACCTGGCCTTTTGTATCCAGTTCTGCGTTCCATTCTTTGGAAAGAACATTAACAGGCTAAAAAGAATAAAGAGGAGAGCAATGGAGATGGTGAAGAGCTTGTAGGTCATTGCATATAAGAATTATATGAAGTAATTAGGGATGGCTAGCCTGAAGCAGAGAGGGCTTGGGTAGGGTGGGGGTAGGGGCAGGAAAGAAGATTGAATTGTGAACTCCAAATGTTTTAAAAGCTGCCACCTGTGAGAGGGATTAGATGGGCTATGTTTGGCCCCGGAAGATAGATCTGAGGACAATAGATAGAAATTGCAAAGCAGTAAAAGTTAACTTAAATGTAGTAAAAAGATTAAAAAATAATAACTTGGCATTTATAATTCATTTAAAATAATGTATTATTATTTATAATGATTAGCAAAAGAAAAATAAAAATTCTTAAAATAATTGATATGCAATGATTGTAAGAATATACTTATTATATATAGGATAATATACAATCGTAATGTAGCACTTACATAATGCTTTAAGATTTGCAAAACACTTTATAAATATTATCACATTTTATCCTTATGACAGCCCAGTGATGTAGGTGCTATAATTATCCCCATTTTACAGATGAGGCAACTGAAGGAGGTTAAATGACTTGTTCAGGGTCACACAGTTAGGAAGCATGGGAAGTTGGATTTGAAATCAGGTCTTCCTGACTCCAAGTCGTGCTATCTACTACCTGATATCAGGATGATTCCTAATAGCTTTTCTTTTTTTTTTTAATTAAGGGTTTTTTAATTTAATGAGTATTTATTTTCTTCCCCTCCCCCCATGCTTCCCACCCATGAAAAAGACAAAAAGAAAAAAAAAAAAGAAAATCCATTAACCAAAACAAATGAAACAAATTCCCACATTGGCCATGTCGAAAAAATGTGGGTTATGTTCTACATATGGAGTCCGTCGATAAGTGCTTCAGTGTCAGGAGTTGGACAGCATTTTTCATCTGGTCTGTTGTGTCATGGTTGATCATCATGTTGATCAGAGTTCTCACATCTGTCTTAGATGCTCCTTTAAAAAAATTTTTTTTTTACAGTTTTGCTATTGTCCAAATTATTTGGCTGGTTCTGCTCACTCTCCCTTCCCCATACCCCTGCAGCATATTTCCAATGATGGACTGTCTCATGCTTCTCTTGCTTCTTGTATTTGAATGTCAGATTTTCTATTTAACTCTGATTTTTTCAGCAAGAATGCTTGAAAGTCCTCTATTCCACTGAATAACCATATTTTCCCCTGAAACATGATACTCAGTTTTGCTGGGTAGGTGATTCTTGGTTTTAATCCCAGCTCCTTTGACCTCCGGAATATCATGTTCCAAGCCCTTCGATCCCTCGGTGTAGAAGCTGCCAGATCCTGAGTTATCCTGATTGTGTTTCCACAATATACAAATTGTTACTTCCTGGCTGCTTGTAATATTCTCTCCTTAATCTGGGAATTCCAGAACCTGGCTATAATATTCCTAGGAATTTTCTTTTTGGGATCTTTTTCAGGAGGTGATTGGTGGATTCTTCCAACCTCTATTTTACCCTCTGGTTCTAAAACATCAGGGCAGTTTTCTTTGAGAACTTCCTGGAGGATGATTTCTAGGTTTTTCCTTTGATCATGGCTTTCAGGTAGTCCAATAATTTTTAAATTATCTGTCCTGGATCTATTTTCCAGGTAAGTGGTTTTTCCCATGAGATATTTCACATTGCCTTCTATTCTTTCATTTGTTTGGATCTGTTTAACAGTATCTTGATTTCTCATAAAGTCATTAGCTTCCATTAGCTCCAATATAATTCTGAAGCAATGATTCTCCTCAGTGAGCTTTTGAGATTCTTTTTCCATCTGGCAAATTTGGCTTTTTAAGGCATTCTTCTCCTCATTGGCTTTTTGAGCCTCTTTTGCCATTTGTGTTAGTCTATTTTTTAAGATGTCATTTTCCTCAGTCAGGCTGTTGACTCTCATTTCTTAATTTTCTTGCATCATTCTCATTTCTCTTCCCAATTTTTCCTCCACTTCTCTTATCTGCTTCTTAAAGTCCTCTCTGGCCTGTAACCAGCTCATATTTTCCATTGAAGCTTTTGGAGCTCTGACTTCACTGTCTTCCTTCTGTTCCATGCTTTGATCCTTTTTGTCCCCAAAATAGGAGTCTAACGTTGGAATCTTCTGTCTGCTTTGTTTCCTTTGCCTGGTCATGTCACCCCTCTGTCACTTGACCCCTGGGCTTTTTGCCACAGTAGGATTTTGCCACCAGACAGGGGAGCTTTTGTCCCAAACTCTGGGGTTTTCTCAGCTGCCAGAGGTATTAGTTGGGTGCCCTCTCTGAGGTCTCCACATGCTCTGGAAAGCTGGACACACACCCCACCCTAGACTGCAATCCAGATCCAAGCAGATTAAAGCAAGAGTGATTACCTCTCAGACTGGTGCTTGGTCCCCCTACACTCTGTAGGCCAGGAGCTGAAGCTGCTATGTGGCACTGGCTATCTGTGCCAGCATCTCAGTGGCTTCTCACCCTAGGGGCAAAAGCCACGCACTCCCACTTACTGGGATTCACTAACCTTTCCTAGCCTCAATTTATTCATCCTTAAATAGGGATAATAAGACCACATCTCTTATAAGACTGCTGTAAGGATCAAATGAGATAACATATGAAAAGTGTTTTATAATTCTTCAAACACTATATGCATGCTAGCTATTATTACTTATGTACAGAGTGGTGGAGATAGCCCCAAGTGTCCCTCCAAACTCAGAGATATTAACAACAGAGAGAGAATCTGAAGGTCAATTCCAAATTGTCTCCCCCTATCTTCAATCCATCCCTACCTACTGCTTCCTTCTCTGCTAAGAACATAACCAAGCCTCCTCCTCCACCCCCTGTCCTATCTGCTCCACAATAAATATCCCTAATTCCTTCACATAATTCTCAGATGGAATGTCTCTATCCTTTCCCCTTCCCCCAACACCCGAGCCCCCAGCTCCCAGCTTTTTAGCTCCCTTTTGGGTGTTATTTTCTCTAATTAGAGCATAATTTCCTTTAATTTTTGCTTTTATTTGTAGACCTAGTGCTTAGCACAGTGCCTGCCACATAGGAAGAGCTTAATAAATGCTTCTTTCCTTTCTTCCTACCCTAGAAAGATCTTCAATGACTCTACCCTCTCTCTTAAGCTGTCATCCCACATCCCTTTTCCCTTTCTCAGTTAAGCTCCTAGGAAAAGCTATCTACACTTGTTCCTTCCCCTTCTCTTCTCTCACTTCTCAGCCCTTCCTAATCTAGCTTCTGATCTCATCCTTCAGTTGAAATTGCTCTCTGAAGGTTATCAATGAGATCTTAATTGCTAAATCCAATAATCTTTTCTCAGTCCTCATCTTTTTTTTCTGACTGCTTTAAAGCATTTGACATTGTTCACAACTTCTCCTACCCCACTCCCTTCTGAATATCTTCCCTGGGGTTTTATGACATTATACTTTCTTGGTTCTTTTGTTGTTCGATCATTTTGGTAAGGTTTGACTCTTTCATGACCCCATTTGGGGTTTTCTTGTGAAAGATACTGGAGTGGTTTGTCATTTCCTTCTCCAGCTCATTTTACAGATGAGGAAACTGAGGCAAACTGGGTTAAGTGATTTGCCCAGGGTCATACAGCTAACAAATGTCTTGGTTCTACTTTTACCCATCTGGCTACTTCTCAATTCATTTGCTTTTCAATGTCTCATCCCCTGTTTGATGTTGTATCCTCTAAGTTGTCTTTGACCTTCACTTCTCTCTGTACTCTCGGTGCTATTATTGGCTTTTAAGGGTTTGACTATTATCTCTTTGCAGATGATTCCCAGGTCTATCCATCCAGCCCTCATATCTCCTCTGAGCTCCAGGCTCACATGAGTAAATGCATATCGTGCATTTCCACTGGGAGATCCCATAGAAATCTCAAACTCAACATGTCCAAAAATAGAATTCACTATCTCCATTCCCCAAATCCATTTCCCTTTCTAATTTACCTGTATCTCTTGGGGGAACCACTATCCTTCAAAGTCACTTAGGTTCACAATTTTTGTGTCATCCTTGGTTCTTCACTGCCCTTTTCTCCTATTTTTCAATCAATTTTCAAGTCTTATCAATTCTACCTCCACAATGTACTTTGCTTATGCCCCCTTCTCACTATGGTGATCAACCTAATTCAAGTCTTTGTCATCTGTCACCTGGAATTTTGTCTCCATGATTCAAGTCTCTCTCCTCATGGCTAAACAAGTTGTGGCATAGGATTGTAATTGAATATTACTGTGCTATAAGGAATGATGAACAGTTAGATTTTAGAAAAACCTGGAAAGACTTGTATGAACTGATGCAAAATGAAGTGAACAGAACCAGGAGAATGTTGTACACAGTAACAGCAATACCATATAATGATGAACTGTGAATGATTTAGCTCTTCTCAGCAATACAATGATCCAAGAAAATTCCAAAGGACTCATGATGAAAAATGCTATCCACCTCCAGAGAAAGAACTGATGGAGTCTGAATGCAGACAGAAGCATACTTTTTTCACTTTCTGTGTTTTTTCCTTTGGGTATGTGTCTTCTTTCGCAACATGAATATGGGGGAAAATAAAACTATTAAAAAAGTCTTTCTCCTCTCTGATCCATCCTCCACAACAACTACCAAAATGATATTACAAAATCACAGACCTGATCATGTCACTCCCTTGAGTAATCAAATCCCATGACTCCCTATTGTCCCTAGGACCAAACTACTCTTGCACATTTCAAGCCCTTCCCCACCTTGACTCCCATGCTACCATTCTAGCCTTTTTGGACATGATACTCTTTTCTGCACCCTCCATGCTGCTCCCTTGACATGATGGCTCAATCTCCTGCCTCCATGTCTGGAATGCTCCCTGTCCTCCCCTCTGCCTCACAGAATCCATAGCCTCCTTTAAGGCCCCATTCTGGTGCTACTTTCTCCACGGAGCCTTTTCAGAGCCCCCAGTTTGTAGACCCCACCACCCATATGACTTCACATATAACTTGCAGTTACTCCTCTGGGTATATGTTGTTTTTCCCTATGTTGATTTTTAAGCTCCTTGAGGAGAAGCACTCTCATTTTTTTTGTATTTGTGCTCCTGATATTATTATCAGACACTATGCTAATCACTAGAGGGACTTAATAAATGTTTGTGGAATTCCTTCTCTCCTCCTGGCAGCTTCCTCTTTGTCCTCAACAAGAACTTGGGGTTGTTATAGTCAAACCAGACCTGGGAAAGCAATGACTTCCCATCTCTGCTGACAATCACCAGGCTTTTGCTCAAGTCTGCAAGGTGATACAGTGGGTCAAGCTCCAGACCTAGAATCGGGGAGACTCATCTTCCTGAGTTCAAATTTGTCTTCAGACACTTACTAGCTGTGTGACCCTAGGCAAGTGACTTAACTCTGCCTCAGGTCTTTATCTGTAAAATGAGCTTGAAAAGGAAATGGCAAACCACTCTAATATCACTGTCAAGAAAACCACAAATGGGGTTGCTAAACGTTGGACATAACTGAATAATGTTGTTCTCATTTTACTTTGCTTATTACAAGCTTTTCAAATGTCAAAGCCTGCATATTTATTTCTTTACTCTTCAGGGATCATAAAGTCCATTTTGAGTGAAAAAGATAACTGTGTCCAAACTACCCCTTCCTGCTGCCCATGTGATCAATTTTCTCCCTTGCATTGAATGAGTTTTCTCAGTGTTTTTATTGCAAAGCCAATAATATTTCAGGCAGCTGAGTGCAGCAGCATATAGAGTGCTGGGCCTGGAGTCAGAAAGACCTGAGTTCAAATCTGGGCTCAGACACTTACCAGCTGTGTGACAAATCACTTAACCCTGGATGCCTCAAAAAAAATATTCTATGAACTCTGAGAAGGCTCTCAAATGCCCCTCCTAGACTCACCGGATAGGTGCAGACTCATCCCCTCGGTCCAGCCAGTCCTGTGGTGGGATGATGTACATGCACCAGAGGCCCCAGTTGTAGCCATGGGCAGCATTGGCATATTGCTGCACCTCAAAGGTATTGTACTTGATGTTGTCAATGGCCGGCAAGATTATTCTCCTTCGATCCTCTTTGATTCGGGTTAGGGCTGGCTCTGCCCTGAAAGAAACAAAAACCCAAGAAGGATCACTTTGGGAGTCCCCAGTGACAGACCTCTAAGTCAGGTGTATTGAAGAACATGGTTACTGTCTCTGATGTGTAATCTCCAGTGGACACTGCACCAGGCAGCCATACTCTTCCCTTAGGGCGTTTGAAGTTGTAATGGGAGAAGTCTTTGAGCAGTGATGTGGTTGGGAGAGCTAGCCAGGAAGACCTGTGTTCAAATCTTATCTCTGACACACACTGGCAGTGTGATTCTGGGTAAATCACTTCCCAGTGCTTTAAGTAACTCTCTAAGATGATAAGGGGCTGAACTGTGTCGGAGGAGGGAGTTCCTCATCAGAATCTCCAATCACACTTTTCTGTGATTTCATCAGGGGAGCCCATACTCAACAGCTACATTGATATTGGAAATTTTCATACCAGAAATTCCCTTCATCAATGAAATCACATTGAAGTCACCCTTCTTCCTCTCATAAAAGTATATCTATATACATAATATATTGCCTCATATATACACATGTGTATATATTTCTAACTATCTACTGTAAATCTTTTTAGGTCCTTGGTATATGCTTTGAGGATGAAAGACAGAGGGAGGGAGGGAAGGTAGGAAGATAGTTCAAGGCACTGTCCTTCCCCTTCTCTGTGCCCAGACCTCATACTTCTTACATCTATATGCAGAGAGGTCAACCACAAGTCCTTACAGAACCCATGGCAGAAGTGGGTAGTCCCTCAGAAACGCTACACTCCCTCCAGGACTCTAGGTAGCCTCTGGGTTGGACCCTCAGTATGAACAGAAGTTGTAAGGCTGATAGTCTCAGTCAGGATCTTCTCCCAGTGACAAACAGGTAGGAGGGGAAGAGCCCAGATTTCCAGCATGATGTCTCTCTGTCTCTATTGTCCCCAGGGTAGGCACACTTCACCTACCTCTCTATTACAACACACTATACCATTATTATTCAGCAATTTCCCTGCAAAGCTGCAGAGCAGAGACACGTGAAAGGAGAGACTCCTGAAGGGAGCCCACTGAGCCTCTCAGGAAGATGAATCATCTCAGGGCTCTCCTGGCACCCGTGCTGGTATGTGTGCTGGCCTGGACCCATCCATCTGAAGGCAGATGAGAAGCCAGCCAGCCAGTGCCCCTCAGCAGGGAATATTGAGCACAGGAAGGGCCCATTCCTTTAATTGGCTCAGCTTAACCCTGAGTGGCTAGGGAGTTCTTTGAGTTAGGGCAGTTTTTCCTCACCAGCCAGCCAGCCAACTAGCTAACGGCATCCATCTCATTAAATAGTCCCCACTTGCCCCTAGCCCTCTCTGCAAATCATGCATGAACACGACATCTTTTCCTGAGGATGGTTACCCTGAGCTCAAGCTTAATTGGGGGCAGATATCCAGGTGTCTCCAATGAAGAGCTTTAATTAAGACTCCAGGGCTTAAATTCAAATGGAGTTCACCCTAAGGCAGTATATAGTTAGCCATCTTCCCTGGAAGATTGAGAATTTCCTCCATTTCTTCTTCCTTCCTAAAATCTTGTGTAAGCCCTGTCTCAAAGCCCATTGGTATGGGGTTCTCTCTTTATTGGTGGAGATGAATTGTATGGGGCATTTACTGGGAAAAGGTGGGGAGAGCGGAAGTCTTTTCCAGTCCACTTTGGGACTCTTCAAGTGTCTACTCTACTATTTTCTGGCATTTCTGACTTACAGATTTAAGAAGGAAGATGGACAAGACAAACCTTACTTTAGTTGCTGAAGGAAAAGATTTGGGAAGATATGGGAGGAGCTAGCAGTCTCCATTATGTCCCTATGACAACTTGCCTCTCTCTCCTTTGGATGGGATCTGGGACTCTCAGCTGAGCCGAATGATCTCACTCTTAATGGGAGAGCTCCTTAATTCTGTGTTGTCCCATATGTCTGCTATATATTCTCTTATGTGTCCCTTCCCTGGTTTCCATTTTGTTTCCAGACTGGATAAATAGATTTTCTTGCTGTCCATTATGTGTGTTCATTGTGAAAATGGTGGGAAAGAGGACAAGTCTTCCCAAATGGAAAAGTGATCAGAAGTTAGACTGAAACAAATCATACTCCCTAGAATGATAATATTTAAGGAAGCAGATAGATATAATTCTAGCCTGGTACCCCTTCCGTCTCTCTGAGGAGAGCAGAGTAGGCTCTGGCTCCAACTTCCTGTTCCCTCTTCTTGCCAGTAATGAAAATCTCCCTTGGAGAAGCATGGGAGGAAAAGATGTCTACTCTACCTCCCTTTGAACTGCACAGGAAATTTATTTATTCAAATTGGTAGCAAAACAGAAATCAGAGAACTTATACAAAGGAAAATACATATCAGATAATACCGAGTGAAGGAGCTCTCCATTGGGAGTGAGATAAGTCAGCTCAACAAAGAGAATGAGAACAGGATCTTCCCCAAGGGGAAAATCCCCAAAGTCTCTAGAGTAGCAAGCTGGGGGTAGAGGCATGATGGAGATTGCTGGCTCCTCCCATGCCTTCCCAGAGGTTTGCTTTCAGCAACCTGACATGGGTTGGTCTCATCCATTATCGAAACTGGAAGTCAGAAACACTAGAAGGGACTAGAAACTCGAAGAGTTCCAAAGTGGCCTGAAGAAGACTGGAGCTCTCCCACTCTCCCCACCTCTTCCCAACAAATGCCCACACAATTCATCTCCACCAATAAGGAGAGAGTCCTATACCAATGGGCTTTGGCACAGGGTCAGAGTTATTTAAAAATCAAATGAATTTGAAGAAAACTGCCAAGTTTAAAGTGTGATATAAATGTTTGATATCATCCTCCTCATTATTATTGATACAATTTGATTTTAAATAACATTCATCTCCAGTGATATGGATGTCCTTGCCTTGTAACAAAGAGAGAGAAGAAAGCAGTTCAGTAAACCAAGAAACATGTCAATTGAGGCTGACATTATAAATGACTTCACACTCATAGCTCCCACCTGTACAAAGAATAAAGAAAGATGGAAAGAAACTTTGCTCCCTTCTCCCCTCCTCTGTTTTGTTTCTCTGCTTCCTGTGTCTCCATTAGTGAATCTAATCAGCTGCTGCAGCAATATTTGTGTAATACAAATCTGACTAGGTTACTTTTCTGCTCAAAAATCTTCAGTAGCTCCCTATTTCCTCCAGGATCCATCATGAACTTCTCAGGCTGTCACAGAAAGCCCTCCAGAGTCTGGCTCCAACACACCTTTAGGGAACAATTTCACATGACTTTCTGTTTTGTGCATTCTCCATTTCAGCCAGACTGACCTATTGGCTGCTCTCTGGAGTCTGGTATTCCTTTTCCCATTTCTATGCTTTCACAAAGGTCTTACAGGTTTGAAACACATTTAATTATTAATAATTAATTTTTAATAATCTGTCTATATTATATTATGTATAATATGAAAATTATTAATGATACATTCATTGATAATAAATGTATTTAAATTTATTTTGCTTTTTTTTTGAGGGGGGAGGGCAGGGCAATTCTGGTTAAATGATTTGCCCAAGGTCACATGGCTAGTGTGTCAAGTGCCTGAGGCTGGATTTGAACTCAGGTCCTCCTGACTCCATAGTCAGTACTCTATTTACTGCACCACCTAACTGCCCCATATTTTAATTTATTAAAGCATTCAGCACTTTCTATATGCTAAGCACTGTGCTAAGGGCTGAACTTCCAAATACAATGGTGAAGGCATTCATTGCCCTTAAGTAACTTATAGTTTATTGGAGGAGATTATATACCCCCCCACACACACATGCACACACACACACAGAAGTTATAGGATAATGGGTCTTGAAAGGACCTGAGGCTATCTAGTCCAACCTTCTTAATTTACAGATGAGGAAACTGAGGCCCAGGGGAGTTCTGTAACCTTCCCAACCTCACAAACATAGTAACAGAGGCAAGATTTGAACCCAGGCCTCTGGTTCTAAAGTCTGCCCTCTTCCTACTGTGGCTTATTGCTTCTTATCAAAGCTTTGACTATGAATCCTTCCCTGATAAACAGCCAGAAATCAACTTCTGTTCCTCTGAAGTCTTACAGCAGGTCTTTGTACCACGCCTAAGGTACTTATAAAATTGGACTTGGTGTTATTTTGTAGTGTGTAGTGAGTGAATGGAAAGTTAGTGTCAGAGTCAGGAAGACCTGGATTTGAGTCTCATCTCTGACAAATATTAACTGAATGAACCTGGGCAAGTCACTTGATCTCTTTGCCTCAGTTTTCTGAAGTGTAAAATGGGGGTTTTCAAACCCCCTACATTCCTGGGTTGTCATGAGAATCAAATGAGGTAATACTTGTAAAGCACTTAACACAGAACCTGGCTCTGTGCTAAGGTGGTGCTTAATAAATGATTATTTTTTTCCCTTCCTATAGCCAGAATTCTATTGGTAGACCTAATTGTACACCAAGTTCAGTTCCCCTTTCCCCAAATTATTTGTCAATGTATCTTAACTTTCATATGAGACTGTGGGCTCTTTGAAGCCAAAAACATTGTGTTACTTGTGTTTGGAGAGGATGGGATGAAAGAAACTTTCACATATTTGAAAGGGTTGTCTCATACAGGAAGGGTGGGACTTGTTCCATCTGACCCTCTGTGATAGTAATGGCAATTAAAGATTCCCCTGTATTGGCTTGGTTTTCAAACTGATTGTGTTAAAACCCAGAGCTTGTTAATCCCACCTGTGGGATGAACTTGTTGATGTGAAAGGAGAGTCCTGAACTGGGAGGAGCTGGTGACGTAGATTTGGAGAGACAAGGGAGAGGCAGAGGAGCTTTTTGGAAGCAGCACCTCGTGGAGCTCGTGGAGGGAGGGAGGGAGGGAGGAGGGAGAGAGAGAGAGAGAGAGAGAGAGAGAGAGAGAGAGAGAGA
>NW_027185588.1:592173-599415 GCF_028583685.1 Petaurus breviceps papuanus
TTCATGAATTCATCCTCTGTCTGTAGAACAGTCCTAGAACCCCTGAAAACATTAGCAAAACCCTCTTCCAGGATTTCTGTGAACATACAACAAGAAAATCCTTCTTCAGGGCTTCTGAACCAACAGAAAGGTTCCCAGACCCCTGCAACAACAGCACTGTCCTTCACCAGTGGACAGTATTCACTCTGTCTGCAGGACAGTGTCAGGGCTTCTTAACCAAAAGCCAGGTTCCAGGACTTCTTCAACAAAAGGACTGTCTTTCACCAGTGGACAAATCTGGCCAAACAACATCAAAACAGACAGACAAAGTACCAGCAAAACAGCCATGTCTCTTCAGTCCTTGGCAGCTCCGGGGGCAGGTCTCAAAAGTCCAGGGCAATTCAAAGTGGCACTCAACAATCCTCTCTCTCTCTCTCTCTCCCTCCACGAGGTGCTGCTTCCAAAAAGTTCTTCTGCCTCTCCCTTGTCTCTCCAAATCTACATCACCAGCTCCTCCCAGTTCAGGACTTTCTTTTCACATCAACAAGTCCATCCCACAGGTGGGATTAACAAGCTCTGGGTTTTAACACAATCAGTTTGAAAACCAAGCCAATACAGGGGAATCTTTAATTGCCATTACTATCACACCCTTGAAGGTCAGAACTAGAAACAAAGTGTAGAAGTGAAAGAGAGAGAAATAGGCTGGAGGTAACAAAAAACCTAAGGATCAGTACAAGTGAAGAGTTCCTTTGGGGGGCAGTGGGTGGCTTCCTCTCAGGAGAGGGTCTTCAAACTGAAGCTAGATGATCCTTTGTGAGGATATTGTAGACCCCTTGTCAACAAGGTGGCCCAATGACTAGAATGTAGGTGTGAGGGAAACATGAGTTTGACCACAGACTCTTGTTTTCTATGTGACCCTGGGCAAGTCACTTAACTTAGTATAAGTTATGTGTAATAATTTGTAAAATGGGGATAATAGGAGCATCTACCTCACCTTGTGAGGACCAAATGAGATGATTTATGTAAAGCCTTTTGCAAACCTTAAAGCACTACATTAAAGTTATTATTACGAAGGGGATTCTTATCCAGGTGCAAGTTATACTAAGTGGTGTCTGAAGTCCCTTTGCACTCCAAGATTCTGGGATTATTTATCTGTCTATCGCCCACCACAGCAAACCCATTCTCAAAACTGAAAATCTTCGTTGTCTGACTGAATGAGAAAGGGTTGCTAATAGGGATGCCCATGTCTAGAATGTACTTGGGTGATTTACAACGAGTTTTTCTCTTAACAGTCCTGGGAATGAAGGGCTCAGCCTCATTTGGATAAGTGGTAAACTGAGGATCTGAGACATTCAACAACTCAATTCTTGGCCTCAGGAATATTGTGATCCCTTCTGGGTTTTAGGAAGAACATTGAAAAGCTGGAAAGCAGCCAGAGAAGGGAAAAGCAGAGTGGTGAAGGAAGTCTCCAGAATGTGCCTCAATAGGGAGGCTTGAGGGAATTGAGGCTGCTTAATCTGGAGAAGATAAGATTCAGGATTATTATAGTTGTCTTCAAGTATAAGAGATTGCTAGGTGGTTCAATGGATGAAGCTGTATCTGGAGTCAGGAAAAATCCAGTTCAAATCCAGGTTTAGACATTTCAATCAATCAAAAGTACCTACTATGTGCCAGGCACTGTGCTAAGCTTTAGGGATACAAAAGAGGCAAAAAACAGTCCCTACCCTCAAGGAGCTTACAATCTAAGGGGGGAGACAACAGGAAAACAAGTGTATACCAGGCAAGCCTATCTGTATACAGGATAAATACAAAATAATTAACAGAGAGAAGGCACTAGTTGGGGGAGACTTAGCTGTGTGACCTTGGGCAAGTCACTTAATCTTTGTCTACTTTAGTTTCCCTTACTGTAAAATAGAGACAATAATAGCAGACACCTCCCAGGTGAGGATCAAAGAGATAATTGTGTATGTAAATGCTACTTATTATTGTTGTTGTTTATTTGTTTTAGTTGTGTCTGATTCTTTCTTTTGGGGTTTTCTGGTAAAGATACTGGGGTAGTTTGCCATTTTCTTCTCCAGCTCATTTACAGACAAACAGAGTTTAAATGACTTGCTGTAAGGGTTATGGGATTTAAAGATCTCCCATGCCCCATGGACGTGCTGACATAGCAGAGCAAGAGAAAGTGAAAAGCCGAGCTAACGGTCCTGCGGTTGGCAGTTGGCGGCGGTTGCCTTTTTTTTTTTTTCTGCTAAGGACTCCTGCTGAAGACTGCCAGGGGCCAGAGCTGCTGGGAGCCCGCTTCCAGGGCGCTGGGTGGTTGCTGTGAGTGGGGAGAGGAGGACCTTTGCCTGAGGTAGCCTGTTCTGTTTTAAAGGCTTGAAAATGTAGGTGCTTTCTACTTTATCTACCTGTGCCAATATCATAACTACTCTGATGGCTTTCACTTTCTGGTTTTGGGACTCAGTCTTTTGGTATCTTAATAAATTTTCTAGTTTATTTCCCCAAATGGCAAACCTGATGTATTTTGTGATGGATAATTATATCAGCATATTTGTAATCTCTATAGGCATTGTGAATATGGCATTGCTGATACACTTGCCCAGGGTTTGAGGCCAGATTTGAACTCAGATCTTCCTGACTCCAGACCTGACACTATGCCACCTAGCAGAGTTGGGTTCTTTTATTTGTTTGTTTTTGTTATCAGAAGTTCTGTTATACAGAAGAGGGATTAAACTCATTCTATTTGACCCCAAAGGGAAGAAATGATAACAATGCCTGGAAGATACAGGTGCAAGTGTAGGTTGTTTATATAGTGGAAAAACCTCTTGCTAATAAAAGCGACCTCAAGGCAGACTAAGTTGTCTTGGAAGGTAGTGAGCTCCCAGTGACTAGAGGTCTCCAAGCTGAAGTTCGATGGTCACTTGTTGGGGGCTTTGTAGAGGGGAATCATGTTCAGGCACAGGTTGGACTTGATGACCCTTGAGGCTCAGCTCTGAGAGAATGTGACTGTACAGGGGAAGGAAGAAAGAACAGGGATGAATGGAGATGATAGAAGAAAGTAACAGAAGGAGAAGAGGAAGGAACTGGGGAATGAATCTTGAGAGAATAAAGGGCAGGTGAGAAAAAGAACTGGAGAGGCAGGGGAAGAGGGGGAGCGGGAGCATCATTTTTGCTTTGGGTAGAAAAGTCACTTGAGTCTTCCCTGTGCTTTAGAAGAGGGATGACTCTGATGGGTTGTTTCAGTGACAGACACTTACTTAGTGGCTTCAGAGTCATTTCAGGACACTTCTCTAACTTAATGGCCTCACTCAGTGTCCAATCACTCAGAGCAAGTCTCCCTCCTCTGCTGCTCTCTCCCACACTCCATCATCATTGGAGTCACTGTGTGTTTCCATGAGCTGCTGTATGACTTTTTTTTTCTTATGGATCATAGCCCCTGATAGCTCAGGTAGGATATTTTGGCTAAGGATACAGGGATGGGGTCCCCAGGAGGAAGAAGAGATCTATACAGGCTTTTAACTAAGCTTTACTTCATTTCTTCTATGTCCTGTCTCTGTCTCCACCCCTTAAAACCCTAGGCTTCTTTGGAGGCTCAGTTCCAGAGCATGTCCTACATCAGACCTTTCCTCATCTCCTCACCCCCAGTTTTTAGTGTCCCCTCCCCATGAAATGATACAAAAAATTCTATTAAAAGTTTCCATTGTATATATCTTATACAGATGTACACACTATTTGTTGTTCTCCTTGCAGAATAAAAGCCCTTTGAGGGCAAAGACAGTTTTGATTTTGTCTTGCTAGTGACAGTGTGATGTAATGGGTAGGGTGCTGGGCTTGGAGTAAGGTAAATCCTGAGTCCAAATTCAGAACTAGATGCTTACTAGCTGTGTGACCTTTAGCAAGTCAGATAACCTCCTTATACATTAGTTTCCTCTTCTGTTAAAATGAGAGGATTGGACTTGATGTCTTCTCAGTTTCTTTCCAGCTTTAAATTTGATACATTGTTTCCAGTCATCTCCTGGATGAAGGTGCACTCCTTTCTCTCTATTGCTTCTTTTTTTGAGGGGGGGAAGGCAAGGCAATTGGGGTTATGTGACTTGCCCAAGGTCACACAACTAGTAAGCATGGTGTCAAATGTCTGAGGCCACATTTGAACTCAGGTCTTCCTGATTCCAGGGCAGGTGCTCTATTCACTGTGCCACCTAGCTTTCCCCTCTGTCTTTTGCTTCTTCTCTGATTGGAATGAAGGGGAATTTGGTTCCTGGTTGTGATGGAAAATGAAAAGCCAAAGGATCATAACCCTTGGGACTTGGAGGGACTCAGAGAAATCAACAAGTTCATCCCCCTGACTTTTGACAGGGCCACATTGATCCACCCATTCATCTATCCATTTATTCATTCATCCATTCATTCCTTCAATAAGTATTTAATGAGTACACTGAAAATAAGTAGGACTTTGTGAAAGAGTAAAGATGATTCTCTCCCACCCTTCTCCCTACCCTCCAGAGAAAGAGGTGAAAAATTAGCCTGAGGTCAAACAATCTTTGCTCTGACAGACATTAGTCTTACTTCCCCTGGGCAAGTCTTTGTCTACCTCAGTTTCCTCAACTGTAAAATGGAGATAGCAATATCATCTACCTCCCAGGGTTGCTGTAAGGATCAAAGACATAATATTTGTAAAGCTATTTGCAAAGTACTGTGCAAACAACTAGCTATTATTATTATGTATCTGAAATTCTATCATATGGGAGAGGGATTAAATTCATTCTGTTTAAATGCTAGTAAATGCTAGCTTTACCCTAGCTAACCAAAATCCTTCATGCTACAATTTAAACCTCCTGTTCTGCATCTGGTCACTGGAGAGGAGGTAATCATCCTTTAAGTGTAGCAGAAGAAATCATTAAATTCTGGGATTCCTCCCACCAACTCTGTCCCCCATCCCTTCCAGACTCTGCCCTCATTTGCTAATCTTCCTTCCTCCAAGTTGTATTCTTTGAGATCTTGTTACAGACTCACAGACTCTCAGAGCGGGAAGAAACACCAGAGGAGGTCTTATCTTGCATGGATCTGGATGACATTTTGGACAAAGGTCATCTATTCTCCACCCAAAGACCTCCAGTGAAGGGAAGGAAGTTTTTCCCAACCTCAAGCTGTCATCTGCTCAACTTTTTGCTTTTTCATCCACTGATCCTAGTTCTGATTTCATGTAGAACCAAGTCTAAAACCTCTTCAATATGGCACCCCTGAGAAGTCTTGAAGATGTCTCACACGCCTCTTCCTTTCCATCTTCTTCTGTCTAGGCTAAACATCCCCTGTTGCTTCAACCATTTTCCTATGGCTTGGGCTTCTTCACCATTCTGATTGCCCTTATTAGGACATTCTCCTGAAGGATCCATTACATATGGTTCTAATTCTGCCAACTACCACCCATCCTTGGAGATTAGGGTCACCCAGGTAAGGATTGTTAAGGAGTGTCCTAAATCTAATATCCCTCAATATTCTGACTGGGATTGCCCAGTAGGACTTGGGGTTGGAGCATAGATTGGATAGTATAGTATTTTGTAGTGGGTCTGATTATTAGTGATTGAATGTGGGGCAGAATAGAGAATGGCTAGGACAAATGTACAGATAGACATTCATCACTACCAACATCTACCCTTCTGCAGGGTCTAGGGTTAAAGTCTCTGCAAAGTCAATCTGGAGCCAGAAGACTGGGTTCAAATCTCACCTCTGCCACGTGCTGCCTATATAATCTTGTGTAAGTTACTTCAAGTGCACAAGCATTTATTAAGCACCTACTATGTGCCATGAACTGTTCCAAGTGCTGGGGACAAGAAAAGGCCAAAATAATAGTCCTTGCTTTTAAGAAGTTCACAGTTTACTGGGGTAGGCAAAATGCAAACAATTATGTTTCTGTGAGATATGTACAGGATAAGTGGAAAATTTTCTCAGAGGGAAGATATCAGAAGTAGTGGGGTGAATAGGAGACTAGAAAAGACCTCTTGCAGAAGGAGCTGAGTCTTGGAAGAAGCCAAGAAACAGAGGTGAGGAAGAAGAGTATTTCAGGCACAGGGATGGCCAGTGAAAATGCCCAGAGTTGGTGGTGGGTTTTTTGTCCTGTGTGAGGAACAGTATGTATCACCAGGTAAGTGGAGGAAGGTAAGGCGTAAGAAAATCCTAAAGACAGGAAGGAACCAGTTTTCAAAGCCAAACAGGATTTTGTATTTGATCCTGGAGGTAATAGGGAGCCTGGAGATTGGATTTAGGTGGTGATGGGGGTGCTGTGTGATAGCAGCCGGTGCTTTAGGAAGATTGAGTTGGTAACTGGAGAATGGAGTGGAGTGGGGAGAGACTTGAGGCAGGCAGACCCATCCCATAGGCTTTGTAGTAGTTCAGGAGTGAGGTAGTGAGAGCCTGAACCAGAATGGAGGCTGTGTCAGAAGAAAGAAAGGGGTATGTATATTTGAGAGATGTTTCAGATGCAAAGCAAAGTCAACTTGGCAACAGATTGGATATAGGCGATGAGAGATGGCTCCTAGGTTGGGAACCTGGATGATTGGGAAGATGATGGTGCCATCGACAGGTACCATCCCAGCCTTTAGCTCAGTGACTGGCACATAGTAGGTCCTTAGTGAATGGTGGTTGATTTGAAGTAACAGGAACAGGAAGATGGCCTAGATCAGTGGTTCTTAAACTAGGGCCTGTGAATTTCTTTTAAAAATTATTTTGATAACTATATTGCAATATCATCACTTTCCCTTGCAATCTTAGGAATTGTATTTCATGTATACCTCATTCTGAGAAGTGGTCCATGAATTCACCACACTGCCAATGAGGTCTATGTTGCAAGAAAGGTTAAGAACTCCCACCTCCACCCCTTCTACACCCACGATTGTGCAATGGCCTTTTTTCTCCATGTCCTTTCTCTGGGAGTAGCCTTTGTTGGCTAGATCCAGTGTGCTCTGGTTGAAATGGGGATGGTCTTGGTATTGAATACAGGATGTCCTGCGGGGGGAGGGGAGGGACATAGTCTCCAGGCTCTGGGTCAAACTCACTCTCAGGTAGTCAGATTTGTTTTGTTTCTGCTTTGTTTCCCTTTCCCAGAGGAGATCCAACCTCCCTCTTTCACCCTGCATGACTCCCTTTCACTTCTCTAC
Organism: Petaurus breviceps papuanus; assembly: GCF_028583685.1. Taxonomy (NCBI): domain Eukaryota; kingdom Metazoa; phylum Chordata; class Mammalia; order Diprotodontia; family Petauridae; genus Petaurus; species Petaurus breviceps. Next base: position 599,307 of record NW_027185588.1, read on the forward strand.
TTTCATTTGACCTAGAGCATCTAGATGAGGCAGATGGCTTGTTTTTCTCTTTGAGTCAGCCACATCAAGGCTCTCTCTCTCTCTCTCTCTCTCTCTCTCTCTCTCTCTC
>NW_027185588.1:599515-610616 GCF_028583685.1 Petaurus breviceps papuanus
CTAGTATTTTTTTGTGTGTGTGGGTGTTAAGTGTCTGAGGCTGGAACCGAGCTCTGGTCCTCCTGACTCTGGGGCTGGCGCTTTATTCACTGCGCCACCTAGAGGCCCCATAGATTCTTTTTTTAGTTTGCTTTTTCGGAGTGGGGAAGGCAGGGCAATTGGGCTTAAGTGACTTGCCCAAGGTCACTCAGTTAGTAAGTGCTAAGTGTCTGAGGCCAGATTTGAACTCAGATCCTTCTGACTCCAGGGCCGGTGCTCTATTCACTGCGCCACCTAGCTGCCCCATATCAAGGTTCTCTTAACTGACCCCACATAGACCATTCACTTTGGGGTCCTTTCTGGCTGGGATGTCCCTGGCATGGCTTAATTGGCCTCCCACTCTGAGATGCCTTAGGGACCCAGAGAGAAGGAAATTCTGGACCACAATTAAATGCTGCCCAAGATTAATCCCTAATGATCCATGCAGCAACAAGCATTTATCAAAAGCCCCCGGGGATTTAAAGACAAGAATGAAGTCTTCCTTTCTCTCAGGGAACCTTCAGGGAGAGGCTATACCTGTACCCTATGTTCAGGAGATGGGAGCAGAGTAGAGGGGGAATTAGGGCACATACTTTTAAACTCTTCCTCATCTGGCTGGAAATAAAATAAGAACTGACATTTACACAGCACTTAAAAGTTTTCAGCATGAATTATCTTCCCTGATCCTCAGTACAATGTCATAAAATAAGGACTTACAGATTTTATAAACCCCATTTTGTAGAGGAGGAAAATTGAGGATCACATAGCTAAGATCAGTATTTGAATCTAGGGCTTCCTGGCTCCAAGTCCAACATTCAGCTGAATCTACCACTCAGCCTCTATAAAAGCAATAAAGTTTGGCCAAAGCAAGCCAGGGAAACAATTACCCAGATTCCACAGCTGTTTCCTCCAGTAGAAGGAGGATCTCCATCACAAAAGGACCAGAAGGGTGGACAGATGGTACCTCTGACAGGGTGCTAAGTATTGTCCCAATATTTCCTGATGCTGCCTTCACATCTTATCTCCAAGTCCATCCTGTCCCCCGACTGATGTGGCCTGTGCCTTCTTCCTGGGGACCTTCAGAGAAAAGTGAGTGAGTAGGCAGATGGACTCAAGAGCCATCTGTGTTACCCACATCAGGATGTGCCCAGGAACATTGCTGATTCCAGATGGCACCCCCTCCTGTAGACTGTGTGGAAAGGTATACAGGCTTCCCTCACTCCAGAATGGGCAAATAGACTACTGAAAGACCCCCAAAGCCCCAGACACATCACAGTTTGGGAATCCTTCAAGGAGCCCAGCCTGTGCACACTGTGGCTCGTTTCTAAAGGGTCTGAACTCCTAGCATCCCAGACAATTAGAACAAGAAGGAACCTCAGAGACCATCTAGTCTAAATCCCTCATTCTGCAAAAGAGGAAACTGAGGCCTTGTCCAAGATTGCATGTGTCCTAAATATAGAGAAATGATTTGATCCCAGGACCCATGACTCCAAACCCTTTCATCCTTCTGTAATACTACTATAGTCTGCCAAGCAAGGCTCCCATCTCCAACTTGGGAACCAGGAAGACAATACTATGGTCTCTGAATGATACAGCAGAGATGTCTCAATCTGGGGTAAGATCCCCAAGGACAGAACAGGGCATGAGGATAAGGACATGTTTACATGGTGCTGACCATATGCTAGGAACTAGAAAATTCCATCAAATATGTAGCTATGCCTATGTGACATTTCATCTTACTGGCATGTCAGCCAGCCTCATCTCTGCCTCTGCCTCAGGGATGCTAGCACAGCTGGGAACCTGGAAGTATGTGATTTAGATGGATTTTTTTCTTTTAGTTTTCAAAGCATCTCCATATCCATTATCATATTTGATTCAGTGTTTTTGTTGTTCTGTTTACCTACCCTGTGTCCCCATTTGGGGTTTTCTTGGTAAAGATACTGGAGTGGTTTTTGTCATTTCCTTCTCTAGTTCATTTTATAGATGAGGAAACTGAGGCAAACAAGTTTAAATGACTTGCCCAGAGTCACACAGCTAGCAGGTACCTGATGATGAATTTGAACTCAAGTCTTCCTGACTCTAGATACTCTATCCACTGTGCCACTTAGCTGCCCTAATTAAATGTTACTCCCCCACATAAATAACTTCAGGGGCTCCCCATTGCCTCAAAGGTAAAACACAAACTCTTTAACTGAGCATTTCATTCCTTTCTCAAATTGCTTCCTGCCTACCAATCTAGGTCTATTTCACATAACACCCTTTCATGCTATTATCATGCCCATTTTATAGAAGAGGAAACCGAGGCTTGTAGAAATTAAATCACTTGCTCAGGGTCACACAGCTAGTAAGTAGCAATGGTGGGATTCAAACCCAGATCCCCCAGCACCTGGTGAGTGTTGTTTCTATGCTCTCCATCCAACATTTGCTCTACATTCAGAAAAATTGTGGTCCAACTTTCACCCCCAAACCCCAGAATAGTGACTTCTGCCTTGTGACATGAAGGTCAGGCTGGGAGCTGGCCTCGTTTGGACTTTGCCCAGGCTGTGCGAGATTCCATTCTAGCCCCTGAATGTCTTGGTCAATCTCTGCGTTTCAGTTGGCTTCCTATAAAGTAGCTGAATGTTATTTACCTACCTTGGAGCAATGTGAGGGAGGATTAATTAATTAATGTTTGTAAAGTGCTTCAGAGACCAAAAAGCTTCGTGTAAATGCCAGGCGGCTAATGAATCTACAGCCTCATGAGCTGCAGCTCCAGGATAAGGGTTCTGTTTGCCAGTGGATAAAAACAGCTTCTCAGTAGCGAAAATTAAAATTACACATTTTTAAAAATTGCATTTTGACATGGGAGATTAACTGCACATTCTGGGCCCCAGTGCCGCCTGCCATCACTGGATTCTGGGGCTTGGGAGGGAAGGAGCATTCTGGGACAGAAGAACAGGGCAAGAGAAAGGTATGGGGGGGGTGGGAAGGGAGAAGGACTGAGGCTCTGACCATTGAAAGCATCAGGGCTGGGGAGGCTGCCTGCAAATGACTGGGGCAAAGACCCTGAGCTTGCAGAGTATCAGCTTCGGAGTTGGAAGGTGAATCCCCAAACAGGGTCTTTTCAGAAACCTCTGGACCAAATGCCAGCTTTGTTGTGAGAACCTGACCTTTTATTTTGTGTTTGGCTCCCCGGCAAAAGAACAGATGCTTTTGTAACTAAAAATAATGAAAGAAAACTCAAATCCCTAAGCCTAGGTCAGGAGGAGTTATTGGCAAATTCTCCTGAGCAAAGCATTCTCTGTGTCCTCATCAGCTCCTGGAACACAAAGGACCCCGCACTCAGCATTACTGGGTCAGAGTGGTCGTCATTCACATTGGACCAAACCTCCTTGAACAGGGAAATACATAGATTCTTTTCATATGCTCTTGCCAGAAGTTGGCTAAAAAGCAGAATCACAGTTCTCCCCTTTCTCCCTTGTCCCAATATTTTTCTTCTTTCTCCTCTATTTCTTCCTTTTTCTCCTCCTCTTCCTATGACTTTTCCTCTTCTCCCTTTCACTTTCCTCTTCATTCCTTTCCTCTCTATTCTCTTCTTCCCCCTCCTCTGCATAATTTTTCATCTCCTTTTCTTTTTCTTCTTCCCTCTTTCCTTTTCTCTCATCTCCCTCCTCTTCCTCTTTCATTCTGTGCTCTTTTCTTCTCTCTCCATTATTCTCTTCCTCCTCATCTGCAGCCTCCTTTTCCATCTCCTTCTTTTCTTTTTCCCTCTTCCTCCTTTCCTTTTCTCTCATTCCCTTCCTCTTCTTCTTTCTCATTTTTTCTACTTTTTCATTTCCTTCTACTAATTATCTTCCATATTTTCCTCCTTTTTCTCACATTATCCTTTTCTTTTTTTTACTCCTTTTCCTCTTCCCTTTTCTTCCTCTCCTCTTCTTTCTCCTGATTTTCTATTCTTTCTCTTTTTTCCATTCTTTTTTCCTCTTCCCCCTTTTCTCTCTCTGTTTTCCCCCTGCCTTTCTATCTATCCTCCTTCTATTTCTCTTTTTCTTAATTTACTTCTCTTCTTTCACTTACTAAAAGGGAAAAAATACTTTCAGCTGGCTGGGCCTCATCTTGAAGACTAGCTTCCTGCACTGTCAATTCTGCAGTCCTGAACAATGACTTCATCTTTATTCTGGCTTTTCACTGTAAAAACAAAAACCTGATAAGAGAATCCAACTTCTTTCCAAGGATGTCAGGGGGAAAAATCAAAACTTAAATGATACAAACCAAAGTCAAGGTGTCCAACCCCCTAACTAAGCTTCCCTTGAAAGAAAGAATGAATGGCCTGGAAGGAGACCCTGACAAATGTGGCTACAGTCCAAGGAATTCTTCTCTTTGTGGGGGGCTCAGAATAATTTCTTTGCCCAGTGTTTTTGTGTGCCTCCACCAAGAAACAGGACATAATTCTTAGCAGCTCACAAAAGCACATTTTTTTTTGCATCTAAAGTACAATAACCAGAAATACTCCAATAGCTGTACTGCTTGATCAGGTCTATAGAGAACTCCATTCCCTGAGCTCTTCTGTTCCCCTGCTGCCGAGACAATTTTTATTTGTGAGTCCAGTGGACTACGGAAACAGCCTACAAATGTAAAGATACATATACGATCATGTGATTCCTCAGGAGAAGGGCAGTACACTCATAAATCTTTGGTTCCCATCACGAAAGCTTACCAACCAGTGTTGAATTCCACATGAGCATCAAAGAAACCCACGATTGGAGAGGTTGCTGCTTTCCAGCCCTGGATCCGAGCTCGGATGAGCCCTTCCCTCTTGGTATTGCGGACTATTTTCACCAACCCTGGGTATCTCTTATTTACATACTGGTCCAGATTAAATTTCAGCTCCACTGTAAAAAGAACAGATAGACAGGGCTCAAAATGAAAGAAGCGGGAGGTAGCAAATCCCTTCTGATCAGTTGTGCCAAAGGAAGAATGAGGCAATGAAATCCAAGCCAATACAGTATCGTGCAGCACAACATGACACAATATAACTCCATGTGACACATTTTTTTTTCATTTAGTGTAATGCAATATTACAAACATTGCTTAAATCCTTGCTGTGTTCACAGCACAGGGTCTGGTAGAGCATGACTGACTCATCACTTTCTCCTGGAAGCCTTCCTGGATTAACCTTGCCTCTAATAATATTTCTCTTAATAATAATTAAGGGAAATAGTGTTGTATAGTAGAAAGAGATCTGACCTGGTAACCAGCGAGACCTGAGTTCAAGCCCTGTCTCTGATATATGTTGTCTGTGTAAACCCTCGGAAATTCACTTAACCTTTCCCTAGGCAATTCTTAAAGACTGTTATTTGTGGAGAAGGCACCAATCTGCATGGGCAGAGAGAATTTCCTCACCTGGGAGTTTCCTATAACAATGAAACCCAGTCCCTATGCCTGCTAGGACCACTCCCTTGCTCTCCATCCCATCAGCACTCTCTTCTTCAGTTTGTAGAATGATAACATCCCGGAGTCATAGGGAAGAGCCTTCTGGACTTATTAGAAAGACCTGATTTCAAATCCTACCTCTAACAGCTATTAGCTGTGTGACCACGAGTAAGCCATTTAACCTCTACATGCTTCAGGCATCTATCTGAGGTTTCTTAAGCATAGTGTCCAACTAATAACACATGCACCTGGAGGAGACCTCAGGCGTATGGGAGACCAGGAATGATTTATGGAAACATACACAGATTGTAGTGGGTGTTTCTTCCAGGAAGAATTTCCATACCCTTTGTTCACATGGGTTAATAGTAGCACCCATTAAATGGCCTGCCTGAGGTCACACAGCCTTAAAATAAATGGCATGTGTGGCTTATACACACTTTAGCATCATTTAATATGTGTCTAATCTATCTGTCCAAATGGGATATGAGAACCCCAAAGGCAGGAATCAGGTCTTCTGAGCCTCCTGTCTCCTCCTCAGTATAGGGGAGCAAGGACTCATCACTGCTGGGGGCTCTTAGTAAATCCTTGTTAATTCACAGAGGACCATGACTCATAGAATTCGAGTTTGGAAGGGACACCAGTGCTGCCCATTTGAGACTGGGTATTTAATGCAGAGTCATTTAACAGTTGGAAGGACTGTAGGATTTAGAGCTAGAAATTACTTTCTAGGTCATCTGGACCAACCATCCCTATTTTATAGATGAGGAAACATTGCTTGAGGTCAAATGGCTAGCAAGTATCAGAGCTGAAATTTGAACTTAATTCAATTTAACAAACATTTCCAGTAGATCCAGGCATAGTGATTCCAAATCCAGGGCCATTTAGAAGCCATCTCATCCATCCTTTTTATTTGATAGATAGGGAAACCGAGGCCCAGAGAAAGTCCCACAGTCTTTTCCCCAAGTCACATAGCTAATAAATGGCAAGGCTGGCACAGGAACCCAGGTCTCCTCATCCCCAGCCCAGGCCTCTGTTTCACAATTGGAAGACAGTTCTTGTATTTTTCTAATTTTAGAGAATACTCTGTTTAGCTTCTTCTTCTAACGTGCCCCAAATGAAGTAAAGCCCAAGTCCCTGAGAAATACAATGAGTGGGGCTGGGCTCAGAATGCAGAGAGCCAGAGTGCAGACCTGGGATGTACCCATCCATTACTGAAACTTTCCTCTTGGCCTGACCCCAGTGGCATCTGAGTCAGAAAGGTCCTAGGTGTGACCTTCACCCCCTAGGACTAAGAAAACCAAATCCCCACTGCTTGCTGCCCCCAGGCTCACCATTGTCACTGTTGTCATCTACCAGGATAATCTCTTTGAGCAGGTGAGATGGAGTGTGGTTGACAACGCTGTGCACTGAACGAAGAATCACGGATAGAGCTTCATTGACAAAAATGAAGACCACGGAGATCTGGGGCAGGTCCTCGGAATACATTATGTGCTTGCACCTGAAGAAGACAGGTGAGGAAGGAAGGACAAAGGGAGAAAGGAGAGGAGATGAAAGGGTCATCGCTTTAGAGCTGAGAGGTGCCATAGAGGTCTTCTGGCATGACCCCATTTTACAGAGGAGGTGACTGAGCCTCAGAAAGGTTAAATGATGGGTCCAAAGTCACACAGCCTGTATCTTTGGGGAATCATAGAACTAGAGCTCTAGGACCTTAGAAATCTTCTAGTCCCACCCCTTCATTTTTCATCTCTGTAGACCAGAGTGATCTGGGAAACTCAAGGAAGAACCAAGATTTTAACTGAACTTTGAAGGCCTGGAAGGAAATGGAGACCTCAAGAGAAGGGAGGGGGTTACAGGTACAGTGAGTAGAAGCATAGGGTCAGGGCACCAGAAGCTATGTTGGGGACTGAATCATCCAGTCTGGTGGGAGTCTAGGGCAATTGGATAATGACCATAGAAAAAGGAATCATGTTGGCCTAGTAGAGAGAGGCCAACCTTGGCATCCAGAAGGCCTCGTGGGTTAAAAGTCCTGCCTCTGAAACCTTCTAGCTCTTTGACCATAGTAGTAATAGAACTGAAGCTCCTGGATGGCAGAGGCTCTCTCAGTTTTGTATTTTTGTTGCCAGTGCCCATGAGCAAATGCTTATTGATTAACTGATTGACCATTAGCAAGTCCCTTAACCTCTAAGTGCCCTAGCTCACTCTCTAAGAATCTCTCTGTCTCTCTGTCTCTGTCTTTTTCTCTCTCTCTGTCTCTCCCTCTATTCCTCTGTTGCCTTTGTCAGCAGTTTTCTACTACTCTTTGTGACCACTCCTCCCCTCTTTTTTTACAAAGATACTGCAGTGGTTTGCATTTCCTTCTCCAGATCATTTTATAGATGAGAAAACTAAGGCAAACAGGGTTAAGTGACTTGCCCAGGGTCACACAGCCAGTAAGTGTCTGGCTACCTTTGAACTCAAGAAGATGAATCTTCCTGATTCCAGGCCCAGCACCACTACTCTGTCCACTATGCCATCTAGTTCTCTCTCTCTCTCTCTCTCTCTCTCTCTCTCTCTCTCTCTCTCTCTCTCTCTCTCTCTCTCTCTGTCTGTCTGTCTCTCTTTTTCTCTCTTTCTGTCTTCCTCTCTCTCTCTCACTCCTCCCTCCCCCGTGTGTATGTGTTTTATCTGCATCACTGGAGTTAGTTTCTGAATTAGTAATTCCTCTTACCAAATGAGATCACTGTTCTGGCAAAAAAAAAGAAAGAAAGAGAGGGAGAGAGAGAGAGAGAGACAGAGAGACAGAGAGACAGAGACAGAGAGGGAAAAAAAGAATCAAAGGCTAACATTTAGGTAGCACTTTGAGACTTAACAAAGCACTTTATCCAATTAGCTCATTTGATTCTCCCAACACCCAGTGAGATGGGCACCAGACATTATTATTCTCATTTCCATTTGAGTCAGCTAGGTGGCTCAGTGGCTAGACCACTGGCCAACCACTTAGCATAGTCCCTGGCATGCGGTAGGTGCTATATTAATGATTATTCCCTTCCCTTCCCTTTCCTTGCAGTCAACAAGACCTGAGTTCAAATCCAGCCTCAGACACTTATAAGCTGTGTCACCCTGGACAAGTCACTGTCTGCTTCAGTTTTCTTCACTCTAAGATGGGGATTCTAATATCACTTAACCCCCTGTGCTGTTGTGAGGATCAGATGAGATAATATTTGTAAAGAACTAAATACAGTGCCTGGTATGGAGTAGGCACTTACTAAATGCTTGTTTCCTTCCTGTTTTTATAGAAAGGTAGTATGGTCTGGTAGATAGAGAGCTGGCCTCAGTCAGGAAGACTTGGGTTAATGTCTTGCCTCTCACTATGCTGGCTGTGTGACCCTGGACAAGACCCTTGACATCTCAGGGCTCATAAGTTGAGGAGAAGGCATTGACATGAATTGGTAGGAAGATTTTCCTTACTGGGAGTTCCCTTAAAGCTCAGCTTCAGGGTAACTCCTTCCCACAAGCCTCTCCAATGCCCCAACTGTCAGTGGTCTTTGCTTCCTCAAATTAGGGTGCATGTCCTTTCCTGTGTGCAGGTTGCAGCTCCCTGACCTGAGACCATAAGCTCCCTGAGGGCAGGCATTATTTGTTTATTTTGCATCCCAGCAGAAGGGATGGGGCATAGAAGATGATTAAAACATGCTTATTTGATTGCCTTGAAATAGAAAAATCTGCTAGAGAAGATACTCCATAAAAACAACAGGGTTAGGAGGAAAATGTTTTAAATATCAGCCCTCACCAGGGCTTCTGTGGGAAAGCAGCAGGGACTTCTCAGTGCTCACTTGCTGGCATTAAAATTCACTCAAACCTGTTTAATTAGAAGTGTGCCCTCATTCCCTCAGTACACACCCCAGGTTTCCATGGTAACCATGGAGCTGCCCAGCCAGCCCCAGCCCGTGCCAGCCTCTGTCTCCCTTGCCCTCTCTCATTAGAGCTGATGACCCGGTTATCCAGCATTTCTGCATAATGGCTTTCCTCCCACCTCCCTCGAGCAGCAATGCTCATGGGTGTCCTCTTCGACAAGAGGGAGGCTTGCCTATAGTCTGGTGAGTTTCTAAATAGCACAGAAAAGGGAAGTCTCTGCTCTGGCCAAAGTTGCTGCTGGAGGAGGAGGAGGGAGGGGGAGAGGAAAGAGGAGGGGGAGAAAAAGGCTGGGCCCAGCTCCTGATGTCCTCTGCTCTCCTTCCCAGCAGGACACATACAGGTGTCCCCTAAAAATAGCCTGGCACCTGCAGAGTCAGACCGCCCCATCAGCTGGGCCCTACCTCAGCTATTTGGAAGTTTTTCCATGCTTTTAATTTACTTGAATTTCTCTTTTGAACACAAAGTATTATACCTGCCTTCTTAGCCAATGAGGGCATGCTTTCTGCTCTCCCTAACCTGCCTGTCCACACCTAGGCAAGCTCTGAGCTCTCTGGTGGCTCCAAGGGGAACATTCAGGTCACTGCTCACAGTACTTGGCTCAAAGTTCAGGGTGCTTTTGGGCAGACTGCTTGGTGATTTTCTGGGAATAATGACTTTGGAGTCAGAAGAATTGGGTTTGAACCCCTTGCCTTTGACAAATTTAATTCCCTTTATGGTAATGAACTTTTATTAAATACCAACTCATACAACTGGAGATGACTGAGGATGCAATGGGAGATCCTGGGTCTTTTAGGCTAAGGTCTTTTCACACACTCACTTTGAGTGAGGTAACGCCCATTCAGTGAATATGTCTCTTTAAGAAGTGAGTCAAGGGATGGCTCCTTTAATTGGAAAAAAAGGAGTGAGTATGTGAAAAGACCTTAGCCTAAAAGGGCTGGGGTCTCCCATTGCATTCTGGGCCATCTGCAGTCCTCCTGATGAATATTTGGTCACTGGACCCAGATGGCCCTGGAGGAGAAAGTGAGGCTGGTGACCTTACACAGCCCTCCCTCCCTCAAATCAAAGTCAGCTGCAAGTCATGTCATCATCTCCCTGATGTCACAGTCCTCTTCCAAAACGAAGGACAAACGCAACAAATACCAACTATATTCAGGTCGTGTGTTTTGACCTGGGGATGCAGAGATAAAAATCAAAGTCCCTGATCTCAAAGACCTTACGTTCCCCTGGGGGTATATGTGGGGGAATGTGTATAAGAGCATTCAATGTATATGGTGCAAGGGAAAGATCACTGCCTGTGAAGTCAGGACACCTGGTTCAAGTCCTGCTTCTGACTCTTATTACCCATGTGACTGTGGTCAAGTCACTTGACCCCTCTGGGTCTCAGTTTCCTTATTTGAGAAATGAGGGGGTCGGATTACATGGACTCAGGTTTCTTCCAGATTTGGCTCTATGAACTTCTGTATTCATATAAAATAAATGCTAAAGTAATTTCAAGAGGGAAAGAATGTTGATAAACAGGGGATTCAGGAAAGCACCTCTTGGGAACAGTTTCTTCATCTTTAATGAGGAAATTAGACTTTATGACCTCTTTAAAATCCTTTCTAGTCTGAAATATATGATCTTAAACTTTCCTTTTTCTTCTTATGAAATCTACCTTTTGGTACAGGAGATCAAGGACTACTCATTGTTTTTTGTCAAATTTTAGCAGTACGCTTTTGAACCAGTTCTTTTTCTTCTTCTTCTTCTTCTTCTTCTTCTTCTTCTTCTTCTTCTTCTT
>NW_027185588.1:610626-626019 GCF_028583685.1 Petaurus breviceps papuanus
CTTCTTCTTCTTCTTCTTCTTCTTCTTCTTCTTCTTCTTCTTCTTCTCCTCCTTCTCCTTCTCCTTCTCCTTCTCCTCCTCCTCCTTCTCTTCCTTCTTTTTCTCCTCCTCTTCCTCTTCTCCACCTTCATATTCTCTTCCTCCTCCTCTTCCTCCTTTGCTCACTCCAACACCCTATCCATTTAGTTCACTTTTAGTTCAAACAACAATTTTTATAAGCTTAATAGGTACAAGACACTTAGAGATACAAGGAAAAAACTGAACAGTTTTTGTCATAAAGGAATTTATTTTCTATTGGGAGTTATACCATGGACACAGATACTAATAAATATGATTATTTGAGGCACATGAGATGGGCTTTGAAAAAAGTCATTGGGATAAGGGCTCCTCTGACCGCTCTGAAGCCAATAATTTCTATAAATTGCAAACTTATCCAAGTCAAGGGCCATGCCTAATGTACCCAGCCTTCTTATATCTTACTCTCTTCCCTGCTCCCATATAGTCTTTGATCCAGTGACATTGGTTGCTTGCTATTCCTCAAAAGAAGACACCCCATCTCCAGATTCTGACCAATTGCACTGGCCGTCTGCCATGCCTGGAATGCTCTCCCTCTTCATCTCTGCCTCCTGGTTTCCTTCAAGCCTCAGCCGAAGTCCAACTTTCCCAAGAAGCCTTTCCTTAATATTAGTGGCTTTCTTTAGAAACTATTTTTTGTCTATGTTGTGTTCATACATAATTGCTTGCATGTCATCTTCCCTATTAGACTGAACTCCTTTCAGTCTGGTTTTTTTTAATTTTGTCTTTCTTTGTATCTCTAGCAGTTAACACAGTGCCTAACATATGGTAGGCACAAAATAATTGTTTATTAGCCAACTGACTGATTTCATATCCCCAGTGGACCAGCATGGGGTCCTGTGCATCAAGCAGTCTCAGTAAATATTTGTTGATGATAAAGGAGGATGGATTTGAATGACCCTGTTTTAGGCTTGTTGTAGGAAATATCAGTGGTTTTTTTCTGCACCTTCCTGTATTTGTTAACTTGTCTCCCCTCATCTCCCATTTTTTAGCTCCTCTGGGACCTCACCCAGGGTAAGTACTTAGCCCAAGCTCACTTAGTTTCAGCTCATTGAAGAGTTCACAAGCAGGGAATATTTTGGTCTTATCATCCAACTGGAAAAGGAGCCTTTTGGAATCCTGCAAAACAGGCCAAAGGCATGAGTTATATCTTCACACTTGGAAGATGCTATTTACTTATGGGACAGAGCTATTTGAGGGTAATTGATCCAGTGGGAGTCTTGCCTTATCAGGGATTTGATAACAGTTTCTCATCTGTATCAGCATCAGCATCCCTCTAAACTGACAGTGAGTTCCCTCCTCAGGGCCTTCTTTCTGAGGCTCACAGCTTGAATGCCAGTCAGTCAAAAAGGTAAGCACCTACTATGTGCCAGGCATTGCCATAAATGTTAGTGATAAAAAAAGAAAAACAATAATAACAACAACAAACAAACAAATAAATACCCCAATTAGTCCCTACTTTCAAGAGGGTCACTGTCTAATGGAAAACACAATCTGTGAATGCCTACGCTACAGGATATGGCCAGGATAATGGAGGCCCTTGGTAAAAAGACAGTTCCCATATTCACCAAAATATTTACAGTAGCACTTTTTGTGATAGCAAACTATTGGAAGTAAAGTCGATGCCCATCAACTGGAAAATAGAATGCAAAATAGAATTCTGGTTAAACAAATTGTGATACACAAATGTAGTGGAATATTTCTGTGCTGAAAGAAATGATGGGAATTTGGAATTATAAACAAAAAATTCTAATAGTGTATGCCCTTTGACCCAGCAATACTAGGGCTAGGCTTATACTTACAAGAGGTCATAGAAAGGGAAAAAGTTTTTTACATAAAAAAATATTTATAGCAGCTCTTTTTGGGGGTAGTAAAAAGCTGGTGACTAAGAGGGTGCCTAACAATTGAGAAACAGGTAAGTTGTGGTACATATCAGTAAGATGAGGCAGGTACAGTGAATAGAGTGTTGAACTTGGAATCAGGAAGACTTGAGTTCAAATCTGACCTCCAACACTTCCTAGCTGTGTGACCCTGAGCAAATCACTTAACTTTTTAATTTTATTTTATTTTTTGTCACTTAACTTTCGTGTACCTCAGTTTCCTCATCTGTAAAAATGTGGATAATGGTACTGCCAGGGTTTTGTGGAGATCATATCAGATAATAATTATATGGCACATAGAAAGTGCTATATAAATTATATCTATTATTATTATATATTACACTGTTATTACATTATTATTATTACTACTACATGAGGAAATAGATGCATTCAAAGAGTCATAGAAAGACTTATTTCATATAAGTCTTTCACAGCTGGAATGCCAGTCAGTCAAAAAGGTAAGAACCTACTATGTTCCGGGCATTGCCTTAAGTGTTAGTGATAAAAAGAAAGAAAACCGATAACTGCACTGATGCAAAGTGAAGTCAGCAGAACCAGAGAAATAATTTATATGATAGCATCAAAATAAAAAAATGAACAATTTCAAAGACTTTTATAAACTGATGGAGAATGAAATGAGTAGAACCAAGAGAACAATCTTGACATTGCTAACAATATTGAAACACCAAACAACTTTGAAAGCTGTAAGAACTGTGATGACTACAGTGACCATTCATAATTCCAAAGGACTGATGACATACACTATCCACTAATAGGCTCACAACAGATTTAGAATACAGAATGATCCATATATATTCTTTTGTATAGGCATTGAAGGAATTTGTTTTGCTTGGCTGTACATATTGTTTACAAGAAATTTTGCTTTTTTGCTGTTTTCAACGGGTTGGGGAGTGGGAGGGAGAGAAAATAGAATTCTGTTAATATTTTAAAATAGAGCACGGAGGGGTGCTGCAGATATAAAATGCTGCACTTTCTTTCAGTTGCAGTCACTGTTATTATTATTTTTACCAACTGTTTTACTTTGTTCCAAGAGACCTTTCATGAATCAAGAATAATCTGTAAATATTTGCAAGGAAAAAAATTGATGAAACGGAAAGTGCAAAAATTTTTAAAAACAATAACCCAGGAGGTGGGATTTTAGTTGGTATTTGAAAGAAACCAGAGAAGCAAGGAGAAATATCTTCCTGAGCTTGTACACAATCAGAAGTGGAAAAGGCCAAAATATATCTGTCCATGAATCTCCTCCACAAGGTAAGCAACAAGTCATCATCTGTATTTGGCTTGAAGGCCTTCAATGTGTAGAGGGGAATGGGGTGGAGAGACACCCAGACAGCTCTTACTGTTAAAATTTTTGAAATTGGGGCAGCTAGGTGGCACAGTGAATAGAACAGCAGCCCTGAAATCAGGAAGACCTGAGTTCAAATTTGGTTTCAGACACTTAACACACACACACACACACGTGCGCACACACACACACACACACACACACACATACACATAAAACTAGCCATGTGACCTTAGGCAAGTCACTTAACTCCAATTGCTCTACCTTTCCCCCTCCAAAAAGCGAAAAAAAAAGTTTTTTGACATCAAGCTGAAGTGTGCCTCTCTGAACCTTTCCTTCTGTCTAATTCTTCCCTTTGAGGCCAAGAGTAATGAGTCCAGTCTCTTTTGGAGGTATTTTGTCAATCCTTTAAAGAGACTTCATTTCCAAAGAAGTGGAAACCATTAGATCTGATGATCCCCTGGATAAAATGCCTTGAGAAATTTAATTTTCCTTCACAGGTCATCAGGGAGTACTATGCTACACTAAACCAAAATGTCTAAAAGAGAAGTCAAAGGGTGAGAATTTCTTTTTTTTTAAATTTTTTATATTTTACATTTTATTTTATTGAGAATTTCTTATTGATGACCTTGGAAATAAATGATGCTGGTATGAATTCAGTATCTCTACTATTTTGGCCAGAATTTGATGGTTGAATGGAAAAGGCCCAGGGAAAAGAGTTCTCAGATATAAATATGTGGAGAAAAAAGTTAAATTTTGACTTTTTTCTTTTTGGAGGGGGAGAAGACAGGGCAATTGGGGTTAAGTGACTTGCCCAAGGTCACATTGCTAGTGTCAAGTATCTGAGGCCAGATTTTAACTCATGTCCTACTGACTCCAGGGCCAGCACTCTATACACTGCACTGTCTAGCTGCCCCCATTTTATCCATCCATTCATTCATTTCTTTATTTATTTAGGAGGGAAGAAGGCAAGGCAATTGGGGCTAAGTGACTTGCTCAAGGTCACACAGCTAGGAAGCATCACATGTCTGAGGCCATATTTAAACTCAGGTCCTCCAGACTCCAGGGCCAGTGTTCTATTCACTGTGTAACCTAGCCAAGTGTGACTTCCAGTGAGGAAATTAGACTCCTACACAAGCTGGATTGCAGTAGTGGTCTTCCCATCTGGAACAGGCTCAGAGTCTGTCCTCTAGAGAGAGAAACTGCAACAGAAGTGGGTAGGAGGTAGATGGGGATGCACAGTCAACTCTCTTCCCTCTCAAACACTGGGATTTTGGGGAAGGGAAATATGGAGGACTTTCACTTGGACTGCAGAAATCTGGGCTGATATGAAAAACAGCATCCACATTCAACACAGTTCTGGGCAGCACAGCTTAATATGGACAATGATAAGTGAGTGAGAAGTGTCCACAGGAAGGCAGGTAGGACAGTGAAGATCCTTGAATCCATGTAATATAAGGATGCATAAAGGAATTGGGGATGTTTAGCCTGGAGAAGAGAAGGCTCAGAGGAAGAAAAGGTAACTGTCTTCAATTATTTGAAGGTAGAAGTGAAAAGACTTGTTTTCCTTGACCCCAGTGAGTAGAACTGGGAATAATATTGGGATTGGGAAAGGATATTGTGAAGAGGCTGATTTAGCTTCAATATCAGGGAAAAGAAAACTTCCCACCAATAAAAGCTGTCCAGAAGTGGAGTGGAGATAAGGGGTTCCCACCCCCTGGAGATCTTTCGGCAGAAGCTAGGTGCCCACTTACCAAGTCTATTATGTTGAGGATTTCCTTCTGGCATAGGTTGAATTAGATGGTTGTTGAGGTCCTTTTAAATCTGAAATTTTCTAACTGTGATTATGTAAGGGAGATGAACTTATTAAGAGGGAAATAGAGTTTGTGCTGAGCACCGTGGTGGACATTGGGTTGAGTTGGTTGGTGTGGTAAACTGAATCATTAGAAACCAACAATATGATTGTCCTTGGACCAATAGCCAAGCATCCCTCAATACTCCTACCCACCATTGATGAAATAATCATGTCCTTCCCCATTTAGCAAACATTATCTCATGACCATATCTTATGCTCTCATGTAAACAATAAACATCAGAGACATTATCTGTCATGGACCCATTCATGCAGACATCCTCTGACATTATGGCTCTTTGTTCTCTAGCCTCTTCACTTCATGTCTTCTTTTCCCCTACTAAGACTGCTAGGGACTCAGAATGGTGCCATCTCATATAACACATCTGCCAGGGCTCTGACATCACTTTTCCCCTCAAGTCCTAGAATTACTCCAAGAGATCAGAATGTAGAATTTATCCAGTATGTGATTCATCTTGCTGGGTGGACACAATCTGAATAATCCTGCCTCCACATGTTGCCTTAATTCTCACTCTCTCCCTGATCCTTTATCATGGTTCCCCTGGGTGTGACCTGGTATCTCCAGGGAGTTATACCCAAAGGTCCAAAATTTACTCTTAAAACACCCAGGGATCTTCACCCAACACATCTCCATCTCCATTCCTAAGCTACATTAACTCATCTTCTGACTCTCATCATTTGTCTCAGCATCAACTCAATCACTCAAACCAAATGCTAAATCTCCATCAATTGTACTCAATATAGACTCAAGCAAGCAGAGGTCAGCTTCCTACCATATATATGCCACTGATTACTGACATGAGTGACTGTTGTACATCCAGTCTTGGAGACATAGGAGACCCCAAAGAGACAGGTAGGGAGAGAGAAGAAAAGAAGAGGCAGAGGAAGGAGAGAGAGAGACAGAGAGACAAAGAGAGAGAGACAGAGAGAAACTGGGGTATTAATTATGGATGATAGAAGACATAAGGGTGAGTGGAGCCTTTGAGTATTTGAAAGACTGTCCTGTAGAAGAAGAATTAGCATTATTTTGCCTACTTCCAAGGGCAAATCCAAGAGAAATGGATGGAAGTTGTCCAGAGGCAGATTTAACCTTGGCGCCAGGAAATGCTTCCTACCTAGTAACACTTCTCCAAAGTAGCCTAGGATGCCTTGGAAGGTGGTGGTTTCTCCCTTAGTTTGTGTATGGGGTGCCTTCAAGCAGAGTCTGTCTGACCATTTGTCAGGAATGTTATAGAGAGGATTCTTTTTGTGTATGAGCTGCATCAGATAGTGGGTGAGGTGCCTTCCAACTTCTAAATTCTGTTATTCAGTCAAATATTGAGATTAGGAACTTCAGAAATCAGTAGAATATTAAATACCCACAGTAACCTGGTTCATGTATATTTCCTTTCTTCTGCTCACTTCCATTTGGGTCAATCTTTTGTGCCAGAGACTGCAGAGGAGAAGAAATCAGCCTTGTCCTGCCAGGGGAAATAATGGAAATTTTTCCTAGATAAAGATTGAAACCTTCTAAAGGATTTGAGGTGTCATTTATTTATTTTCTAGCAGGAGAGGAAATCATTCTGATTCCAAAAAAAATAAATAATATAAAGTAATTCCATTTTTACCAGCTTAATAATGACATGTTAACAACCCAACGCGTCAAGAAACATTCTGAACACAGACTATGAAACAGCCAACTCTCCAACACCAGCTGTAATGTACTGGCAAGGTGGAGATTCGCAGTTGAAGCTTCTCATGAATATAAAGACCTTTTGCTCTACAGTTGGGTTTGAAGAAGTGATCCATAAGGAATCTGAAAGCTAGGGAGAGTAATTGTGAACCAGAACATGGCAAAGATAACTCACACGTGAATTGGGATTCACCTTTCTCTGCAACTCAAGCCATGAGGACTTCAGTCTAAGATGGAAAAGGGGCTTGACAGAAAGGCCAGATGAGGCAAACAATAGGTCCTTTTGTTTGATGGGCTTAAGGGAAGGGCAGATGGCTCAGTGGGAGACACCTGAGGAAGTTTGGAGGAGGAGGAGGGTGTAATGAGGATCGTAGATCTAGCCAAGGAGGGAAACTTCTGCCTTGGGCCAATCTCCTTATTTTACAAAGGAGGAAAGTGAAGCCTAGGGGGGCTTAATTGACTTAAGGTCACAGAAATAATAACTATGAGAGATGGGATTTGAACCCAAGTCTTTTGACTCCAGAGGTCCTTCTCTTTACCCTGCTCATAAGATTGTCGCTCAAGAGCTGGAAAGGGATCTCAGAGGCCATCTAGCTCAATCACTCCATCTTACCTATGAGGAAACTCAGGCCAGGGAAATCAAGTGACTTGGAATCATCAGTTGAGAGCTGGAAGCATCTTCAGTAAGCATCTAGTTCAAGACTGTAATTTTACATTTAAAGAAACTGAGGCTAAGGAAGTCAACTGACAAAAGTCACCCGGGTAGTGTTAGAAGAGTGATTCAAAGCTGGATCCTTGACCCCAGATGATTTATGATGGTCCCATACTAACTCCTTCACTCCACTGTAACAAACTACATTCACTCGACCAATTGGGCCAGTCACTGACGATTCAAAATGAAGGCAGCTTGTTGAATACTTTCTTCCGTTTTATATCCCCTCTCCCACCAAAGTGGCTGATGCCTCCAAATCAGGACAGGGAAGGGGAGGGAAGAAGAGCCACCAGGGACCCTCAGGCCTGGTGCTAAGAAGGAGTCCAGGATGGTCTTTCCAGAGGCTGCTCCCAGGACGTGGCCCATCTTCAGACCAAGCTGTCACCAGTTCAATGGTCTCATCCTCTACTTCAGAGCAGTTCAGGAAAGCCAAAGGGGACCATGGGGTTATAGAGGGTGCAGCATCCTGCCTAGGCTTGTCTCATTGTTTTCCCACCTCTGAAATGGTTGGAAAGGAAGAATAATTCTGCGCAAGATTACAGTAAAAAATAATTCACACTCACAAGCTGGAAACAATCTTTCTCAGGGACAGAGAAAAGAGATAGACTATTTTATTTGCTATGGGGCTGTTTGGATTGAGTGGGGATGTAAGGAGGCTAGAGATGGGGAGGACCAATTAGCTAGGGAACTGGAACTTTCTCTCTTGGAAGACCAGCCTAGAATAACAACCATATAAGAAACCTTGACTGAAGTGGGGAGTCTGTGTCTTACCCCCAGACACCCTTTCCATGCCATATGGCATTCATGATTAACACTTTTAGGGGAATAAATAGTAACATGTCTGTCTCATTCATTTTTTCTCCTCTCCCTTCCTGCCTTCTCCTACATCTCTGTCTTTCTCTGTCTCTCTCTTTCTATGTCTGTCTCCTCTCTCTTCCTTCTCTCTCTCCCCCCTTTCTGATCTCTCCTCTCCTATGTCTCTCTCTCCTCCTATGTCTTTCTATTCTCTTCTCTCTCTCTCTTTCTCTCTCTCTCTCTCAGAGTGACATGGTCCTTTCTCTGCTCAAAAGCCTTCTGTAGCTCCCAATTGTCTTTAGGACAAATTTCAAATAGCTCACCTTAACACTTAAAGAATATTACTTTGGAAACTGAACAGATTGGTGTGGGCAAAGAGACTAACCAGAATGCTGTTAGGAAAATCCAGGCGTGGGGTGAGGAGGGCCTGAACGAAAATAATGGGTGTGATAGATGAGTAGACAGATTAATGAAGAGACAGATGGATGAATGGAAGGATAGGTGAACTAACAAAGAAAGAAGGACTTTCCTAGAAAATTCTGGGATGGAGATTGGTGTAAAAGTCAGGGGACGGTGGTCCCCATGTATGATAAATCCTATATCTCTGTAAGAAAACTGAAGGGATGGGCTGAAGCAAGTAGGAATGTCAGTGATTCCTAGATTCCCCACCCCTAGTCTAGAACCTCGTGGTTCTGAGGAAATAAGCCTGGAGGGGAAGCTGGCCCTGGGGTGGACGGAGAAGCACTGACCCCATTTTTGTCTTCTTTTTCCATAGAAGCAAGTAGAACTTTAACTGCTCCTTCCAATGAGCTGTTTCTAAAGGACACCTGGAGCCAGGCTGGTTTTACAGGTCACAGAGGAGACACCACTTTCTAGTGCACCCCACCCATGGAGGAAGTCCTCCGGGGGATGGAGCACCAAGCACAGATAGAGAGGGGCACATCACATGGCAATCCTGACATAGGCCATCAGTCATTCTGTGCAGCCACTGTGCCTGGGAGAGATATTGCATAACTATGAATGAGGGCTTTGAGTCTATGAATTGTAATAGTCACCAGCAACAGTCAAGTGCCAAGTGGACAAATATTTACCAAATGCTCCTCCTTGATGTCAGACAGGGCAGCTGGGTGGCACGGTGGATAGATGTAGTACCTGGAGTCAGGAAGATACCTCTTTGTGACTTCAAATCTGGCCTTACTTACTAGCTGTATGACTTTGGGCAAGTCACTTAACCCTGTTTGTCTCAGTTTCCTCATCTGTAAAATGATCTGGAGAAGGAAATGGAACACTACTCTAGTATCCTTGCCGAGAAAACCCCAAATGGGGACATGAAGAATCAGACATGACTGAAATGAATGAACAACAGCAACAATATATGTCAGTCAATGTGCTAAGGGCTGAGAACACAAAGAAAGGTGGGGGTCAAAGGCCCAGCTCCCAAGGAGTCCACAGACAACATGTAAACAGTCACATACAAACAAAATGTACACAGAATAGAATAAATTGGCGATAATTTCAGGGGAAGGCATTAGCATTAAGGAGGAATTGGGAAAGGCTTCTTGCTGAAGGTAGGACTGTAGCTGAGACTTGAAGGAAGCTAAAGGAGGCAGGAGGTGGAGATGAGAAGAGAAAAAAAATCAGGCTTTGCAGACAGCCCAAGAAAATGCATAGAATTAGGGGATGGAGGGGCCTGTTCTGTGAGCAATGCAGAGAGACTGGTGTCCCTGGGTCAAAGAGTCTGGAGGATAGTAAAGTATAAGAAGACTGGAGGTGTGTGTGTGTGTGTACATGTGTGCACATGTCTGTGTGTGCGTGTGTGTGTGTGTATGCAGGTTATGAAGGACCTTGAATATGCCAAACAAAGGACTTTATAGTTGATCCTGGTGGTAGTAGGAACCCCTGGAGTTCACTGAGTGTGTGTGTGGGGGGGTGAGAATGTGTGACACTGTCAGAACAGTGCTGTAGGAATATCACTTTTGACAACTGGAAGGAGGATGGACTGCAGTGGAGAGAGACTTTTGGCATGGAAATCAACCAGTTTGTTCAGTTATTTTTCAACTGTTTTGGGTTTTCTTGGCAGAGATGTTGAAATGTTTTGCCTTTTCCTTCTTCAACTAGGAAACTGAGGCAAGCAGGGTTAAGTGACTTGCTCAGGGTCATCCAGCTAATAAGTGTCTGAGGCTGGACTTAAGTTCAGGAAGAGAAGCCTTCCTGACTCCCAGCCAGGCATTCTATGCACTGTGCCACCTAGCTGTCCCAGATCAACTAAATAGACTATGACAAAAGTCCAGGCACAGGGTGATGAAGATCTACACCAGGGTGGTAGCCATGACAGAAGAGAGAAGGGGGCATGTGTGAAAGGTCTTCTGAAGGCAGTAATGTCAGGAGTTGGCAACAAATTGCATATGGCCAGTGAGAGAATGAGGTGTAGAGGATGCCATCTAGGTTTACAAGCCTCAGTGCCTGGGAAGAAAGTGGTTCCCTCAAAAATAATGAGTAAGTTAGGAAGAAAAAAAGGTTTTGGGGGAAAGGAAATTGGTTCATTTTAGACATGCTGAATTTCAGGTGTAAATGGGACATCCAGTTTGATATGCCCAGTAGACAACTGGGGATGTGAGACTGAGATCAGCTAATGCAAATCTCCAACAGTTTCAGGAGAGATGCCCAAGGCACTATGAAGTTAAGAGATTTGCTCAGGGTCACACAGTCAGTAAATATCAGAGGCAGGATTTGAATACAGGTCTTCTTGATTCTGAGGTCAGCTCCCTAGCCACTACTCCGCATTGCCTCCCACCTTGAACTAAATTTAATTGTTAATTAATTCCAGCCCCTGACTCCTGACAGGGCAGCACAAAAAACAACCAATCTGGACAAATGTCCTGCCCAGTCCTCTCATTCTCAAGGCTCCATCCAGTGTCAGGATTCTTGAATCTCATGTGACTGCTTCCTCTATACTTGGAATACTCTGTCTCTCCTCATCTCTGACTTTTAGGATTCCCGGCTTCTTTCAAGAAAGCTCAAATCTCACCCTTTTTTTCTGCAGAGGACCTTTCTCACTTTTCCTACTTGTTAACTTGTAAAATTATAAGAATAACAGCTAAAATTTCCATAATGCTCGAAGGTTTGCAAAGTGCTTTATGAATCATATATAATTTATACCCCTGGGAGATAGGTGCTAAAAATAGAGATGCGTTTTACAGATGAGGAAATAGAGGCAGAAAGAGATCAAGTGACTTGCCCAGGGTAACATGGGTACTGTTGATTTATTATCTGAAATAAAAAGAATCTGCGGAACAAATGTTC
Organism: Petaurus breviceps papuanus; assembly: GCF_028583685.1. NCBI lineage: Eukaryota > Metazoa > Chordata > Mammalia > Diprotodontia > Petauridae > Petaurus > Petaurus breviceps. Next base: position 622,243 of record NW_027185588.1, read on the forward strand.
TGAGCATAATAATTTATATGCGAGTCTAGCAATTGCAACCAAATAAGGTCTACCGATTTCTGGTTAGAGGACAAACTCCAGATTCCCAGAACTCATTTTTATACTAGAAAAAGAGGAATTATGGTAAATAGCAGAAATCTGGAGAAACTTATTTTAAGCATAATTCAGTTGGGCAAGGCAGATCACTTGACTTGTATTTAAGCTAGGTACCCCTGAAGCAAATTGAGCATTTTTGGTACTATTGACAGTGTTTGGGGTGTGGGTGTGTTAGGGGCAGAAGGAGGAGTTTCTAGGGTGTGCCAATGATTAACTTGAGTATTCTATTGGATTTGAACCTACATCTATCATCCTGCTTGTCAAATCTTAGCAATCTTGTACCATAGTCAGACGTTTGTGGCTAGGGATGCTGCTTTTATAATATATGTGAATTAACTACATAATTTCTGCAGTTGCTGGAAAGAGGAACTTACTTCAGGGAGCTAGAGGGAAGAAGAACTCAAACACTTAAACAACAAGAAAAAGGAATTTAGAAAAAGCATTATTGTATTTAGGCTAATGCAGCCACTACTCATTCCTACAAGGGTATATGTGTAATGCTAAATTATCCACTAATAGTATTGCGTGTCTGAAGCTGGATTTCAACTCATCTCTTCCTGACTCCATGTCCTGTGATCTATTCACTGCTTCACCTATCTGCCTGCTACCCTATAAGCATCCTGTATAAGCCTGTTTATAGTCCTCTTGTCTCCTCCACATGAATGGCCACTCCTTGGGGAAAAGGATTATATTTGCCTTTCTTTTCATCTCTAGAACTCAGAACACTGACATTGTTTAGTCATTTTCAGTTGTGTCTGATTCTTCGTCACCTCATTTGGGGCTCTCTTGGCAAAGATTCTAGAGCAGTTTGCTATTTCTTCTCCAGCTCATTTTACAGATGAGGAAACTGAGGTAAACAGAGTCAAGTGATTTGCCCAGGGTCACATTGCCAGTAAGTATCTGAGGCCAGATTTGATGTTTTCTTGGCAAAGACACTGGAATGGTTTGCCATTTCCTTCTCTAGGTCATTTTACAGATGAGGAAACTGAGGTAAACAGGGTGAAGTGACTTGCCTGGGGTCACACAGGTAGCAAGTGTCTAAGACCAGATTTGAACTCAGAATGAGGAGTCTTCCTGATTCCACTTTAACCACTGTGCCACCTAGTTGCCCTATGACCAGGTGACTAGAAGATAGTGCTTAAAAAATGCTGCTTGACTAATTGATTGATTCTCTGGGTTAATCTCTTTGACCATCATGATGTCCATATTATCAGGTGGGAACAATTTATCATAGATCTCTACAAATCCATTCTGTCCAAGTTCCAGGAAGACCTGAGTTAATAGAGAACATTTTCTATTTGCATGTAAAGACATTGTTTTTGTTATTGTTGTTGTTCTGCATTGGAAAATTGTAACCATTCCGAGGTTGGGAGATATGCTGCCACCACTCATATCCAACCCTGCTGATGGCCTATCAGCCCAAAATGACTGGGTGGGAACCAGTCAGCCAGTGAGCATTTATTAAATACCTACTATGTGCCAAGCACAGCAGTGCCTACTTGTGTTTGTGTTAGGGTCCTATTTGAGGATCTCTTCACCCAGTTCCGTCTCCAGATTGGTCCCTGTTTCTTTGCAGACTGTACACTCCTAAAAGGTTGTAAGATCTGGGCGTTCTTGTTCTATGTAGTTGCAGAGGACCCAGGGCAGGGTCAGGCTCCTTGACATACCCAGATGCATACTGGCAGTGGCAATATTCACAGGGGTCCAAGCCTGTAGATGTGGATGCACACCTGATTGCTCCATCATGCTGCAGTGGTTTCACTTGCCATTGAGGACGAGTCCTAATGAATTCATTCATCAATATTTTACCTGCGTATTGTACATGAGGCCATGCGGGGAGGAGAAGAAAGATGGACTCAATAATTTCTTTTTGCTAATCCATTTTGCCAGGTTTTCTTGATGAGGAAACACCTCAGTGCCTGACAGATGGGCTCCTTGCTAGTGCTCTGGGATATGGCTGGGGGAGGCCTTGGTTTAATGTCCTTCAGTCCATTCAGAAGTGGGATTTCTTTTTGTTTTTTAAATTTTCCTTCAGTGTAGGTCATCTGAGTCAATGATCCAGCACCCAGTTCCACCTCCCAGTCCAGTCTTCTTCTCTATTAGAAGAACAAATCAAACAAGTATTTATGGAGTGCCTACTATATGTCAGGTGCTGTCCAAGGAAGGAAGCATTTATTAAGCTTGTACTATGTGCCGGGCACTGTGCTAAGTGCTTTACATTATCATGGCATTTGGTACTCACAACAACCTTGAGAAGGAGGTGCTATCCCCAATTTACAGTAGAGAAACTGAGGCACAGTGGTCAGATGGCTTGCCTCCCCCAGTCCAAAATAATAATAATAGACATTTATATGGTGCCTTAATGTTTGCTTTATAGATATTATCTCATTTTATTCTCACAATAATCCTGGGAAGGATTATTATTGCCCCCATTTTGTAGATGAGGAAACTGAGTCAGAGAGAGATTAAGTGACTTGCCCAGGGCCAAATAGCTAGTCTGTGTCTATGGCCATATCTGAAGCCAAGTCCTTCCTGACTCCAAGTCCAGTGCTCTATGAATTGTGCAACCTTGCTGCCTGTGGAGCACTTAGATATCAGGCACTATGCTAAGTGAAGGGGCTAAAAAGAGAAAAACAAAAAGTCTTTTCCCCCAAAGAACTCAAATGGGAGTAGATGACATATTTAAATCAGAACAGAGAAGATATGGAGAAAAGGTAGCTTTGCAGGGGATGGCACGAGCAACTAGGGACACCAGGAAATGCCTTCTTTCAGAGGTGACCCTTAAGCAAAGTCTTAAAGAAAGTCAGAGATTTCAAGATTAACATGAATATGCCCAATCCAACCTGGCAATCATTTATTCAGAGCTTGGGAAGAAGAACATTCCAGGCACCTGGAACAATCGAGGCAAAGATATGGAGGTGAAAGAATTGAAATGACATGGTCAGAACTGTGCTTTGGATGCTTTGTGGAGGATGAATTTGGAAGGGGAAAGATTTGAGGAGGAGAGACAAAAAGGAGGAGATTTCAATAACCAAACTGTGAGGAGAGGAGAGGAAAAGATTTACAGTGGAGGCAATATCAATAGTCTAGGGGAGAGGTGATGAGACCTGAGTCGGTGGTGCTTGTGTGAGTGATGAGAAGGAAACAGATATAACAGATACTGTGAGGTTAAAGTCAACAAGACTTATTAGGTTAATATGGGTTGAAAGAGGGTGAAGAGATGAGGATGATTCCAGTGCTGAGAACCTGAGTGACTGGTGATGACCTTTAAAATAGGGAAAGTTAAGGAGAGGAGTGAGAGTTTTTGGGTGAGGGGAAAATAATGAGTTCTCTTTTGGATGTATTGAGATTGAAGTGCATATGGGTCATTTGGGGTGCAAATGTCCAATAGACAGCTGTTGCATTGGGCCTGGAGCTCAGAAAAAGATTAAAGCTGGATTTATAGATCTGGGAATCTTCGGTGTTGACATGATGATTGAACCCAGGCAAACTGATTAAGGTTCCCAATCCAATCTAATGAGCCTACTATTAATTGCCTACTATGTTCCAGGCACTGTGTCAGACCCCAGGAATACAAAGTAAGACAAGTAAACTAGTTCCTGCTGTTATGGAACTTACCTTTTCTGGTTGCTCTCCTAACTTTCTTTGATAATTGGGATTATAGGGATTAGGACTGGATTT
>NW_027185588.1:626029-641540 GCF_028583685.1 Petaurus breviceps papuanus
CAGACGTGGAGTCAGGAAGACCTGAGTTCAAATCGGACCTCAGACACATATGAGATGTGTGACCGTGGGCAAGTAACTTAACCATGTTTGCCTCAGTTTCCTCTTCTGTAAAATGAACTGGAGAAGGAAATGACAAACCAGTCTAGTATCTCTGCCAAGAAAACCCCAAAGAAGGTCACAAGGAGTGGGACATGACTGAACAACAACAATATAATTGATAAGCACTCTGCATACATTTTAACATCTGACCCTCACAACTTCCCAGGTGAGTAGTTATTAAAGCTATGACCATCCCTTTTTACTGATGAAGAAACAGAGAGTAAAGGAAGTTAAGTGACTTGGGAAGGGTCACACAGCCCATAAATGTCAGCGGTGAGATTTGAACACAGATTTCTCCTGATTCCAAAGCCAGATCTGTTTCTGCTATAGCCTTCTCTATAGCCTGCCTGGCTTTCAGGAACAACCGGGACTTAGGAGAAGGAAAACAAACCGTTAAGCTGTAGTCCTGGAATAACTCAGTTTAAGAGTAACCACAGGGCTTTTCTCTGAACTCATATAACACAGTTTCTGTCAGACAGAAAATAAAGCAAGTTTATGGTATTTGGAAGGAATTACAGTTCGAGCACAGAGAGAGCTGTTTGGCAAGCCAGCTCATAAAGCACCCTGATTTGGGCTGGGAAGGGGGGCTTCAGAGCTCTCGTCTTTATATCATGGAGATAGTGCTGGACAAGACACAGGGCTTGGGGCAGGGGCTGGCTGGGACAGGGGGAGGAGCAGCCCTCTGACAAGCTGGGGGTCACCAGCCCCCCCGCAGGAGGCACCTACAGCCATTGGCCATTCAGGAATAGCAAGTATGTCAAAGTCAATTGGAGTCAGGGATGACCACGATCATTTAGCATTCTAATCAAGCCTACTTCTCCATCCTTTTCCATTCAGACTCTCCAGGCAATTTGTTAACTCGATTGAATTCAGCAAGCATTTACTGAGTGCTTGCTGTTTATAAGGCACTGTGCTAGAAGCTGAGGAGAGTCCCCTAATTAAAACATGAAATTTCTGAGGGCGAGGATTTGCCTTTTGTATTTTTGTCACCACTACCACCCCCACTACCATCATTCTTAGGGCTTTCATTATTATAGCTACTATTATATTATATTATTATTTTTTAAAAAGAAAATCAACCAATCAATTAATTTTTAGCTTTCAACATTTACTTTAATAAGATATTGAGTTCTAAATTTCCCCCCTCCTTCTATTCCCCCAAACTGCATGCAATATGATATAGGTTATACATGTACAATCATATTAAACATAGTTTCACATTAGTTATGTTGTGAAAGAAGAAATCAGAACAAAAGGGAAAAACCACAAGAAAAAAAATAGAAGAGAAAATAGTCTGCCTTCAGACTCCATAGTTCTTTCTTTGGATGTGGGTAGCACTTTCCATCATAAGTCTTTTGGAGTTGTCTTAGAACCTTGTATTGCTGAGAAGAGCTGAGTCTATCAAAGCTGGTCATTGTGCAATGTTGCTGTTACTTTGTATAGTGTTCTCCTGGTTCTGCTCACTTCACACAGTATCAGTTAATGCAAGTAAAAAAAAAACCCTTTCATAAGTACCTACAATGTGCTCAGTGCTGAAGATACAAATATTAAAACAAGAAAAAATAAAACAAAGTGTCCCTGCCTTCAAGGAGCTGCTATTCTCCTTAAAAAGTTTGAAAAAATATGTATTTTCAACTTCACAAATCCTAACAAATGTGAGGATTTCCATAGATGAAGAACAGAAGAGGATAGCATATGAAACTGAATCTCTATTCCATACAGCTTGCTTTAAAAAGTATTTAATCAATTTCAGTTTTGTTTCAAAGCTTTCCTGTTAATCTGTGTCATTTTAACCAAGTCCACTTCTCCATGCTTTTCCTTTTAGACTTTCCAATTTGTTAACTTGATTGAATTCAGCAAGCATTTATTGAATACTTACTATTTATAAGGCACTGTGCTAGGAGCTAAGGAGAGTCCCCTAATTAAAAGAGGGCAAGAATTGTCTCTGCATTTTTGTCCCCAGCCCTTAGCACAGTGTTTAATGTATGGTAAAAGTTTAATAAATTATTTTTCATTTCATTTGTTGATTAATTAGTTTGTTCATTCATTCATCAGGACCTAGGAGGGAACTCAGACATCATCTGACTCAACATTTTAATTTTACAAATGAGGAAACTGAGGCTCAGGGAAATAAAATGACTTTCCCAAAGAAATAGTGGTGGGATTTGAACCCAGATCCTGAGTTAGTGTTTTCTCCACTGTATCAGCAGTGATACTGTGAATACAAATATGCAACATGACTTAGTTCCTAACCCCTAGAAACTTATATTTTTTTGGCTCAGTTCATCTTGAATCAATTCAACAAACATTAAATGCCTACTATGTGCAAAGAAACTTGCTAGGCACTGAGGCTACAAAAACAAACATGGAAAACAGTCCTTGCCTTCAAGAAGCTTACGTTCTGTGCCAGAGATATCTAGAACTCAACGTTTCCAAAACACAACTCATTTAATTTCCCCCAAAACCCACCCCTCTTCTGACCTTTCAATTATTGATGAGTGTGCCACTTCCCTAAGTCCCAGTTTCTCAGACTCAAAACTGTGGTGTCTTCCTCAACTCATAATTCCCATTCACTCCAAGTGTACAATCAGTTGCCAATCTAATCCCTTCTATCTCCATATCTCTTGCATATAAATCCTCCTCACCACTCATGAGGTCAGCACCCTAATTAAAGCCCTCATTACCTTTCTTCCACACTATTGTAATAACCTCTTAATTGATCTCTTTACCTCAAACATCCTTTTACTCTAAGCCATCCTCTGCACAGTTGCCAAAGTAATTTTTCTAAAGCATAGATCTGATTGCGTCATGCTTCTCCCCCAGACAACTCCATTGGCTCCCTATTGCCTCAGGGATCAAATTAAATTAAATATAATTTCCTCTCTGTTATTTACAGCTCTTCACAAACTGTTCCCTTCCTACTTTTCAAGTTTGTTTGCACATTACATCCCTTGCTATATTGACCTATTTGCTGGTCCATATACACAGTACCCTATCTCTTGTCATGATGACTTTGCATTGTCTGTCGCTCTCGTGCCTAGAGGGCACTCCCTCCTTAGATCTACTTCCTTGAATCCTTGACCTACTGATACCATCACTAGCCTATAACCCAGAGATCAAAGAAAAAGGAAAAGGACACATACGTACAAAAATATCCTTTCTGTTAAGACTAGGTTCAATTTGTTTATTCATTTTTAGTCCTGTCGGATTCATCGTGACCCCATTTGGGGTTTTCTTGGCAGAGATACTGGAATGGAGTACCATTGCTTAAATATGCATCTTCACACATTTCTATGTCTTCCCTCTGGAGTCAAACAGAAAAAAAAAATGTATGATCCTTCTTCCACATAAGAGTCCAGCTGATATACCACACCCCCACTGCCCTGAACTTCCCTTCTCTTGGTTCCTTCATTCCATCCTCTTATGGCATGATTTGAGTCCTACTCCTTCCTACTCCTCTATACTATGTTCTTCAATTCAGTGTTCTTCCTAAAATATAGTGCTTAGAACCCAGCACAATACTAGAGATGTGCTCTGACCAGGGTAAAGGAAAGTGGGAGGTCCTTAGTAAGTTAGTTCTTAGTAAGTAGTTGTTGAATGAGTGAATAAGAATGAATTTAGCAAATACCCTGCTTGTTTCTAGCACAAAATGTTCAGGATCAGCTGAAGTATCTTATAGAACCCCCCACAAACTTCCTGTCTGAGAGAGGAAAGCTAATTATTGTCAATAATTCTGGCTTTCTCTCAATTTGGCTTTGATAGCTGTTGGATCTCCTGTGAGAGAGATGAGTCAGGCTTTCCGGAACATGCCTGTGGCAACATATCCTCCTCCCTTGTTCTAAAGGTGTGATGGGAAATAGATCACTGAGTGGGGAGAGCATCAGTTCCCAGATCACTTCCCCTCTTCTGAGATGAATCTTTTCCCCATAACATCTTTCATGTTCTTCCCTCACTGTTAATGGTTTTGCCAACCTGGGCACACAGGAGGCTCAGGACTATGGGTTCATGCCATGGATTCTGAAAGAACTTCCTTTAGATCTTATTGATGTTTTCTTTCAAGATCAGTTTCTGAACAGACCTCTTCTGCTATCTTGTACCCTGAGAAGCTGAGATGTGGTTGCTAGGGATTTAGGTATCTGGTAAGGAAGGAACTGGGCGGCTAGGTGGTGCACTGGCCTTGGAATTAGGAAGACTCATCTTTATGAGTTTAAATCTGGCCTCTGACACTTACTGTGTCACTTAACCCTGTTTGCTTCAGTTTCCCCATCTGTAAAATGAGCTGGAGAAGGAAATGACAAACCACTCCAGTATCTTTGCCAAGAAAACCCTGAATGTGGACACGACTGAAACAATTGAACAACAAAAGGAACGAATTGGAGACTATAGATGATCTCTGATATCCCTTCCAACTTTATGAATTTATGATTTCTGTCATAATCAATTATAGCTGGAAGGCACATAAGAGGTCAGCGTCAAGTCTGATCTACTCATTGTAAAGATGAGAAAACAGTGACCTAAAGAGTTTATCTGACATGGCCAAAGTCACATGGGTAGTTAGTGGTCAGAACAGCATTCAGAGGTCCTCTGACCCCAAGTCCAGGACTCTTTCCTCTTTCCTCAAACTATATACAAGCATTCATTAAGTACCTACTATGTCCTCAAGCACTGTGCTAGGTGCTGGGGGACATAAGAGTTTATGTTCCATCAAAGAAGGGAACATTTGAGGTGGGGAAGGCAGTGGAAGAAGAGAATGCAACCTTTGTAGAATGAAAGGCTATAAACAGTAACAACAATGGCAATAATAATAGCTAACATTTTAAAAGTGTTTTAGAATGTGCAAAGTGCTTTACAAATAATATCATATTTGGTCCTAAAAGTTCACTTTTATTTAGCACTTTAAGGTTTTAGAGAGTTCTTTTCCATATGTTAACTCATTTGATCTTTATTATTATCCCTATTTTGCACATGGGGAGAGGGAGGCAGGGGGAGATTTTTTTAAGTGATATGCCTAGAGTAAAATGGGTAGTAAGTATAAGGAGGCTGGATTGCAATAGAATTAAAACTCCTTTGAGAAAAGGATTATTTAATTTTTGTCATTGTAGGTCCAGTTTTCTCAACTGTAAAATAAGGGGGTTGATTGAGATGGCATCTAAAATTCTTTCCAGATCTAAAAAATTATCATTTTAAGATTTTCTTAGGGGAACTATCTAGCTCTCAAATTCTAGTGTAGTAGAGTGGGCAAGAATTTTGGATTATTAGGTCAATTCAGAGAATCACAGAATTTCAGAGCTGGAGCATATGTGGGAGTCCATTCATTCCGACTTATGCTTGAGGAAGACTATCCTGTAATGATCAAGAAGCAGTCACCCCATCATCTGAAGATCTTTGCTGAGGGAGGATCCATGACCTCCCAAGGAGATCCATTCTACTTTATACAGTCTTTCTCCTTAGTTGGAATACAAAGCTGCCTCTCAGCAATGTCTCCTATTTCTCCAAATGCTGCCATTTGGGGCCAAGCTAAGCAAGCCTGATCTATCTTCTATATCACAACTCTATGAATACTTCCAGATGGATATTATTTGTCTCCTTAGTCTTCTCATCTTGAAGTGAAGGAGCCCCAAGTCCTTCCATTGCCCCTCATGAAGCATGGAATGTGGTTTTCTCACTATCATTGTCTATGTCTATGTCTCACTAACTTGTCTATGTTCTTCCTAAAATATGGCAGTCCTAACTTTAAATTGTGTTCTGAATATGGTCTGAATAGAGCAGAATTATTGGATCCTAGGTTTCTCTTAATGCAACCTAGGATAGCCTTAGTTATACTGGGCTGCCATGTTGCACTGTTGACTCATAATGACCTTGTAGTTTACCAACCCACCCCAACCCTTCAAGACCTCTTTCACAGGACCTACTGTCTAGCCATATCTCCTCTGTCCTGTACTTGTGATTTTGATATTGAAACCAAGTATAAAACTGTACACGTATACTGTTAGATTTCATCATGCTGAGTCTCATTTTAACCTGTCTACATCTCTTGGTCCAATATGGGATGGGTCAGATGGCATTCAAGGCTCCTTCCAGCATAATGGTTTTTGCTATTATGTGATTCTTTGCATGCTCTTCCCCTCCCCCATATTTTATTTTTCTGATTACATGTAAACAATTTTAAAATTCATTTGTAAATATCTTAAGTTCTAAATTCTCTCTCTCCCTCCTCTCCCCCATACCTGAGATGAAAAGCAATTCGATATAGGTTATATGTGTGTAGTCATGCAAAATGTATTTTCATAATAGTCATAGTGTGAAAGAAAACACAGAACAAATAAAAAAAAGAAAAGAGTACTTTGCATCTTGATTCTATCTTTCAACATATTATATTTGTCTCCCAACTTCATACTATATGAAAATTTGACAAACATATTTTTATATGTTCATCTAAGTTATTTTTAAGAATGTTAAATATCAAAGCAACAAGGACACTCCATTAGAACATTTCTTTCAAGTTTACATCAACCAATTAATGACTATACTTTGGGACCAGTCTATCAAATAGCTTGAATTCTACCTTATTGAACTAACCCATGTTCCTCCATATTGTTCGAAAGCATATCATGAGAGACTTTCTCAAATGTTTTGCAGATATCTGGGTAGATTTTGTCTACAGGATTCCATTGATTTACCAGCATAGAGTTTTTTCCCCTCTGCACCTGTGCTTCCCTCAATGTAGGGAGCTCCTGGTAATGAAGTTCTCTCTGCCAAAGCAGATTTATAACTCTTCTGTAAATTACATTTAAGAGAGAGTTACTTGTCAAAAAAGGAAATTAAGTTAGTCTAGTATAAACTGTTGTGAAACTATGCTGGCTTTTATTAATCACTGTTTCCTTTTCTAAATACTCATAAGCCATCCTTTGGATAATGTGTTCTAGGATTTTGGTCAAAAATGGAACTCAAATTATTTACCAGTATTTGCTTACTTTTCTGTCTTCATTTCTTTTTGAAAAGTGGTGTAACATTTTGCCTTTCTCTAGTCTTATGGCACCTTTTCCTACTCATTCACATTGGTCAGAATCAGGTCCACAATAACAATTCTTCTTGTTTCCTATACCTTTTGAAGGATGAAATTATCTTTATGATAAGTCAACAAGCAACCTGAACAACTTATCAATTCTTTTGCTTTTGGAGTGGAACTCCAGCAGATATCCAGAAAGCTGGTGTCCCTATCAATGTAATTTTACATTTCTATGTCAGGTTTGGGATCTATTTCCTAAACTCCTCTTCCAATTCCTTTTTTATGTTCAGGTAATTTGAAGTATCTTCCCATAACAATATTGCTGCTATTTCTTCTGTTGACCTGCACACAAATGTCTTCCTTCTCAGGTTCCTGGATTTCTCCAAACAAGTACAACTTTATAAATGGCTACTCTATCCCTTCCTTTTTTTTCCTATTCCACTGTCTTTTGACTCAATTCTCTTCCCCTCTCTAGCCCATCCTTCTCACAACTGTAAAAGTGATATTTCTAAAGCATAGGTCTGGCCATGTCATTCCCCTACTCAAGAAATTCCAGTAGATCCCTACAATGTCCATAGGATGCACACAAACCCTCATTAGGTATTGAAAATTCTTTATAATCTGGCTTCAAACTACCATTCCAAAGAAATTATACATTACTCTCCTTCATATTCTGTCATCCAGCCAGACTGGACTAATATGAGGCTTGCACATCTCCTTCTTCCTGATGTCTCAACCTTTTAGAACCCTGAGTTTTCTTTTTCTTTTTTTTTAAAAGGAACACTTTAAAGTTTTCTTTTGTTTGTTTGTTTTTTTGCTTTTTCGAGGGCAATTGGGGTTAAGTGACTTGCCCAAAGTCACACAGCTAGTAAGTGTGCCAAGTGTCTGAGGCCAGATTTGAACCCAGGTCCTCCTGATTCCAGGGCTGGTGCTCTATTCACTGCACCACCTAGCCACCCCAATCATGATTTTTCTTCAAACACCATCTGCTACATGAGCTTTTTCTTTCTCTCCTCTTCTCCCCCAGTGCCATCTCCTGGAAATTACCTTGCGTTCATTTGGTGTCTATGTTTTGTAGCTACTTGGAATATGTTGTGTTCCTTATAGAATACATGGGCTGTTTTATTCTTGTCTTTGTAGGCCCAGAATTAACACACTCTCTGACACACATTAAGTATTTAACAAATACTTGTTGATTGCTTGACTTAGAATGAGGGGTAACCTTCCTTAGAGGCAGTAAAGTAGCTTGTAGTCAAGAAGACCTGAGTTCACATCCAGTCTAAGACACTTATTAGCTGTGTGTCCTTGGGCAAGTCACTTAACCTCTCACTTACTCAGTTTCCTCAACTGTAAAATGAGTATAATAATAATAATGCCAACCTCCTATGGTCATTGTGAGAATCAAACAAGATTACATTTGTAAACTTAACACAGCACCTGGCATAGAGTAGTAGTCGATAAATGCTTATTTCCTTCCCTTCCTGACTCAGAGTCTAGACATTGTCCCACTGCAGCAAAGGGTCAAAGTTATCTACAACATCAAAGTTTCCGACTCCGGTTAAAACCTCGAGGTCAGTGTGCTTGTTAGCTGTGCTCGGTGCATTTGTATAGAGAGATCTGAGGCTCCAGGTTTCCTTGTTGGCTCTGTTCTTATAGATTATCTCCCATAAGACCTTTCTTGTGCTGGTTTCTCTTTTGTTGTACCTGCATTTCTCTACAGCATGAGGCTTTAGCAGATTTAGGTGGGTAACTTCCGACTCCCTCTCTTCTCTATTCAGTTTAAATCCTTTTTTAAACAGCTTTGCTCCAGGAAAATATGATTTTCCTGGCCCTTGCTAGCAATGCCCCATCTCTAGCCAAGAATCAACCATCCCTATTTTTTAAGCTGTTGTCCAGAAATCTAAATCCTTTTCTTAGATTTCGTCTTCTCAGCCAGCCAACTGTTTGCTTCCCAGGGCTGTTTTTTTTTTTATCTCTTACACCTCCTGCCTTCAATCAGCATCAATGATGCAAACACCAACTGTGGCTTCAAGTTTATTTATTTATTATTTTTGCCCAGGACTCCATAGTACATAATAATATATCCTGGATTCTTTCTGACATATCGTTTCCCCCACATGGACCAAAAAGAATGGACGGTGTCAATGAACAGAATTGACAGGTAATAGGAGTTTGGGTTCAAATTCTGCTTCAGATACCTACCAGTTAGGTGATACTAGGCTGTAATTTCATCCTCTGTAAAATGAGGGGGTTGGACTCAGTGGCCCCTAAAGTAATTTTGATCCCTCTCTCTATGATCCTGAGATTTGCTGTTCCATTGGGAATGCATACTCTGGAAAAAAAAAGCAGCCTGATGAAGTGGGTAGAATGCTTTGGTGGGAGTCAGAAATGCCTGGGTTAGGATCTTGTATTTACCAGGTATGTGATCAGGGGCAGGTCACTTTTTCTCTCTAAGGAATGTAGAAAATGGAGATAACCATACCTTGGTTATCCATAAAATGAAGATAACCATATTTGGAATAGCTAGGGAGTCTTGAAGGAGCCAATGTTACATAACACAATTTGTATGTTCTAAAGTACTCTAAAAATGTGTATTTGGGTTACCATTATGCTCCTTGCTGTCAAAGATCCACTGTCTTGGGGATGTTTAGTCTGAAAACAAGACAACTCAAGACTCAGGTGTGTGTGTGTGTGTGTGTGTTTGAACATAAGAGCTGTCTTCAAGTATTTGAAGGGTTGCTGTGTGGAATATGGATTTGATTTGTTTTGTTTGGCCCCAGAGGGTAGGACTAGAGGCAATGGGTGGAAGTCCCAAATAGGCAGACTTAATTTTGACATCAAGAAAAACTTCCAAATAATGTTGTTGCTGTTGTTTTGTTGATTGGTCACATCTGATACTCTGTGACCCCATTTGGGGTTTTCTTGGCAGACAGGAGAGTAGTTCACCATTTCCTTCTCCAGCTCATTTTACAGATGCAGAAACTGAGGGAAACAGGATGAAGTGACTTGCCAAGGGTCATCCAGCTAATGTCTAGGCCAAATTTGAACTCAGGTCCTCCTGGTTCCATGGCTGGTGCTCTATCCACTCTGCTGCCTAGTTGCCCTCCCAATAATGAGAGCTTTCCAAAAATAGAGTGGGCTGCTCCAAGAAGTAGGAGATTCCCCTTCCTTAGACATCTCTAGGTAGATGCTTAATGATTACTGGCTAGGTATACTGTGGGATTCTTTTGGGGGGGGAGAAGTAATGGGCTGAACTAGAGGACTGGGGATGTCCTTGCCCAGTCTGAAATTCTGCTTTTCTGTCTCCTGTGAACTCATGAAGTACCTGAGGGCTGGGACTGTCTTTTGACTCTTTTTGAGTCCTCAGAGCTCAGCATAGTCCCTGACACATAGTAGGCACTTAAATGTTCAATGACTGACTGCGCTACATTAGCAAATACAACTTAGAGACAGATAATCATAATATAGATCAAACTGTAATACAAGGCAAAAGGCATATTTAGGGATGGTGCTTTAGGGAGATTTGAGGCCAAAAGCACTTTCAGCTGATGAGGATCAAGTGAGCCTTCAAGAAGAATGAGGCATCTGAGCTCAACCTTGAAAGAAGAGAAGGGCTCTGAACGGTGAAGGTAAGGAAGGAATGTGTTTTAGGTGTGTGATCTGGCCTGGATAAATGCACGGCAGGAAAGCATCAGGATGAGTTGAGGAATGGTTAGTTGGACTGGGATGTAGAGTAGGTGCATAGTAATAACAATGATGGTAATAATAGCTAACATATAGGTGTATACATACACATATGTATATATATACATATATATGATATCACTTTAAAGTTTGCAAAACCCTTTAAATGTGTGATTTCATTTGATCCCCAAAACAACCCTGACTGGGAGGTACTATTATTATCCTCATTTCACAAATGAGGTACTTGTCTAAGGTTACATACTTAGCATCTAAGATAAGATAGTGAATTTGGATCTTCCCGACTTCAAGCCCTGAGTTCCATCCACTATTCTACCACACTGGAAGGGGAGACATATGAAGCAAGGCTGGAAAGGTAAGGTAGGATGTGATCATGGATGTCCTTTAATGCTGGGTTTGAATTCTTACTAGCAGAGGGAAAGCAAGGTGGCAAAGAAACAAAGGTTAAAAAAGGTAAAAAGTAAAAAAAAGGCAAAAAGTTTAACATCCTCTTTTCCCAATCTGCAAAATAGGAGCAAAAATCCCTACCTTCTTGTTTTCATGGTGGGATTTTCTAGGATACAAGATTACAATGGGGACACAATGATCTAAGACAATTTTAAAAGAATCATGATGAAAAATGTTATCCACATTCAGAGAAAGAACTATGGAGTCTGAAAGCAAATTGAAGCTTACTATTTTCTCTCTTTTTTTTCTTTCTCATGGTTTTCTCTTTTGTTCTTCTTTTTCTTTCACAATATGACTAAAATGGAAATACGTTTTATATAATTGTACATGTATAGCCTATATCAGATTGCTTGCTCTCTTGGGGAGGGGAAGGAGGGAAGGAGGGAGAGAGAAAAATTTTTTTTTATAAAAGTGAATGTTGAAAAGTATCTTTACATATAATTGGAAAAAATACTATTAAGTGGGAAAAATGAAAAAAAAGATTATATTGGGGAAAGCATTCTGAAAAGTTTGCAGAATCCTAAGTATAACCAAGCTTCCACTACCTGAGGTTGTTTTGGGTACTGCTACCTGCTGAGAGATAGATAGATGGGACTCCCTACTGTATGAGAGGATGCTGAGCATGGGGTTGCAGGTACCTGCTTAAGGGACTCACCTGAGTTGGTTCCAGTTCTAGAAGTTACTAGGTAGAGAAAGGACTTCTTGGGAGGTGATGGAGAGAAAAAGACTTTTATTATTATTAAAAGCAATCGGGGTTAAGTAACTTGCTCAAGGTTACACGACCAGTTATTATTTCTGGGTGTGGTGCTGAGTATCCGAGCCCGGATTTGATCCAGGTCATCCCGACACTGGAGCCGGTGCTCTTACTAGCTGAGCCACCTGGCCGCCCCTAAGCAATTGGGGTTAAGTAACTTGCTCAAGGTTACACGGCCAGGTGTTTCTGGGTGGGTGCTAAGTGTCTGAGGCCGGGATTCGATCTCCAGGTCTTCTCAACACTGGAGCCGGTGCTCTTACACGCTGTGCTACCTGGCCGCCCCGAGAAAAAGACTTTTAAACAGAGGATTGGAGGGCTCCACTTATAAACATGTTTGGGATCCTGCCCCATCATGTTTCTAACCTCGAGGGTTTGAAATTCTAGAGACTGCTAAGAGAGAAATTCCATTAGTTGAGATTGTTCTCTCTTTCTCTCTTGGTTTGAACTGAGATCTTATCTTGTTCCCAGCTAAATAGTGTATTTCCTGGCATGTTCTAATCTGTAGAACTTCCTCAATTTCTCTTTGCTGCTTTATTTGGGTAAATGGGTTTATGATGGTGTTTTGAGTAGCTCATGTTGGGCAGGGATGGGCTAAGTTGGAGAGAATAGTAAGCTAAAGGCTATCCTTTATGTGTGATCAGCAAATGACTTCCCTTGAACTGAGAGTGAAGACTTGACCAAACTCAGACTTGTGTCCCTAGACCAGAGATATTTGAGGGATGTCAAAGAGACATTATTCTAACCTGATGCTTGTCTTGGAGCCTGGAGGGGAGTCCTATCCTGGACCTTACCTACCTCTGCTTAGCTCTTGTGCTAATGGTATAGCTGCTGCTTTTTCCCAAAGGTGGGCCAGACCTCATATTATATCTATTCACATTAGCCTCAAGCCATGGCCATATATTTAGATGACCCCATACTCACATCTTATATTAGTTTCCAGACTGTTTATTTTCAGACCCTTAGAAATTATGCAGTCTGACCTCTTCTACCGACCCTGTTTTACAGATTCTATGCAAATGTAAATCATAAGGATTCCATGACTCTAGGTGTCTGTGCTGAGTCAAGTTTTCCATGTTTATTAGTCCTTCCTCCACATTCTCCTTAAGATCTCACCAATGTAGCTTAGAGTAAAGAACATTGGATGTGGACTTGAATCCTGCTTCTGCCACTTGCTAAATGACAAACCAGCCAAACTCTCTTGGCTTTATTTCCTCATTTTGAAAATGAGGAGGTTGGACCAGATGATCACTAAGGTCCTTCACAGTTCTAAATCTATGACCATATGGCTGTTCATACTGTATAGCATGTTTCTCTTGGCCCTCACAGCTTACTTCTCATGGCTCACATGGGATCAGAGGACCATAGATTTAGACCTATAAGGGACCTGTGAGATTATATAGTCCAAATTTGTCATTTTACAGATGCAGAAGCTGAGGCTCAGAAAGGGAAAGGGGCTTATCCAAGACCACACAGGAATTAATACCTCAATTAGATCCAAACCAAATCAATTCAGCAAATACTTAGTAAGCACCTAGTCAGTATAGAGGAGCACACCTGGGGAATAGAGACCAAAAAAAGGAACAAAATAATCCCTGTCCTCAAATACCTTACATTCTGTTGAGGATATACCGTAGATTCACATCTAAGCAAATATGGAATCATTTCAAGAGGGAGAAAGTTTAAGTGGCAGCTGGGATTCGAACCCCTGCCACTGGTCTCCAAATCTGGCACTCCTGGAAGTGTAAACTACCTGTTTCTCCTACTCACATTCCATAACCAGTATATCTGTGCTTATTAAAGCTGACAGCCAAGCTGTTCTTAAACTAAACAATTAATATGCAGAAAGATGCTAGAAACATGTAACGAGGGGGAAATTACTGCATTTGAATAGAGGATGGTTTTGGGAAAAGGTCATTCATTTTTACGATTCTTTTTAATTTGAGCTTGCCAATCCTCCCCTCAACCCTCCCAAGGGCCAGTCTGAATCATCAGGATCTATGTGATGGGCTTTGTGGCATAATTAAAGCGGCTGCTTAATTAGAAAAGCGATTCTCATACTAAACAAAGGGAAATCAATGATGAATCTGGGGGGAGGAGGGGAGGGAGAACTTGGGTTTGATATCAGAAAGTGCTGAGAGTCAGAGTTCTGACAGCAATCTCATCCATCTGCTGAAAACCTGGTGTTTCTACCTGGCCTGTGGCTTTGTCAGGCGGCATCAGTAAGAGACTAACTATGGGAATGCTCTGTGGGAATTCCCATTGCTTCCAGAATAAGAATCCTCTGATTCAGCATTTAAGCCAATCTCAATGGGACTCAACGGTACTTATCCAACATGTTGGAGTCAGTGTGAAAATGATTCTTTATCCAGAAGATCTATGGGACTATAAGAGCTGGAAGGAACCTTGGGGAATAATCTCTCCATCCTCCTGTTTTCAACGCTTTCAGCAGTTAGGATATTAAAGAATTAGGAATTTCACAGTTCAAAGTGACCTCGGGAGTCATCTATTCCAGCCTGTACCAGATCAAGAATGACCTCTATAACGGGATATCAAACTCAGACAGAAATGAATCCCTGAAGGCTGAATATTGACTTAGAAAACGACAAATTAACATTATCTATGTTGTATTATATTTTTATTTTTTTATTAATCATTTCCAAATTACCTTTTAATCTGGTAGGCACCTCTGATGTGGGCAATGAGCAGTCATGCAGTCTTTGCTTGAAGACGTCCAGGGAAGGGAAATACACTACTTCTCAAGGTATCCCACTCTACTTAAGGACCCACTCCAATCTATCCTTCACTTAGCTGCTTTGGGGATGATTTTTTAAAAAGCATAGATATGATCTTGTCACCCAACATTCTCTCTTCCCCCCTTCCCATCAGGGGCCCCCCATGGCTCTCTATCACCTCCAAGAGCAACTATACCCTTCTCTGTTTGGAACCCCTTTATAACCTGGCCCTTTCTTCCCTTTCCAGTCTTCTTTATACACCCCCTCCTTCCGTGCTCTCTATGATTCAGCTACATTGGTCTAATTTGTTGTGAAATCATTTTTCAGTCATGTCCAGCACCCCTTTACCCCCTTTGGGTAAATGTTGGCAGAGATACTGGAATGGTTTTCCATTTCCTTCTCCAGTTCATTTTACAGATGAAGAAACTGAGGCAAACAGGGTTAAGTGTCTAGAGTCAGAAAAACTTGAGTTAAATCCTGCCTCAGACACTTATCATATGACCCTGGGCACACCACTTAACGATTACCTGCCTCAGTTTTTCCATATATAAAAAGGAGACCGTGATAGCATCTTCCTCTCAGGGTTATGAGTCTCAAGTGAGTTAATATTTGTAAATTGCTGTGTAAGTGCTAGCTATCATCTGTGAGGTGTGACTCCAAGATCTCTTTGCCCTTCCTGGGTTATTAATATTCTTTATAAACTTTGGTGCCCAGAACTGAAACTACTACTACTACTACTACTACTACTACTACTACTACTACTACTAC
>NW_027185588.1:641550-655647 GCF_028583685.1 Petaurus breviceps papuanus
ACTACTACTACTACTACTACTACTACTACTACTACTACTACTACTACTACTACTACTACCTAACATTTATATAACACGATGAGGCACTGTGTTAAGAACTTTACAAATATTATCTTGTTTGATTCTCACAACAACCCTGCAATGTAGGGGCTATTATCATCCCATTTTACAGATGAGGAGACCCCTGTGCCAGCGAGGTTCTCCAGAGAGGGTCTGACCCAAATACAGAAGGACTATCACTATCTGTGCCTGTGTGCCTCTGCTGGTGCACCCTAAAATGAAATGAGCTTGGATAACTGCCAGATTCTCACACAGAGCTCACAGCTCACTATGTTCCCCACATCTTTCTCATGGAATCCGCTTTCATTTTCTTACTGTGTTTTGGACTGGGCAGCTAGATGGCACCACAGTGCACAGAGCACTGGCTCTGGAGTCAGACAGAACTGAGTTCAAGTAAGACCTCAGACCCTTGCTGGGTGTGTATCTCTGAGCAAATCACTTAACTGTCCCTGCCTCAGTTTCTACAACTGTAAAATGAGGATAATTGTAGCACTATTTAACTTAAATACTCCCAGATTACATATAATGAGGATCAAATGAGATAATGTTTGTACAGACCTTTGCAAATCTTATTTATTTATTTCAGTTTTCAACATTCACTTTTAGAAGATTTTGCATTCCAAATTTTCCTCCTCCCTCCATTCCCCCATTCCCAGGACAGAATGCAATCTGATATAGGCTATATATGTACAATCATATTAAACATCCAAAGCAAACTTTAAAACAATACATAGGTGCTAGTTAGCTACACTATGTTTTAGAGTTTCCAAAGCCCTTTACTGACATTACCTCATCCAGTCTGGCAGGCATTTATTAGTCACTTACTGTACAGAGAGGCAGAAGGGGTACAATCAAAAGAACACTACTGCTTTAAGAACAAATTTGAGTGAATAAGTCATTTCTACTATTATAAATACCCACATTAGCTACAAAGGGAATATGAAGGAAGACACTATCTGCATCCAGAGAAAGAATTGATAATGGAAGTTTGTATGGGATGATTTTACATGTATATACACATTTGTGTCTAACGGTAGCCATCTTTAGGGTGGAGGGAGGGAAAAAAGGGAAAAAGGAAATTTACGTGATAACTTTATTATATATTTCAAAGAAATAGCGCTCTAGCCCAGCTGCATCTTGACTTGACCTCACCCAACCCCATGTCCCCAGAGAAGCCTGTGTGGGCCCTCAGACTGAACCTTTAGTGGACTTCTTGGGTTGCTAAGTTGGGCACTTGCCTCTTGTTTCTTGTTTCTTCCATTGTCCCCCATTTAAAGCACTTGAAAAACCTTTAAAAATGAGTAAGCTTAGACTGAGCAGGGGAAGTATTAATTACCCTTCAAATCCCCAGAGACCTAATTCTTTCGCTGCTGCAATGAAGTATTTACAGCCACAGAAACCATACACCTTGGGGTGAAAAAGGAGACAGAATAAATGAGTCTCCTCCTTCACTCTGGAATGTTTGAGTGTGTGTGTGTGTGTGTGTGTGTTTTAAATTTTGATCCTGGGGGTAGAATATTTGACTCCTTTCAACATGAATATATTAGTTCATTCACATGATGTTTCCAAATACAAACAGTTCTGGTTGGGCCATCGGGGGAATGCCCCCTTTGGCTGATGGAGAGACGGAGGAGCTGGGTTGAATGTCCCTGTTGCTACCAGGGCTATTGATCAGCTGCCTCTGAGCATTGGGCAACCAGCCACACACAGATCAAGGAGATGAAAGGTCCTCACTCAGTGGTCACCATTTCATTAAAAAAAAAATCTCGTGCTGTCAGATGGCAGAGGCTCTCGTGAACTTTTCTCTGGTGGGGCATGGGGCGTGAGGTGCATCCCACCAAGCTCTATTGATTTCTGGCACAGATGAGCCTGGCAGTTTTGAAAAAGCTACACCCACTCAAAACATTGAATATAACTTCTGCAGGCCTTCCCTTGTCTAGCTATTTAAGAGCATGGCGGAAGGATACCTTGGCAAACAGACTATTTTGGAAGACTGAGTCAGAAAGCAATGCTGGGGAGGGTGGCAAGAAAGAACCCCAGCCACTAATTGATTCCATACAATTTGGTTTAAGAAATAATTGAACGTCTGACCTAAATATAGCCAGGAGTGATGTGGGTTCAAATCTCGGCTCTGCTATTCATTTTTTGGGTGACCTTAGGTAATCTATTTCACCTCAGTCTCCTCATCTGTGAAATAACAACAGCAACAATAATGACAAAAACAAGCATTTAAATAGTGCTTTAATGTGTGAAAATAATTTTCTATGTATTATCTCAATGGATCTTCACAGCAACTATCCCTATTTTACAGAGGAGGAAACTGAGACCCAGAGAAGTGAAATCACTTGCCCAGAGTCACACAGCTAGGAAGTGTCTAAGACTGGATTTGAACTCAGGTCTTCCTGTCTCCAAATCCAGGGCACCATTCACTATAATACCCAGCTGCCTTGACAGGATGGAAATCTGGGCAAGATTATCCCTCTCGTATCCCTTCCTGCTCTAAATATATGATAATGTTACCTCTTAAGTATTTTTCAAACTTACAGAACAATATAAATGCCATCTGTTACCATCTCATTCTTCTTGTCTCTTGATTCGGTTCAGCTAGTGTTTAGAACACTGGCTTGGAGTCGGGAAGAACTAAATTCAAATCTGACTTCAGACACTAGCTATATGACCCTGGGCAGATCACTTAACCCTGTTTGCCTCAGTTTCCTTATCTGTAAAATGATCTGGAGGAAGAAATGGCAAAACAAAAAACAAAAACCCCCAAACAAACTCTAGTATCTTTGTCAAGAAAACCCCAAATGGGGTCAAGAAGAGTTGGACATGACTGAAATGACTGAACAACAAGATGAACATGTTCCCAGGACAAGTTACTAGTCTACTTCTTTTATGTTTAATGTCCCATGGACTAGTACAGAGATGGAGAAAATAGGTACTTTCTTAGTTGAGTCATAGAACTGCAAACTTGTCTCTGAAGGCTGACAGCATCCTTGGGACAGCAGATAGGACGATGCGACTATTTCCATGTGATGTTCATTTTCTTTGCTACAATTCTATGAAGATGAAAAAAAAGCCCCAACAACTCAACCCACCCATGCTCTCAAGGAGCTTCCAGTCAAATGGGCTGGTGTCTACTAAATGCACACAAATCAGTCTGCTATAATGTAGAATATGTTAGGTCTAAGGAGAAAGGAAAATTTAAGGAGGGCATTTCCCTTTTTAGCTTTGTCAGGGATGTGGGAGGTCAGGGATTTTGGACATGGGGATGGAAGTGATGGCTTCCTGGAAGAGAGGGTGTCTGAGCTGAGTCATGAAGGAAGAGAAGGATATGGACATGTGAAAATGAAAAGGGGAGCTCACTGCAAGAATGGGAAATGGCCTGTAGAATGTGCAGAAATGGGAAAGAACAGGACAAAAAAGCAAGCAACAAGTAGTTTGTCTTATGGTTATTATCAATAATTAATTATAAGTAATAATTAATATATGTTGTAATTAATAATAAATACTATTAATAATAACAAGAATTGATTTTGCTGAGTTTGCATTTTATCCTATAGGCAATAGGGAGCCATGTATTTGAGCATGGGAGTGAAATGGTCAAACATGCATTAAGGAGATTATTTGGGCAGCAGTGTAGACCATTGATTTGAAGGTTTAGAGATTAGAGGCAGGGGAACCAGTTGGAGTAAGTTACTCCTTTGCTTGAGAGACAACATAGTGTTGGACCTAGACATGGAGAATATTCACTAAATACTATACTAGACCTGGCTCTAGAAAGCTCTGGGTTCAGACACCTGAGTTACCTGGACCATGTGGTCCTCCAAAGGTCCCAGACAGCCTTCTCTCTGGGACAGAAGAAACAATTCTGAGCTTATTTTCTAACCTAATTTTGTTTTTAAGAGAAAAAAAACCCAAACCTGTCCCTTGTGTGACTAAGGGGAGTCCAGAGAATGCCAACTTGGGATCCATTTTCTAAACTGCATTTTGCAGATTTGGAGCTTTATTGCAAGCACGTGGGCAGTCATTTCCAATGGATAATTTCCTGTAATTAATTCTGTTTGGCACTAGCAGAGTACCCTGGGAGCTGCTGCAGCAGGTTCTACACAGACAGTCATATTGTTCAAGGGAAGAGGCCTGGGCTCAGTAAAGCAAGGGAGAGGTGCAAAGAGGAGCTTCAATAAGCAGGGATAGAGCCAGGCCTAGGTCAGGGATGTCAGGCCATAGCCAGAGGCCAGGTCAGCCCTGCTGGCTACTGCTTTCCTCTGAACCAAGGTCATTCCCTAATCCATCCCCACATCTTCAGTCTATCACACTTATTAACATCCTTCCCAGCCTTGTTTTTACCTCCTTTCTAGGTACTCTAATTTCCCCTGCAAGTACCAAGCTAACAAAGAATAAAGCACAGAACAAGTTTATTGTATATAACAAAGGATAAAGAAAGGACTCATATACAAACCCGTAGAAAATCAAGGATATCTTTTTCCTCTGGTGGCCTCATTTTTCTCAGGTATCTGTGTAGTCACTCATTGCAGATTGCTACCCTGGGTTTCTGAAACCCAGGAAGAAAAACTCAAGATAGATGTTGTTGGTGAGCCCGTCTCCAATGTCTCGAGGTCCCCCAGGGGGTTATATAGTCACTCTAGTTGTATAGAGATATCTTTTATCCCACTCCTGTGGGGGAAAGAACTCAGTGCTGCTGTAGTCAACTGCCCCTCCCACGATCTATACAGAGATTCCCAGAACCAGGAAGGGCCAAGCTCTGGTTTTATCCCTCCTGATCTAGATGCTGTGAATAATTTCTCTTTGTTTCTGTTCCCTTCTTAGAATCTTGAGGTCAAATCTCCCTGCTGCACTGATGTTTATTTCCTCTTTTGGTGTTCCATTGCCCTGTTCCTGCTGTCCCTAGTTCTTCCAGGCCTCCCAGGTCCATATGCCATCTTGCCCTTTCTTTCTAGACTATGCCTTTTGCTATGTCCCACTCTTTTGATCGCCTCATGGCCTTGAGGTTCCATCCACTCTGCTCCCAATGCATTCCATTTCTGCTACTTCCTGGATGATGCCGCCATCTTTACAGTCAAGTGTTATAGTGCTTTTGGTACAAGGTGGTCCAGGCCAACACGTCTCTAAGATAGTCAGCACATTTCCAGCTACTTGTCAGTTGAGTCTACATCCCCGCTTAAGTGACACTCAGGAAGGACCAATCATTGATTAGATGCCAGGATTTTCTAGCCGAGTTAGAATGACTGAAACCCATTCATGTACTTCTTCCTTCAGTACACAGAAACTACTTCTCTGCCCACACATGCCCTCAGTTAATACTTCCTTCTGAGTCTTTTTGAGGAAGTAAAAAAAAAATACACATAATATATGCACATATAAATATATGGGTATGTATTTATATATACATATGTGTGCATGTGTACATCAGCAACTAGGTGACACAGTGAATAGAACACTAGACTTGGAAATCAGGTAGTTTCATCCTCATGAGTTCAAATCTGACCTCAGACACTAGCTGTGTGACTCTGGGCAAGCCACTTTGCCTCAGTTTCCTCATTTGTAAAATGAACTGAAGAAGGAAATGGTACACCACTCCAGTATCTTAGCCAAGAAAACCCCCAATGGGGTCTCAAAGAGTCAGACACAGCAGAAATGAATGAAGAACAACTTCAGAGTTCACCTTTGGTCTCTTTTTACCAGACCATGCTGCCCCTGGATGCATTGCCTAAAGGCATACAGCTGGTGAGCAGAAAACCTGAAATTAGAACCCAATTTGTTATTATTTACTAATGAGATGTGGATTGGAGGAAAAGAAAATCAATTTTTGTTCATTAAAAAAATTAATGAAAAAATCAAACTCAGGTCTTCTGACACTAAGTTCATTATACTTACTCCTTTGCCTAAAGAGGTTAATCATACTTTTCCTAACTAGGTCTTAGACTTTCAGCGAAATCCAAACAAGATCGTGCACACAGTTGTTGTTTGTAAAGTATAAAGACGTGAAGCAGTATCATTAGGATCATAGCTTCATAGATTGAGCCTGTGGTAGGAACTTCAGCACATTCTAGTCCAAGCCACTCATTGTACAGATGAGTAAACTGAGGTCTGGGGAGATTGTTAGGCTGCCCAAGGACACACAGGTATAAGCATCAGAGGCAAAATTTGAACTCAGCTCCACTGGTTACAGATCCAGTGTTCTTTTCAATGTAACCCCATGCACCCTCTTCTTTGAAAAATGATCTATGAGATTTGGAAACTTGGACAGGATCCCCTTGTTGTCAGCGGCCCCAAAGGACTGTGGTTTTGTCATCACTCAATCTCTCCTGAGCTTTGGGCTCCTGCCCAGGGTACATTGCCAACTAAAGCTCATCTTTCTCCTAGTTTCCATCTCCTGGGTCTGGTTTCCAACTGTTTAAACCAATAGAAGGAATTTTACTGAACCTGCCTCCCACTCCCTCCCAGATCCCAGAAGCCATGCTTGGTTAAACTTTATTAAAGTGCTTTTGAACCCGCTTAATAAGGCACTTTATTTGAGTTTCATCTCCTTTAAGGAACCCCAGGGAGGCTTTCAAGCAGGAGATAATTATTGGAAATTAGTGAGCGATTCAAACCTGTGTGGTGAGGAGGTAAGACTTATGGCTGTCTCCACTGTATGGCAACCTCACCTGCCAGATTCATGACTCTTTATGATTAAGGATATAATCATAACTCATGGTTCAGTAGCATTTCAAGGTCCGCAAAGTGCTTTCATCCCAACAACGCTATGAGGTAGGTGGAATCGGTATTACTATCTTCATTTTATAGAAGAGGAAACTGAGTCTCTGAAAGAATAAGTGACCGGCCAGTAGATTGGGTGTCAAAGGACTTGAGTTTGAATCCTGTCTTTGCCACTTAACAACATGTGTGGCCTTAGCACAGTTTCTCTATGGCCTCAGTTTCTCCATTGTAAAATGAGGAGATAGGATAAGACAGATTCCAAGGTCCTTCCAGCTCTGCATCTAAGACCCTTTGGTTTTGACTTTCCCAGGGTTACACAGCCAGCAGGTATCTAAGTCAGGCTTCTAGCTCCCTCGACTCCAAGCCGAACATTCTTACTATTATACTACATGGCAAAATACCAATCTTTTAATACTTTGTTGCATCCATAACTTTATCAGATTCAAGACAGCCTTTCCTGGTGTAGTTCATAGCCCCTCCATTTTACAAATACATACACGTGTACATAAATACACATACATATATGTACACCATACACATACATGAGTACATGTACACATACATATCTATAATACATACTTATACACATATAGTACACATAGCTGGGCATATATACATATATGTGTGTACATGCATTATGTACTATTAATATCTCGGGGAAGGCAGGGGCTGGTCACCTGCTGTTTCTTGCCACAAGATTGAACCATCTTTCCTGGTGACACTTGTCTATGATAATGTCATTTATTGGGTACAAGCAGAAGTATAACTAATATATAACATAACAGATGGGGCTTTATCCCAGGACAACAGCATGCAGGGTCACACTTCCTCCCGTTTGCAATCACTGACTCTCCCAACTTCTTCCGGTCCTCACCACTGCCCAGCTAGTTATCTCAGGGCTTTCCCCTCCAAACCTCACAAGGGCTCAGGTTAGAGGGCTCACCCAGTCATTCCATTGTCTGTCACTCACTGAACTCTTTTTGCCCCAGGTGGAAACATTTGTAGGTATGGGTTTTGAAGCAAATCATCTGCCTTGGGAACAAATTGCAAGCAGCTTGTGCCTGCTAGGCATCTTGTCATTATCTTAGGTAATTTGGCATTTTAGTTCTTTTGGAATTGTATTGTATTAGAACATGTTGCTATTTCACATTACTGGGCATACTGGTGTTAAAAAAGTGTGTTGTTGTGGCAGTGAACACAATTGAGATTGAACATAAAATCCTCTTTTGGGTATTCAAAGCCCTTTATAATCTGCCCTTCCCTACACCTCTCCAATCTTCTTATACCTTCTTACCATCCTGTTCTACTCTCCACCCTCTGTAATCTTCAATACAGTAACACTGGCCCCCTTTCCCTACTCAGTGCATTTTCACTGTTTGTCTCCAGTCCTGGAAATCTCTACCTCCTCCTCTCCATCTCTTGCCTTCTGTGGTTTCCTTCAGATCTCAGCCAAAATCCCATATTCTGCAAGAAGTCTTTCTCAATCCCCTTTAATGTTAATGCCTTCCTTTTGTTGATTACCCCCAATTTATCCTGTATATAATTTGTTTGTGTAGCATTGTTTGCATGTCTACTAGAATATGAGCTCCTTGAGAACAAGGACAGTGTTTTGCCTTTCTTTGTATACTCATTGCTTAGTACCAAGGCATCATACTATGTACCTGGCACATAGTAGGAGTTTTATAATTGCTTATTGGATGATTGACTGAAAGTATTATCCTTTTTCCCTAATGTAAACAACTCAATCTTCTCTTCCACCTTTTCAATTTTGGGCCCAGATCATTTCCCATAGCACCTGGACAAGATACATGTATCAGTGGATTAACTTGATGAGTTGCCTACCCATTCAGTTACATGGCATAGTTTGGACACATGACTCACCCACTTTGTTTTTCCAGTGTGGATGGTTATGCTGGTGTCTCTTGTTGCCATAGATTTAGTTGAAGTTTATAGTGTTGTGGGGCTTGTTAGGAATTAGAACAATTCCATTCTCAAACAGGAGCAAATCTTTCTTTTGTTTGAACTTTACACAGCACAGTATAATATATAATATTGTTAAATATATTTAGCAAATGCACCTTACCCAGTCTAACATTTCACTTGATATCACACAGCTGTCATTTTAATGTAGTCACCCCTCATTTTAAATAAGCTCCATATATAAGCATCACAGACTCTCAGAGGTCCACCCAATGTGCTTTATAATATCAACAGATGATATTTCAGCACAGTTGCAACTAAAAATTTTGGCACCTGAAACAAACTTCACAAAAATATGCCTATGAATTAGATTTTTTCACACAAATTTAGTTGAGAGAGGAGATACAAGGACACAAGACTCTAGAGAGGGAGATAGGGACCCCAGAACACAAAATTCTTGAGGGAGGATAGGGACCCCATAGGAGGAGACCATACAATACCATAATAATCCCTTGGGATGATTTCACCCAGCAAGAGAGAGCAGAGTGGCCCAAGGCAAAACTCACCTGGGGAGACTCAGCTGAGGGTGGGGGGGCATGGTATTTAGTTGATTTCTATTTTCAGTTATTATACTTGCTAACTAGGTGTAAAGCTCAATTATTTCTTAGCTGCTGAAAGAGAACATGAATGCTGTCTATATCTTCTAAATGTGGGTTCCCTGGATAAGGCTGTGGTCATTGTGTCCTAGTTCCAATGTTATCATTCAGCCTCCACTCAAAGATATCCAGTGATAGGGAGCTCGTTGCCTCTTGGGATTACCCACCTGACTTTTGGACAGCTCTAATTGTCAGCAATGCTTCTGCCAAGGCTAACTCTGACTCTCTAAAAATTCCACCCCATGCTCCTACTTCTACCCTCCAGGGATGAGCAGAACTTTTCTATGCTAACAAATGTTAAGATCTCATTCTTTCAGAACTGATAAACTTCTTAGCTGATAGGCAGTGAAAGAACTGAAGTGAATTTAGAAAAAGAAGAGGAAAAGAATGTAATTGAAGCATTAAAAATGAAAGAGGATGGAAAGAAGGACAGTTTAGAAATTAGAAAGTTGAATTTATTTTGTACTTTTAAAAATATAATCTGTATGTAGGGAGAGCCAAGATAGTGAATTAGGGGCATCTACCCAGCTGAATTCTCCCAATTCTTCCTCAAATACATTTAATTTTCCCCCAAACAACTTTAAAAATAAACTTTTGGAGCAGTTGAGCCAACAACTTAAGAGGTTGGCAAAAGAAATCTGACACTCAGATGGAAGGAAGCCTGTCTGGATCCCATACATGCAACACTGGCAACAGCAACTACAGCAGCAGAAGTTTTGGGAGCTGTCAGCCCAGAGATGGTAAGAGGAGTCAGATAACTGGTCAGAAAGAGATCATGGGGGACTTTTTGCTGGCACTGGGTAGAGCCAATGCTGACTGGTAACTCTACTACCCATACACAGTTCTGGGTTGCAGTTCCAGGGCAGAGAGGAATGCTGGTGGTCACAAGAGAGCAAGGGCCATGGTCATGGTCCCAAAACAAAGAGGAGTGCTGGTTCTTGTGACTGCAGGGGAGCAGGGGCCCTTCCTGGATAAAGAACAGATTACAGACCAGGAAAGCAGTGACCATACCTCTCCCAGGATTATACCACCTTGAAAGCTTCTAAAACTTGCAGAGTCCCAGAACTAGCTCCAAAAACAGCAGCATGAAAAACCTGAAGCTTGGAACAGTATCTTCCCACCCCCAGGTGAATAGAACTCAACTTTAACATAAAGTTCAAAATAGTCTGTAACAACAACAAAGAATTTGACAATAAAAAGAAAGCTACTATGGTGGCAGGGAAGATCAAGTGATAAACTCAAAAGAAGACAAAAATGAGAAAATAGCTACCAAAGATCCAAAGAAAATACTCATAGGACTCAAACATAACAGAAATTCCTAGAAGACTTAAAGAAGGAAATGATAGTAGAAGGAAAAATGGAGAAAGAAATGACAGTGATGCAAGAAAGTGATGAAAAGAGAATTAATAGTTTGTTAAGTGAGGCACAAAAATTCACTGAAGAATAGAACTCCTAAAAAAGCAGAATTGACCAAATGGAAAAAGAAGTACAAAAGCTCACTGAAGAAAATAATTCCTTAAAAGTTAGAATGGGGCAAATGGAAGCTAATGACTCTATGAGACATGAAAAAGAATGAAAAATTGAAGAAAATGTGATATATCTCATCAGAAAAATAACTGACCTGGAAAATAGATCAAGAAGAGATAATTTGAGAACTATTGGGCTACCTGAAAGCCAGGATCAAACAAAAAGCCTAGATTAATGTTTAAAGAAATTCAAGGTCTTAGATCCAGAGGGTAAAATAGGGATTGAAAGAATCTGTCAATCATCTTTTTTTTTAATAGAGGAGGAGGTAGGGCAATTGGGGTTAAGTGACTTGCCCAAGATCACATGGCTAGTAAGGGTTAAGTGTCTGAGGTCATTTGAACTCAGGTCCTCCTGACTCCAGGGTCGGTGCTGTATTCACTGTGCCACCTAGCCACCCCACCGCCAATCACCTTCTGAAAGAGATTCTAAGATGAAAACTCCCAGGAATATTATAGTCAAATTCAAAATTACCCATGTCAAAGAGAAACTACTTCAAGCATCCAGAAAGAAACAATTCACTCACAATCAGGATCACAAAAAAATTTAGTGACTTCCACATTAATGGAGCAGAGATATGATATTCTGGAAGACAAAAGAGCTAGGATTACAACCAAGAATAATCTACCCACCAAAATTGAGTGCGATCCTTCAGGGGAAAATAGATATTTAATGAAATAAAGGACTTTCAAGCATTCCTGATGAAAAGAACAGAGATGAATAGAAAACTTGACATTCAAATGGAAGACTCAAAAGAAGTATAAAAAGGTAAATATGAGAGAATAAGTCTATGGGTTTGAATAAAGTTAAACTGTTTACATTCCTATATGGGAAGGTGATACATATAATTCCCAAGAACTTTAGCATTATTGGGCAGTTAAAAGAAGTTTACATAGACAGAGGGCATGGATGTGGGTTGATTATATTGGAATGCTCTGCAAAAAACATGAAGGGGAGAAAAAGACAGATGCACTGGGAGATAGGGGAAGAGAGAGGGAAAATGGGGAAATTTTCTCATATAAAAAAGTATACAAGGAAGAGATTTTACAAAGGAGGGGGAAATGGGGATGGGTGGACAATGGTTGAACCTCACTCTTATGGGAATTGGTTCAAAGAAAGAAGAAGAGGAGGAGGCAAAAACAGAAGAAAATGAGATGGAGGGAAATGCACAGTTATCATTATTGTGAAAATGAATGGTATGAGCTCACGCATAAAATGGAAGCAGATAGCAGAATGGATTAGAAATCAGAATCCAATAATGTTGTTTACAAGAGACACACTTGAAACAGAAGGACACACAGGGAGTTAAAATAAAGGACTGGAGCAGAATCTGATTTGCTTCAGCTGAAGTAAAAATGGCAGGGGTAGCAATCATGATCTCAGATGAAGCAAAAGCAAAAATAGACCTAATTAAAAGAGATAATCAGGGAAACTACATTATGCTAAAAGGTACCATAGAAATGAACTAATGTGAAAATTTTTTACAGCAAGTTTCTCTGACAAAGGCTTATTTTTTCAAATATATATTGAATATAGAATTGAGGAAATTTATAAATATTACAGCCATTCCTCAACTGAAGAATGGTCAAAGGATATAAACAAGCAATTTTCAGAAGGCATCAAGGCTATCTATAATCATATGAAAAAAAATGCTCTAAAATCACTATTGATTTGAGAAATGAAAATTAAAAACAACTCTGACGTACCACTTCACACCTATAAGAAATGACAAATTCTGGAGGAGAAGAGGGAAAAATAGATAAACTAATAAACTGCTGGTGGGATTGCTGGTGATCTGATCCAGCCATTCTGGAAAACAATTTTGAATTGTGCCCAAAGGGCTATAGAACAGTGACTCCCCTTTGACACAGAAATATCACTACTAGGTCTGTATCCCAAAGACATCAGAGACAAAGGAAAATGGCCTATAGGCACAAAAATATTCATAACAACTTTTTTTGTGGCAGCAAAGAATTGGAAATTGAGGGGGTGCCCATCAATTGGAGAATGACTGAATAAGTGGTGCCATATGATTGTGATACAGTATTATTATACTATAAGAAATGACAATGGGGGTGATTTCAAAAAATAGCAACAACAGCATTGCAAGAACTATGTGAATTGATGCAAAGTGAAGTGTGAAGAACTGGGAGATCCTTGTGCACAGTAACAGCAATTTTGTAATGATGATTAACTATGAAAGATTTGGCTGCTCTGATTGATAATACAATGATCCAATGTGACTTAAAAATGCTATCCACCTCCAAAGAGAGAACTGAAGAATGCTGAGAGAAAATTAGAGTATAATTTTCTTACTTTTTCTTGCTTTTTTTTGAAATATGTTTTGCATGATTTCACATGTATAATTGATATCATATTGCTTGCCTTCTCAGTGGGTGTGGGAGTGGGTTGGAGAGTGAAAGAGAATTTGAAACTCAGAATTTAAAATAAATAATATTAAAAATAAATTGGTAATTTTTAAAAGGTTAAAAACTCATATAACCTGTCTGCAGTAGAAACTAAAAACTTCATATCCAACCCTCTTTTGCTGTTATTTATATGTAAAAATGGGCAGCTAGGTGGTACAACAGATAGAGTGTCAGACCTGGAGTCAGAAAGACTAATCTTCTTGAGTTCACATCTGTTCTCAGACACTAGCTGTGTGACCCTGGGCAGGTCACTTAACCCTGTTTGCCTCAGTTTCCTCATCTGTAAAATGAACTGGAGAAGGAAATGACAAGTTATTCCAGTATCTTTGCCAAGAAAGACTCAAATAAGGTCACAAAGGGTCAGATACAGCTGAAAACGGCTAAACAACACACATGAAAATGT
This sequence comes from Petaurus breviceps papuanus, assembly GCF_028583685.1. NCBI lineage: Eukaryota > Metazoa > Chordata > Mammalia > Diprotodontia > Petauridae > Petaurus > Petaurus breviceps. Next base: position 655,266 of record NW_027185588.1, read on the forward strand.
TTGTGTTAGTGTTTGTTAAGTTAGGAATAATTAAAAACAAAACAAAAAATTAAACTTTAAAAAAAAAAGAGGTAAAATGTTCCTCTGGTTAGGTTTGCAAGCTGTAGTCAGCTTGTAGTGAGGAATATCAAAGAAGATATGACAAGTTCCCTACCCTTAGGAAACTCACAATCTACTTGAAGAACAATGGACAAATATATGAAGCAATGAATCAAGGCTGCTGGTGATTAAGGGCCCCAAAAGCGGAATGAATCATAACTACAATAGTTGTTTATCCTAGCTGATAGAATGTAAATTCTTTGGAGGTAGACACTTCCTTCTTTTCCTCCTTCCTGCTCTCCTTTTCTTCCCTTCCTCCCTCCCTCCTTTCCTCCCTCCCTCC
>NW_027185588.1:655747-701666 GCF_028583685.1 Petaurus breviceps papuanus
CTTCCTTCTTACTTTCCTCCTTCCTTTCCTTTCATTGACTTGTGTTCTTCCTTCCTCCCTTTTCCCCAACACCTATCTCAGACTCTAACACATAGTAGCTGTTTAATAAATGCTTGTTGCTTGGTAGACCCTTTAGAAAATGGGGAGACCAATGGTGTCTGAAGTAGTCAGAACAGGCTCCCTAAAGAAGAGGGACTTGAGCTGGGCCTTAAACAATGAATAAAATTTGGTGAAGGAAAGAGTCAAGAGAAGGTTATTCCAGCAAGAGAAAAATAACATACATAGAGACAGAAATGAGCACAATATGGAGGGAAGCATAGAAGAGGTTTGGAAAAAAAGCTGTCTTTCCAGGAGGATACAGGATGCTGGCCCCAGTAGTCTGAGCCCCCCATCTGGTACTGGCAACACAGTCCAGTAGAATACCATCTGACGAGAGAGCAGGGACCCTCGAGGGCTTGTGGCTGTGCTTTAAGGCTTATCTCCCTTCCTCCCTTGGCCTTCCCAAGCCTGGCAGCAAAGTGTTGATTCCCACTTACTTTTTGGGTCTGTAGTCTGGGATGCTCCTGTCAAGGGAGATGCGGTCACTCAGCTGCGCATTGTAACCGTATTCTTCGTATTTGGTTTCAGACTCATGGCTGTCATCTCGGAGTGTGGCCGCCATGCCACCCTGGCCTAGTCCTCCTGGCCCTTCCACCAGACCCATGGGCTTGGCTAGACCTAAGGAGGGAAGACAAGAATGAATCCCAGAAGGCAGTGCCATTTCTGCCTCCACTCACTGGGGATGGCATAGAGCAGAACTTTTAAGAAGCAAAAGGAGAAAGCTAGGCAGTATGGTGTATGGAGTGGGCAAAGCACTCAATTTGAAGCAATATTATTCCTGAGGCTCTCTCTGTTGTAAACACAAGGGAAGGCTTCACATGGGAGGTGGCTCAGTTTGCCTGAACTTTGGGCTTGGATTCTTGGAACAATGGATGAAAAATGCTTGGTTAGCCTATAAAACACTCCATAAATATACATTGTGAGGCTGCCTGACATCATAGCAAGAGGACTAGACTTTCAATTAAAAGGCCTTACTCCTGGCCCTGTTACTCTTCTTTCAACCTCTGTTTCCTCATCTGTCAAATGAGGATAAGAAATAAGCTAGTAGCTTCACAAGATTGTTGCAAGGAGAGGGTCTAATGCTTCCCAACCCAGCTCCAACCTACCTCTCCTGGCTTATTATAGACAATTCCCACCCTCCATCCCCACCCTACCTTACGTGGTATAGTGGATAAAAATCTAAGCCTTGGAGGCAGAGGGACAAGTTCAAATTCTGCCTTAGATATTTACTAGCTGTGTGATCCTGGGCAAGTAATTTACCCTCTCTAGGCCTCAGTTTACTTAACTGTCAAAATGAATTGATTGGCCTTGATGATCTCTAATATTCCTTCTACCTCTAAATCTATGATACTGTGGCTCTGTGTATTATATATTTCTGTCAAACTGGGCTCCTGGGTGTTCCCTGAAATTGATATTCCATTTTGACCTCTGCACATTTACACCAAACACCCTCCCTTCCCTCATTATGCCTGTGGGATACTTCCTTATCCTCTCTACGTCTGAGAAGACTCTGCTTGGATATCAGCATTTTAGTGATTTTTAAAAGCATAATTCCAAATTGCTTTTCATAATATTCAGACCTATTCTGGGACAAACATTGAGAACCAAAAAATTTCAGTCAAGGTCTGAGAAATCTCTAATACCCACTGAAAATGAATTAGGTCCAGCCAAAAACATGACAACTTTCTTAGCTTTGAACATTGGGTTCAAGGGACTGATGTCGAACAATCCTGTCCCCCATAAGAAGAAAGAACGTGAATGTCGGCTTCCAACACTTGCCAATGAGTTGAGCACTTTCCAATTCATGTAGAATCATTGAATCTCATAGCAGACATACAGTTCAGTCTGGGTGCAAGCAATAACCTTTCTACAATATATCTGACAAGTAACATTCAGCTTCTGTTTGAAGAGGAATTCACCACCTTAGACAGCCCCGTATGCTTTGGGACAACTCTAGTTAGGAAATCGTTTTGATTGTTTAAATCTGCTTCTTTGCCGTTTCCACCCATACTCCTAGATCTGCCCTCTAGGTCTACACAGAGTAGGCAAATCATTTTTCTAGGTGGCAGGCTACAAATACTTGAGAACAGTCACAGTATCCCTGAAAAATCTTCCCTTTTCCAGTCTAAACACCCCTAATTTCTTCAATAGGTTTTCATATGATATAAACCAAAGGACCCTCACTATCTTGACTGTACGTCCTCTCCAGCTAATCAATACCCTTTCTAAAATCAGGCTCCAGGAACTCTATGGAATAATTCAGATGTGGTTGCCTTTAAATTCAGAATTTTTTTTCAGTGTAAGAAATACCTTTTTAATAAGTGGAGCTAAATGACATTGAAATGAGCAAATTAAGAGATAGGCACTTATTCAAAATTAGCTCTTACCTGGGCCCCAGATTGACATGCATTTCCAACATGTGTTCTTGGGAAATGTGATAGGATTAAAAAAATTTGTTTTTGGTTTTTATTAATTGTTTACTTTTAGTTTACAAGATTCAGTTCCACAATTCCTTGAGTTTCAAATTTTCTCCCCCTCCCTCACCTCCCTCCCTCTATCATGGTGGCATGCTATCAAGAATAGGATCTGTAAATACTTTCACATTAGACATTAGTCAGGTTATAAAGAAGGATTGTATAGGATTGAATGAACAATGGGAAAGAGGAAATAAAACCAAACAAGAAAAAGAAAGAGAGCAGGTAGTTTCTTTCAATCCGCATTCAAACTCTGTTCTTTCTAGTTCTTTCTCTGAATGTAGACATCTCTCTCCATCATGAGTCTTTTGGAGTTGTTTTATAACACTGCATTACTGAGAAGAGTCCAGTCTATCAAAGTTGTGTCTGTAATTGTGTACAAATTTCTCCTGGTTCTGCTCTTCTCATTCAGCATCAGTTCATATAAGCCTCTCCAGGTAAATATGAAGTCCACCTGCTCCTCATTTCTTATAGCACAATAGTATTCCATTATATTTATATACCACAACTTGTTTAGCCATTCCCCAATTGATGGGCATCCCCTTAATTTCCAGTTCTTTGCCACCACAAAAAGAGCTGCTATAAATATTTTTGTACATATGGGTCTTCTTCCCACTTCTATGATCTCTTTAGGATACAACCCCAGAAGTGGTATTGCCGGGTCAAAGGGTATGAAATTATTTATAGCCCTTTGGGTATAGTTCCAATTGCTCAACAGAATGGTTGAATCAGTTCACAACTCCACCAATAATGCATTAGTGTTCCAATTTGTCCTCATCCTCTCCAGCATTTGTTATTTTCCTGTTTTGTCATCTTAGCCAATCTGATCGGTGAGATGTGGTACCTCAGAGTTGTTTTGATTTGCATTTCTCTAATCAATAGTGATTTAGAGCATTTTTTCATATGCTTATACATATCTTTAATTTCTTCCTCAAAATTCAGGATTTTTAATGAGTTGGAAAAGATCTTATATTCACTCAGTAGCACAAACTCACTGAGAAAGAGTAAGCAGGAACTCCAGCCTCCTAAAGCCTCCTGGGAGGGGATTTGGGGCTAGGGAGGTAATCAGTTGCCTTGATTAGGTCCTAAAGGAACCATTGTCAAGATGACTGCTGGGATTCTGAGGGAGACAATCCACGTAACTCATGAAACACTGAGTCGTTGGGAGGGAGAGAATGGATGTATGGAAAAACCCAGCCAAAGATGAATATGTCTCACATGGATGCCTTGCCCACTCCCTCTGTACATAATTTAACCTTGCAAACAAATTAAAATTGCGACTTACTCCCAGCTTATAGGATATCTGTGTTTCACAAAGTTCACAAAATTTATCAATGTCCTTCAAATGTGCCATCTGATACTTCATTTAAATATATACACACATACACTGCTTGGAATTTATGTAAAGTTTGGGGAGGTTACATTTGGTGGAGAGCACAATAATTATAGGGCATGCAAATCACTCCCACTTCTCATTCATTTTTCGTTTAAATATTGGGAAAATGTAATTACACTATTTTCACATCTGTCTCTACTTGTATTTGCATCTTCCATAAAATAAATCTATGAGTAACACATTTCCAAATTATGACTGCTATGCATCCCAGACCAAGGAGGAGGGAGAGAACAAATTCTGCCTTTGGAGAATTGGGCATCTCAAGAATGCCTGCTCTGTTGGAAATCACTGTGTAAATTCTTCAGTTATATGTCTCTCAGTGTTATAGCAGTGTTTCTAACAAATTGCCTCATCATGGGGTCCAGAATCTTCAAAGTTGCATTTGAAGATCTCTGCAATCAGCCCCCTTTTCCCCTATTCAATGCTACCTCCTACAACTGAGTATTCCCTCTTTTCCCATGTAGTCTGTTCTCCATATTCCCCTTGATAACCAGACTTACTGCTTCCCCAAAGATTTTGCCTTCTTTGGATGTCCCTCCCACCTGGAATAACTGGAATAACTTCCTTCCACTGCTGCAAATCTACCCTTCCTCCAAGGACTAGATAATCCAGTGCTTTCCCTAACAGGCAGTGGTAATAATGATGAAGATAATGAAAATTATATTTCAATTTAAGATTTATAGCCAAATTGTCTTCTTGCTTTTCCTTATCACATTCTATATCCTGTCTTCTGAGGTGCAGAGCCTAATCTGGACTCTCACTAATTTTCCTATACAAGGAGCCTGTTGTCTGAAGTTCCCTCCAAGGATGGCATCCACCACCAGACTCCAACCTATCCCCTTATATTGGTTGGAGAAAGGGTCCAGTGAAACTTCCACAAACTTCCTGAACACTAGAGTCTGACCTTTGAGAAAACCTGCTGAATGTTGGAACAATGATCATTAGGTTTCAGTGAATGTAAATCACCCTTTTCTTGAGCAAGCTGGACTGTCAGAGATTGAACTCCTCTCTGGAGAATGTCAGGTTCAGGGAAGGTATTGAACTGTCTCCCCAAACATGATCAATGTTAGAATTCCTCAAAGCATGAATCAGGTTGGGATAGTATTTTCCTGAGCCTCTGAATGTAAAAAGGAAGGAATGATATATTCCGTGATGCTCAAATCTACACAAATGCTTATCCAATATGTCTCTAGACTACACACTCAATAAGATAATCTGTCTTGTCTAAGACATGGTTGCACATGCCTGTAATTTCTGCTGCTGGGTAGACTGAGACTAATGAATCACTTGAACTCGGGAGTTCAAAGTTGCAGTATGGCTAAAACTAATCAGGGGTCTGTAATAAACTTGGCACCAACATGGTGAATTCCCAGAAATGTGGTGCCATCAGACTGCCTAAGAAGGGGGCCAACTGGTCCAGCTCAGGAACAAAGCAGACCACAACTTCCATGCTGATTAGCAGTGGAATCAAGCCTGGGAGCAGCTGCTATACTTATAGCCTGGAGGAGATAAAATTGTGTCACCCCTAGTCCATAATCTGTCTTGTGTACTTTATAGTTGACAGAAGTACTGATAAAGGATCTTCTCACCACAAAAAGAGAAAATTTACCCAACTTCCAACACTTATTATCCTATGGAACACTAAATACATTGCTCACTAAGTCTCTTGGGATCTTTAAAAACTTTTAAATAAATGAATGAATAACTGAAAAAATATTAAGTGCTTACCAGGTACTGTGATAAGCTTGAGCAGTACCAACACAGTCAATAAATCAATCAACAAACATTTATTAAGTACCTACTGTGTGCCAAGCACTGTGCTAAGTGCTAGGGATGTAAAAGGAGGCAAAATACAGTCCTCCCCTCAAGGAGCTTACAATCTAATGGAAGAAACAACACATAAACAAATATCATAATTACAAACAAGTTACATACAGGGTAAATAGAAATAATTAACAGAGGGAAAACACTAGAGTTAAGGGGGATTGGGGAAAGCTTCCTGCAGAGGTGGGATTTTTGTTGGGAATTAAAGGAAGCCAGAGGCAGCTACGTGGCACAGTGGATAGAGTGCCAGACTTAGAGTCAGGAAGACTCATCTTCCTGAGTTCAGATTCGACTTCAGACACTTACTAGCTATGTGACCCTGGTGAGTCACTGAACCCTATTTGCTTCACTTTCTTCATCTGTGAAATAAGCTGGAGAAAGAAATGGTAAACCACTCTAGTATCTTTGCCAAGGAAATCCCAAATGGAGTCATGGAAAATTGGACATGACTGAAAAAATGACTGAACAACAACAAAAAGGAAGCCACAGAGATCAGTTGGTGGAGTTGAAGATGGAGAGTATTTGGGACATGGGGGAGACAGAGAAAATGAGTAGAGCTGAGAGATGAGGTATCTGCCCTCAAGGTGCTTACAAGTCCTGATTAGTTCAAGCAACAAATCCCACGAATATGTCACATATCTTTGAATTCCCAGTGCATAATTTCCACTGGGCTAAAACCAAAGACCATATTTTACATAATTGTAACTTAGAATAGTGTTAGAGAAAACAGGGAAATAGAAAAACAACCAATATGTTCTAAAATGTTTATAACAAGCTTTTTTTGTGATGGCAAAAAAGTGGAAATTGCAGGCATGCCCATCAGCTGGGGAATGACTAAACAATTTATGGTATAAGATCGTGATAGGACACTACTGTGCTATAAGAAATGATGAGCTCAATGATCTTAGAAGAACATGGAAAGACTTGCATGAAATAATGAAGAGCAAAATGAGAAGAACCAAGAGAACATTGTATGCAGTAACAGTGATAATGTTTTAAGAATGACTTTGAATGAATAAGTAATTTTGACTATAATAAGCATCCAAATTAACTATGAAGGATATATGAAGAAAGTTGTTATCTGCATTCAGAGAAAGAACTGATAAATACAGCTATGTACAGAGTAATTTTGCATATGTATATATATATATACACACACATACATGGGGAAAAAAGAAAGAAAAAGGAAATTTATGCGATCACTTTGTTTTGTATTTAAAAGGAATAGCAACTTGTACATGGTGGCTTTGTGGTTTCATGTGCAATCATCTTTTTTGTTGTACTATCTTGTGGAAATATTTGTTTTACTCCATAAATTTAAAAAAATGAATAATTTTTTAAAAAAAGAATAGTGTGACCTTGGATACCTGTGGCTGTGTCATGGTAGTCATTGTGCATACTAAGTAGGACCTAGCTGTATATTCTAATGGGAGTAGACAAAGCAAACAGAGTGGTGGCAGCCAGGGAGGAGAGTTTTAGAGACGGAAGTCAAAGGTTCCATAAGGCAATTGATTAACATGTCCTCTCCAGCAATGGTACTGCCAACTTGATTACTGTTCTCAGAGCTAGAATTAGAAAGCTCTGGCAAAGCTGAACCAACCCCATAAAATAATTACCTAATTTTGTTCAACAAAGAGAGATTATACAAAGGGAATTGCCAAACACATGGACTCTGAGGGCAGAGTAAGCCTACAATGAACATGGCACCAACCATATATATTATTAGGGAAAACAGCTCCTCAAGGAACATAGAAATCTATCAAAAGTGCTTCCACATAATGAAAATAAAATTTTAAGCACATTCCTGAAAATACAATGCACATACATTCCTGGGAAGAAGGAGGCATTGAATTATTTTGATACTTATAATGGCTACACTAGGACTCCTTGAACATGAAGCCATGTGGACTTCCCAACTCATAGAAGAGACAGAGAGACACAGACAGAGTGACAGAGACAGAGACAGAGAGAGAAGGAAAAAAGAAAAAAAGAGCAAGGTCAGCTTCCCCCTCATATTCTTAACTCCATAGCAGGGGTTCTAAATCTTTTTTTTTTTTTGTGACAACAAGTCTTCAGTTGTCTACTAAAGCTTCTGGAATCTTTCTCAGAAATATATCTTGTTACCTCTATTCATAAGTAAAGGAAATGCTAAATTTTGGGGTTGTTAAGTTGTTTCAATCATATCCAACTCTTCGCAACCCCATTTGGGGTTTTCTTAGCAAAGCTGCTGGAGTGGTTTACTATTTCCTTCTCCAGCTCATTTGACAGATGAGGAAACTGAAGCAAAAAGGGTTAAGTGACTTGCCCAGGGTCACACAGCTAGTAAGTGTATGAGGCCAATGTGAACTCAGGAAAAGGAATATTCCTGACTCCAGGCACAGCGCTCCATCCACTGCACCATCTAGCTGCCCATAATTCCAAATTCATAGATTACTTCCCCCTTGAAATCTATCCATAAATCCCCATGAATTTGTGGTCCAAAGACACACCTGCTACTTCTGGCCACATCAGATTTCATCATTCTGGTCCTGTGCCTTCCTAACAGGACATATAGTTCTAGCTTAGCTTCCCCTTGGTGAGAATGAAACAAGGCTTAAATCTACATTGGAAGCTCTGACAGCAGAACGGGTCAATGCATTGAGAGGAATCTGAATCCCATTATGTGAAAAAGCCAGTTCTTTGGTGGTGCAGTAGATAGAGCTCTGGGTCTAGAGTTAAGACCTGAGTTCAAATCTGGCTTAAGACACTTGCAAGTTGTGTGACCCTGGGCAAGTCACTGAACTTCTGTTTGCCTCAGTTTCCTCAACTGTAAAATGGGGATCATAACAGCACCTACCTCACAGGGTTGTCTTGAGGATCAAATTAGATTATATTTGTTAAAGTGTTTAGCACAATGCCTGGCACATAGTAGGTATATATGTGCTTGTTCCTTCTCCCTCCCTCCCCTCAATCTACTCCACAAGACACGTTGGAGACCACAGTATTTAATCAAAAGGGAACTACCCTATTTTAAAATCAGAAAGCCGTCTCCTCACCCCATCCCATTTGAAAAACATTCATCGTGGGTGCTAGATGGGGCAGGTTATTCTACCCCCACTCCTAACAGTTAAAAAGTATCAAGGAGGCAGAACTGGAAACACTTCATGCTGCAGATGACAGTCTAGTCAAGTCTTAGGCTCCTAATGAATTGGGATTTTTTTTTACAGTATAAATTTATATGTTTAATGGGAATCCTGAAGACTACAACATATTCAAAGCAATATAATTCAATAGATATTTATTTAGCGTTTGTCAGACGTGCTGGGGTGGAGATATAAGGGTGTAAGAAGGGATGATCAAGAGAACCCCTGGTTGATTAGCTGATTCACTTAATCAGCTTGATGGGATTGCAAGGCATGGCCCCTATTAGAAGGAGGCATCCGTCATAGAACTAGACATATTCCCAGGCTTCTTGCTGGTAGGGTACCAGGGACTCTTTTGATTGGTCTGTGGTGACTGGCGACTGCCTGATTGATGATTGGTGACTGAGACTTAGTAGGACAGACTCTTGTCGGAAGAAACCTCTCCCTCTACGGTCTGTAAGAATGAGCTATGGAAACACATCCCACTATCTTCCCTTCTCTACATTCTTTCCTTTGAGCTCCCCAACTGGAGAACAGCAAGTAGAGGGATGGGGTTCTCTTCAACCCGGCATCAATGCTCTCTCAAAGCAGTATGACAACAGGACACAATGTCTCCAGGAGAAAATGAGACTGGAGCCTCTGGACCTCCTTGTTCTTCGCTATTTTCTTCTGCCTGGTTGTTTCCTTGTCTGAGCACAGGCCCCCTGAAAAAGGGGAGCTACTGCATGGGTAATCCTGAATTCAAGAAGTCCTGAGCTCAATAGTTGGGCTCTAACCACTCCAAGAGAGAAGATGTATTTAACAGCATGGTTCTCAGAGGAGAAGGGGACTCTCAGTAGATGAATGCTAGAACCTAAGGACAGAAGCCATATAATGGCTGGGCAGAAGATGTTGACCTTGCCAGCTCTTTGTGATAACTCCTCTGAGCTATGGGGAGCATATATTCCACAGGTCCACAAAGACTCTTTTTCTTTTGGGTGGGGGGAGTATAAGGAGTACAATGTGCTATGTGATTCTCTTTGTTTCAAATTTGTATTATCATTTTATTTGAAGGTAATGTCTTCTGTATTTATTCATGTGTACATGTGATCCCTTTATATGAGAAAGGGTGGTGTGTAACAAAAAACTGTCCCATACTCATTACCCATATTATACATCAAAGGGTACCCCAATACCCCTATATGGGAAAATGCTATATTCACAAGTCATAGCTTTGCTTCAGTTCATATACTTTCCTGAAGAAATATAGGTGGAACTGTTGCTAAGCCAAAGGGAAATTGACTCATTAGGTTTCATGTCTGGTCCTTACTAGACCTTCATCAATTTTAGGAGATGGTTCTTCTTCTATCTTCCTAGGTAACATTGTAGTTAGCATTAGACAACAACTAATCCCTTTTTTTGGGGGGGGTGTTTCGGGGTACTCTGGATAGAACCTGGGACTATATGAACATATAGTCCCTAGATAGGGGTAGCCTGGACAAAATGAAAACAATGCCTGCCCTCAAAGAGTTGACTTTCCTCTTATAGCCTACATTCATAAGCCGGCCTTTTCCTAACTTTCCAGTCTTATTACACTTTACTCCCCAGCACATATATTCTCTGTGATCTGGTGACTCAGACCTCCTTGCTGTCCCTCAAACATGACTCAATCACCGGACTTGGAGCATTTTCATTGGATACTTTCCATGCCTAGAATCCTATAATCTCCATCTTCTGGTTATCCTGGCTTATTTTAAGTATCACCTAAAACCCCACTTTGTTCACTATGTCCACTTCATGCTGGCATCTTCCCTCTGTTGATTATCCTGTCTAGCCCTTGTCTATACATAGATGTTTGTATGTTCTTTCTCTTATTAGATTGTAAACTTCTTGAGGGAAGGGACTATTATTGCCTCTCTTTTATCCCCAGCATTTAGCACAGTTCCTGGCACATAGTAGATACTTAATAAATGCTTGTTAAGTATTGATTTGATATTCCATAAGTAGATCAGTTGAAGCAAATGGTAATGTTTAGCTTGGAGAAGAGAAGACTTGGGTGGTGGTGGGTGTTATTATAACTTTTTGTAGAGGATCATGAAGTAGAAGAATTAAATTCTTTCGACTTAACCACATAAATCATAACTAGAAATAGTGGGTAGAAGTTGCAGAGAGACAATGTTAGTTTATTATAAAAATGGAGGGGGCAACTTCTTAAGGCCGTGCCAAAATGGAATCACTGTCTTGAGAGAAGGAAGGTTTCCCCCTTGGAGGTCTTCAATCAAAGGTTGGATTTTGTGGTAGTTATAGAAAATACCCTAGATGGCCCATTTAAATGAGTCAAATCTATAATTTTCTGACTGCAGAGCCTTAGGTGGGATGTGTTAGAGACATGTTTTCCTGAAATCACTGTCAAAAGCATTCTATACAGAGGTATCACCCATACTGAAAGTGTTGATCTACCTGCCATCCGTCTAACCTAGAGTCCCTTTCCTCAAAATACAACATGGCAAAGAGCTTAGAGAAAATATTCAGATGTTTACCTACACTACACTATGTCTCAAAGCCCCTACCACTCTACCAGCCCAATCTTTGTTCAAAATTCACCTGGCATCATCATTATTGGGCATGATGTGGAAAGCTGGCAGGAGTCAGAAACTCATCTGTATCCTTAGTGAGTTAATGGCCCAGAAACCACTTCCCCTCCTTGGAAACTGAGAAAATGGATTATTGTAGCCACAGGTAGGAGGGATGCTGGTTCATTACTGAATCTTCCTCCCATCCCTATTCCATAATCAGAGTTAACCTTCCAAAGAGAGAAGGACATCCTTGTTTTCAAGGAGGATCCATAAGGAAGGTGAATCTTTTCAAATCTAGCTTCCAGTTAGTGGTTCCCAGAGCTATTTGGCTAGCTGGGACTGCTTGACCAATTCTGAAGTATCTGAGATGTCTACTCCTGATCAATAACTCTGACAATAACCTTTGCCTGGAGGCTGGTATTGAGGAATCACTCATTTACTTGATCAATCAACAAGCATAGATTGCCTGTTGCTGGGGAAACAAAAGGCAGAAATGACAGTCATAGTGTTCCCTCAAGGAGTTTATATTCTTTTTGGGGAAATGAAACATGAAAAAAACAAGTAAATACAAAACAAATATTAGGCAATTTTTCATAGGAAGCACTAGCAGTCAGGAAGAAAAGATGTAGATGTCACTTAAGCAGGTAGGTGCCATGGAAGATAGTACACTAGACTCAGATTCAGGAAGACCTGAGTTAAAATCCTACCTCAGATGCACACTAGCTATGTAACCCTGGGTAAATCACTTCCCCTCTTCCAGCCTCAGTTTCCTTATCTATAAAATGGAGCTAATAATAGTACCTACCCCCAAGGGGGCTGTGAGGATCAAATGAGATATTCGTAAAGCACTTTGCAAACCTTACAAGGCTATATAAATTCTGCCTACTATTAAGCTGAGCCTTGAAGGAAACTGGGAATTCTAAAAAGTAGAGATGAAGAGGGAGTGTATTCCAAGCATGGAGGACAGCCTACACAAAGGCACAAACATGGGAGATGGAAGGCTTTGTGAGAGAAATGTTGAGAAGTCAGTTTGGCTGGATCATAGAGTATGTAAAGGGGTGTAATATATAATAAGCCAGAAAAGGTAGGTTGGAACTAAGTTGTGAAGGGCTTTAAATGTCAAACAGAGGAGTTTGTATTTGACACTAGTGATTGGGGAAATAGACAAGGTTGGGTTTCAAGTGGTGCAATGGAAAGTACACTTTCCATGGGAACTGGGAAATCAGGAGAAGTGGGTTCTACTGAGTTACCCCTAGAACTCTGAGAGTAGTAGTAATACTCTAATATGTGAGCCCAGAATGAGTATCACACAAATTTATATTATCTAATCTTAATTGGGTCCTCACTACAGCAAGGCGATCTTTCTTTTCCTTCCTAACTTATTCTGTATCATAGTTATCATATGTTGTCACATGTGTTATGTGATGTTATATGACATGCTATCACATATCACAGTTATTATAGTAGTTATTCCCAACATAGTTATCATATGTTGTCACATGTGTTATGTGATGTTATATGACATGCTATCACATATCACAATTATTATAGTAGTTATTCCCAACTTTTTCATCTCTCTTCAAGCCTCCATAATGTCCTTTACTCCAGTCTTTCCATTGTTTCATACCTCTCTGAAAACCTAGAGCTCATCCACCCTAACCTCTCTGCTTTCCTTCTCCCATTTCACACCTCTGTGTCAACATTCTCAGCTATTTTATCCTTTACCCTGATCTCTGATGAAGTGGTAGACCATTTCCAAGAAGCCCATCTTTCTATATGTATCTTTGATCATATTCTTTCTCATGTTTCTACTAGATAACTCCAGCTCTTATCTCCCCCTTTTCTTTCTGTCATCCCCCTCTCTCTTTTATCAATACTTATCTATGTACTGGTTCCTTCCCTCTTCCCAATTCTCTCCCATTCTTAAAAACGAAACAAAGCAAATCCACCAAATTCCACCATCTTCACTAGTTGTCACTCTCACCTCTCCTCCTCTTCTCAGCTAGAAGGAATGGGCAGTTTTTTGTCTTTCTTTGTAGCCCTAGAATTTTGCATCGTGCCTGGAATATAGTAGATGCTTAATACATGCATGTTAAGCATTGACTTTACATTCCATGGGAAGATCAAAGGAACTGGGAATGTTTAACCTAGAGAATAGAACTTTGGAAAAAACTGTCTATACCCAGTGCCTCTATTTCCTCTCCTCTCACTCTCTTCTATACCCTCTGCCATCTGGTTTCTGATGTCATCGTTCAACAGCAACTGCCCCCTATAAAGTACAGAAAGTGGCATGTATCTCACTTAGTGTATGTGACAAATACAGTGCTGTTTTCTCAGTCCTCATCTTTCTTTACCATTTAGCAACATATGACACTACTGGACATCATTCCTCCCTGGATACTCTCTGTTCTCCAAGTTTAGTGACATTGAAAGTCATCAGACATTTTTGAACTTCCATTTCTTTATCCATAAAGTGAGGGGGTTATGCTTTATGGTCTCTACGGTCCCTTTCAGGTCTATTCTATGATCCCGTGATCTAGAATCCTGTGACTTGTGATCCTGTGACCCTCTTAGTCTCCTGCACGCACTCTCATCTCTGAGTTCTCATTAGACTTTTCATTCTTGGTTCTCCTCCTACCCATTTGGTGACCTCTTTTTAATCTCCTTTGTTGTGAGTGTATCACGAAATGTGAGTGTATTAGAAGGCTCTGTCTTTTTCTCTCAATGATATCATCAACTTTCATGAGTTAAACTATCGTCTCCATGGAGAGGACTCCCAGATCTAGATATTCAGCCCTTATTTTTCCCTTGGGCTACACCATAAATCTCCTAGAGCACATTTCAAAATGGATGTCCCACAGGCATCTGAAAGTCGGCATATCTCAACCAGATGCACTAGCTTTCTTCCCAAACCACTCCCTGTCCCCGACCTGAACTTCTCTATTACACTCAAGGGCACCACCATCTTTCCAGTTATCCGAGATCCTAGCCGTAACTTTTCATTTACACTGACCCAATATAGCCAATCGTTTACTAAAACTCTCTCTCTCTCTCTCTCTCTCTCTCTCTCTCTCTCTCTCTCTCTCTTTCCCTCTCTCCCTCTCTCTCTTCTTCTCCCCCTTTCCCTCTCTGTTTCCCCCTTCCTTTCTCCTTATGCATATACTTTATACATGTGTGTATATGTATGCATGCATGCATATATATATATACATATACATATATTTGTATATGTGTGTTGACTCCCACATTGGACTTTAACCTCCTTTAATCTGTTTTTTCTTTGTATGCTCAGTGTTTAGCACAATGCCTGACACATGGTAAATAAGAGTAGGAACTAGACTCATGATCTCATTGGCATAGGGAACTCTTGGATTAGCACTTTCAGGTTGGCAATTTCACTGTAATCTTATCTTATGTTATCTTCATCTTAAAGAGTTGCCTAGGGAATCAAGAAGTAGAATGACTTGATAAGGACTATACAACCAGTCCCTTTAGAGCTGGGATTTGAACCTGGCTTTTCTTGAGCCTGAGGCCAATTCCCCATTCACTATGCCATGGTTAATAAATAGATGCTTATTGATCAATTATTCCAAAGCCAGCATTCTTTCTGCTGAAACACAGGGGCCTCTACTCTCCAGACCTTCCCCCTCATCTCAAACACCAGTAGTGGGACAGTCAGGATAGTAGTGTGTGTGTGTGTGTGTATCTGTGTGTGCATGTGTGTGTGTGTGTCTGTTGAAGAAGGGGCTGAGGTGGCAGCAGCTGAGATCCTTTGGTGTGGGTAGCAATTTGGGCTGGCATAGAAGATGCTGCTGGATTGAGATAAGGAGCCAAACCTGAGACCCAGCAGGTTGCAGGTATTTTAACCATTTTCTAGGAGTGAGGAAAATCTTAAATGGCTCCATAGCTTTTAAAACCCACAGATTTTATTTTATTTTTAAAGAATGTCATCACACATCGGTGCTTCCCTACAGGATTTCCGGAGCTCTTATCTTCCCACTGCTTTCTGGCATCCTTGGGGTTGGCTGGTATTTCATTTCATAAAGAATGACTTCTAAAGAGTTAGGATTGCTTTGTGCCACTAGCAAAAGAGGAAAGAACAAGAAAGGGAGACTTATAAAGATTGCCCAGGAATGTATCAGGGAGTTCTGAGGACTTATTAGACTAATGGGAACCCAGTTACCCCTGTTGATTTCTTTTTTCCCCTTAGGAAGAGGATTCTAACGATGCTTGAGAGACATCCCCTGAAACTTGGAGAGGCAGGAGGCATCGGCTGCATCTCGATCAGCCAAATATTTCAACAACCATCTGGATTTTTTGGTTTTTCACACCCCTTCAGTCAGTCCTTCTTTCCGAGATGTTACATGGTTGGGAGTGATGGGATACTGTACTCTCTTAAGAATGAAGGTGGAAACTTACCCACAGGGAATGGAGAGGTAAACAGCAGGTGGAAGCAAGCCACCACACATCTCAAAAGGAGGAATTATTGGGAGAAGTGAAGCAGAGGATCTCATAAGAGAAATAGGATTGGAAAAAATAGACTCTATTCAGAGGCAGCTAGGTGGCTTAGTGGATAGAACACTGGGTCTGGAGTCAGAAAGAGTTGAGTTCACTTCTGGCCTCAGATCCTTATTAGTTGTGGGAGCCTGGACCCATAGTCACTTAACCTCAGTCTTCTTATCTGTAAAATGGGGATAAGAATGGTACTATTTACAGTATTGTTGTGAGGATCAAATGAAAATATATTTCTAAAATCTTAGCATAGTGGGGGGCATGTAATAGGTGCTCAATTAATGGCTGTTTCCTTCCTTCCTGCCCTAAAGAGAATGCACATTTATATAGTGTCTACTAAGTGCCAAGCTATATGCTGACTCTTCACAAATATTATCTCATTTGATCTGCATAATGACCCTGTGAGGTATGGCTATTCTTCTTCATTTTTTACAGATAAGGAAAATGAGGCAGAAAGAGGCTAAGTAATTTGATCAGATTGTATAGCTTGTAAGTGTCTGAGGTAGGATTTGAATTCAGATTTTCCAGACTTCAGACCTGGCACTCTCTACACTGTGCTACAATTCCCAGATAGCAAAAGGACCTTGACTGACAACTTGTCAGCTCTGTTAATCAATCATTCAATCAATAAGCATTTATAAAGTCCCTACTATGTGCCAACCACTGATATCCAGTCAATGGGAAAAGAGTATAAGAAAGGCCTTCCTGCACCCCCTACAAATATGTAATAACATTTGGATGAGAGTCATATAGGATAGGCAGGTATGGATGAACCTTAGCATCAAAGATATTAGGGCTGGAATGGACCTTGGAGGCCATTGACTCCAATCCTACTCCCCCAATTTTACAGATAAGGGGACTGAGACACAGAGAGGTTAAGTTTCTTGCCCAGGGTCACATAACTAGTAAGTGTCAGGGTCAGGATTCAAACCTGTGTTTTCCTAACTCCAAGTCCAGTGGCCTTGCTGGAAGAAGTACCCACATCAGTGGCATCACATCATCATGTTGGCATCCATCAGAATGTTGAAATATCAATCAGCCAACAAGCACATCTGGAGAGAACCTGTCTCCTATATTGTTTTCTGTTCGGGGTGCATCGATGAATTGAGGTGCCTCCAGAGAGAGATGACCAGGATGTTGAGCAAACTGGAAAGCATTCTATATAGGAATGCAAAGAACTAGAATTGAGAGGATATGTTTACCTCAGCGAAGAGATCTAAGGGGATCATGGTAGCTGTCTTCAAGTATCTGAAGAACTATTGTGTGGAAGAGGGATGTGACTTTTTCTCCTTGTCTCCAGAGAGCAGAACAAGATAAAGGTATGGAAATTTATGGAGAGCAAGATTTCAATATGGCGTCAAGAAAAATTTACTGTGAACAAATAAACAAACATAAGAACAAATGAATGAATGAATGAAAAAAAACATTTGTTACTCACTTACCATGTGCCAGACACTGTGCTAAATACTATAAATACAAATACCCAAGCAAGGCAGTTCTGGTACTTAACATGGAGACAGATAGAACATTGTAAAGGAGTAATACCTAAGAAAGAGTGTTTTGACTGGGGAAGTCATAGGGAAGGGGAGTGAAGCTATGAGGCAGTTGAGTCCTAACAAATAGAATGGTTCCAGAGTGGAATGGACTGTCTTGAGAGGTAATGAGTTCTCCATCAAAGGAAATCCTCAAGTAGAATATGGGTGCCTATTTGCCTAAGATATGGTCAAGGGGGTTCCTGAATCAGGTAGATGCTGGGTTGTATAATCTCTGAGTTCCCTTCCTCCTAGAAGATCAGAGTACCTACTATGTACTGATCTCTGTCGTTTAGGGCTGTGGAGAGACAGTAATGTAGACATCCCTGTTCTCAAGAGCTCATAGTCTTCTAAGGAAGACAAGATGCACATGGGATGTATAAAGACAAAAACAATAGAAAAACTCAGTTCTCATTACCCGTCCCCACATTCCATTTCCATGTTAAAGTCACAGCTGGATATAGATCCAGGAGAACTAGCTTGTAACCAGATGTGAGAACACACACACACATTTAAAGCTACAGACATGAGAATAGAATCTATGTGGCATAGTGGATTGGGCTTGGTCAGTAAGACCAGGATTCAAGGAATAAGAGTAATTAACATTTCTATAAAACTTTGAAGTTCGTGACATATTTTTATATATACTATTTCATTTGAGTTTCACAATAACCAGATAATAGATGGGAAATGAGGCTCAGAGAGGTGAGGGTCATGCCCAGTGTCACACAACTATTAAGTTTCCAAAGCAAGATTTTAACTCAGGTCTTCCTGACTGCAGGTCTAATTCTTTATCTGCTGTACCATTTAGCTGTCTTGAATATTTATTGTTTTGTGACCTTGGACAATTCCTTTAACCTCTATTTACCTCAAGAAACTCTCTGGGACTTGGTTTCTAGTGAGGCATGGATGAGTTTTGACCTGTATATTGATGGAGGGAATTCCCATACTGGAAGCCTCAAAGAAAACCAAAAAATCACAATTCCTTCCCATATTTGTGTATTCCTCAGAATAACATAGACTACCATCTAAGTCTGAGAGCACTGCTGCAGCTAAACTCCTTCCTGCCAATGCCTCTTACCCACGTCATTATCTCCCCATTGGGTCTATACCATTTAGCAATAACCACCCCCATCCCCCATTACTTTAGTCTTTAGGGGTAAAATAAAAAGTATCATATCATCTTTCCTGATTGAAATGTTGACTTCCTGCTCCAGACAGAATCAATACTATTGCACCCCAGAGTAAAATCTAAGTGTGAGGATGGTGAGAAATTCACGAGCATATTTCAGACTTTAGAGTCAGAGCAGCCCCATTTGCTTTTCCCATAATAGGGCAGGGAGCTCTCCAGGCAAACCACATGAATTCAAAGAAAGAGAATTCCATTCTAACTTCTCCTTATAGTGTATGTCTAGCTTGTGTGTGCTTGTGCGTATGCATAATTAATGCTGGGGCTCAGGATGTACTCACCAGGCTGAAAATCTCACCAATCATGTATCACCAAGTGCCACTTTATTTATTTAAGCCTCAGTATTCTCATCTATAAAATGGACAGGATGGGCCTTATCCAACAATCCTTACAGGATCATTGGAATAAAATTCTTGTGGAAACTTGAAGGTATTGTAGACATGGGAATTCTTATTATGTATTCTAGTCCAACCCCAGCCATCTAGGGTTCACCAATTATTCTTGGATAAAAGTTTTAGAAATAAAATCTTAGCCTTACAATTGGGAAGCAGCACCACGAAGGGGAAGGAGCTTGCTAGAGGTGTGAATCCTGTCTCTGTCACTTACCAGCTATGTGACTTGGTCAAATGAGAAGATGCAAAGGAGCATGAATGACCAATTTTGATTTGGACTTAGAGAGAGCGACTAAAATAATATTGTGGTTTCTTTGTATTGCAATAAGATATTTTGCGCATAGTCATTAAGAAAGTTTAGCTATGTCTATTAGAGTCATGTAGATTTTTTTTTGCTTTTTGGAGGGCAATTGGGGTTAAGTGACTTGCCCAAAGTCACATGGCTAGTTTTTGTGTTAAGTGTCTGAAGCCGGATTTGAACTCAGGTCCTCCTGACTCCAGGGGGTGTCCTCCAGACATAGGGGTGCTCTGTTCACTGCATCACCTAGTCACCCCAGTCATGTAGATTTTTGATTAAGCATTTGGAAAGTGAGAGGATGATACTCAATCTCTAATGCTCCTTCTCTGAACCTAAGATATCAAGGAGGTGTTTCTTGTCTCCCTTTGCCTCCTCGGTCTCTCCCTTTGGATTGAAGTCAATTGGCCAGTTGTCAATAAACATTTAATAAACATCTCTCACCCAATGAATCAGATCTCTATATCTTAGAGAGAGATTGTGATTCAGCTTCCTAAAGATCCATGGGGAGGGCAGAGTGAGGTCATAGGTTCCCAGATTTTGAGCTAAAATGAACCTAAAAGGTTATTTTGTCTAACCCCCTTATCTTATAGATGAGGAACTGTATCCCAGAGGTTTACTGGCTTGCCAAGGTCACATTGGTGATAAGTAAAAGAGCTGGGGTTCAAACCCAAGCCAGGAAAGGGGGATTTTGTGTATCTCCAGCCTCAGAAGAAGGCTCTCAGCATTGGCAGCTCTTCTGGCGGCATTTGGGGAGCAGATGGAATGGCATATGTGGTGGATAGTTGCCCTACCTCCTTCCCTCACCACTCTGTCTCCTTTTATCCCCATCCTCAGCATTAAACAATAGATGCATTTAAAAACTCAGTTCCCATTAATTTTTTACCCTTAGAACCCATGTGGCATATGGAATTCTCCTTGCCCTGGAAAACAGCTGTGACCACCCACCTTGTCAGCAGGACTCTCTAAACCCCAACCCCCTTAGCAGGTCTATTTCTAAGAGAGAATTCCATTGTTATCTGCCCTGCAATTTTCTCTTGGGACACCCCTCTCCTTCCTTCCCAAAGGGTTTTGATTACTTTCCCCATACCAAGAGTTCATTTCTTCCTCTGAATGCTGAGAGTTCTGGGTGGGATAAGATAGGAAGCCAGCACTTTCTTGTGAAAGGGAATTATTTCCTAGAAGTTCCCATAGGGACTCCATCACCCTCAACTCTAATACTCCTGATCTCATTACCTAAACAAATATGCCTGTTTCACCATAGATCCTAAACTGAAGTCAGTCTGATAATGTCAGCCTGAGACACCAAGGGAGCACAGTGGATAAAACACAGATGCCAGAGCCAGGAAGACCTGGTTTTGAATCCTACTTCATACACTTACTGAGCTGAATGACCCTTAACAATTCGCTTAACTTTTATCAACTTGAACTTTCTCATCTACAAAATGGAGATTATAATTACAGCAGCTAGGTGGTGCTGTGGATAGAGTGCTGAGCCTGGAGTTAGGAAGACTGAGTTCCAATCTGACCTCAGACATTTACTAGCTGAGTGACACTGAGCAAGTCACTTAACCTTCTTTGTCTCAGTTTCCTCCTCTGTAAAATGATCTGGAGAAGAAAATGGCAAACCACTCCAGTATCTTTGCCAAGAAAACCTCAAATGGGGACACAACTAAAATGATCGAACAACAACAAATTCACTGGATTGTCATGTAGATCCAATGAGATGATCATCATAACAGCTAACAAAACACTCTACATATGTTATCTCACTAGATTCTCACAACAATTCTGTGAGGCTGGTGTTATTACTATTCCCATTTCACAAATAAGGAAACTGAAGCTGGAAGTGTTAAGTGATTTACCCAAGGTCATAAATCTAAGGAGAATCTGAGGTAGGATTCAAACTCAGGTCTTTCTGACTGGAAATTGAACGCTCTATCTACACCACCACCTAGCTTTCTCATACATGTACTTATGTACCATGCATTTTAAACCTTAAAACATTACATATAATATTAGTTATTATTATTGTTGTTATTCAACGCATCCTTCAAGGATCCTTCGTCCTTCAAGACAAATTGTCTCTTTTATGAAGGCTTCCCTCTCCCTCCAGTAAGAGGAGACTTCCCCCTCCTGAGACCTCCCACTACATTTTACTTGTTCCAGTTAAAAGATATACCCTTCATTCTGCCTTGTCATATGGATGCACTAACTATAAACTCCTGTAGGGCAGGGATGACCTTTAATACTTCCCTTTCTCTTTTCACAGTAGCAGGACAAGAATAGAGTAGATACTCAGTAAATGTTTGTCAAGAATTAGTTATTGGGGGGTGGATAGGTTGCACAGTGAATAGAGCACTGGCCCTGGAGTCAGGAGGACCTGAGTTCAAATACTGCCTCAGATACTCAACACTTACTAGACATGTGACCTTGGGTAAGTCACTTAACCCCAATTTCCCTGCCTTCCCCCCTCAAAAAACAAACAAAAAAAAAGAATTCATTATTGGGTCATGGGATCATAGCTCTAAAGCATGTAGGGAACTTAGATTTCTCATAGTCATAGCTGAGAGCTTTTCCTTGAATGTGTTGGACCTATAGTCCTGCCATAGCTAATGCAAATCCTCCCAAGTCTTGCACATTATAGAGTCTTCATAAATATTTGCTGATTGATTGCTTCTATGTGTATCTTATAGAAACTATGGAGATATGTTTTGATTCTTTAAGAGCCAGATAAGAGTATAGGAAAAAAAGACAAATCCCAATTCTTCATTTACCCAATGAAAACCAATTGGTTGGATGGAACGCATGTCATGTTTGACCATGACAAGGAAGGCATGGATGGGATAAAAAAGAAGCTAGACCTAGGTAAGACTTTAGGAATTATCTGGTCCAAAACACTCATTTGTAGAGATTTAGGAAGCAGCAGCTGAGGCCTAGGCTTATCCACACTAAGGGAATTAGTAAATGACCAAGCCAAGATTAGAACTCAGGTTCTGTGACTCGAAGTGATTTTGTACTGTGCTTTGTCAAAGTGGAAATGCAAAAGGTTTCCCTTGCTTGATCATTGTCCTTTGTCATTCTTGACCTTAGACCCCTATGATTATCAAGTCATTTCCCCTTTCTTGGTCTATGTCTTCATCAATAAAATAAAGAGGCTGACTATTAAGTGATTTTTACAGGGTCTCCTAGATCTGAAATCTTATGATTCCATCACTATGTCTGAGCCCTAAGTAACCTGGGCATGGGGACTCAGAAATAAGGCCTTGGCCCTCTCCCTTATTTGTGACAAATCACAGATCTGGAGGGTCCCTGACATACTGGCTAGGAGCAGACAGCTGGCTCAGTACATATATTTAACTTCATTGCTGCTTAGAAACAGTGCCCCAAACCATCTGTGGGTGAGATAGGTAATAAAGTATGTTTAATTGTTGGGATAAATCTAATAGGACACCTGGGAATCAAGGAAGAAGAAGATGTACTCTCAAGCAGATTCCACTGCTGGGGGCCTTGCATGGGTCTAAGGAACTATCCATCTTCTGGGTTTAATGACTGTTCTACATTAGCCTTGCTCCTCTGGCCCAGGTATGAACCTGCCACATTGAAGGCAATGATGAAAATATACCTTTGTTTAAGAAATTCTGTTCTCTGAGGAGCCAAATAGTCAGGGAGATACTGGGGTCAACTCTGACTCTGCCTTTCCTATTGCCCATTCTAACGCCATTCTCTCTACTCACACACCTTCCGATCTAGCTCAAACCCCCATCCCTTCTCCTCTGAGTCATTGAAATGGGCTCTTCATTGATCTCCCTCCCAGCCTTTTCCTCCTCCATCCATCCTCTACACTTTGGTCAAGTCTCTCCTCTATTTATAAATCTCCAGTGTCTCCCCATTGCCTCTAAGATAAAGTCCAAAATCCTCAGCTTGGATTTAAAGTCCTCCATGACCTGGCTCCCACCTATCTTTCTGGTATTCTTTTTCTTCTTTCCTATTCCTTTTGATATTCTCTCTTTCCCATTCACACTGGCCTGCTAGCTCTTCTCTGGGCACAGCATTCCGACTCCAACTCCCATGCAAAGCTTTGGACAAACTTTCCCTGTATCTGGAAGGTGATCCCTCCTCCCCTCTGCCTCAGGAGTTCTCTGGCCTGCCTCAGAGCGAGGCTCCAGAAGCATAGCTTGTGTAGATCCCTTCCTGGTCCCCCCAGCTGTCAGCACTCTCTTCCTTTGTTCAGGCACTCATCATTTCTCCTTTAAATTATTGGAACAGTTTCCTCATTGTTCTCTCTGCCTTACTGGGCCATTCTGTACAGTGCTATCCAAACAACTTTCCTCATATGCAGATTGGACCAAGTTACTTCCTGATTCAACCAACTCCAGTGGCCCTCTATTACCTCTAAAACAAAATCTAAACTCCTCTATTAGGCTTTGACCTGGCCCACCCTGTCTTTCCAGATTCACTGGGCATTATTCTTCCTTCCTGTACTCAGCAATTCAGCCCATCTAGTCTTCTCTTCTGTTCTCCCTCTCAGTACTCCTTTTTCCATCTTGGCCTCTTCACTGGCCACCCCTCATAAATGCAATGCATTCTCTCATGGAGTCTTTCTCTTATTTAAGATGCAGCTCAGGCACCTTTTTAGCTACTTTGTGTGTGTGTGCACACATATACATATACACAGACAATATACATATACACACATACATGTACACACATATACATACACATGTATGTGCACATAACACAACACATATTAGATATGTATGCACACACACACATATATATATATATATATACAAAGGGGTATATGTATATGTGTATATCTGGATATACATTGTGTATATATATGGTTGGTTGTTGCCCTTGGTTTTCAGAGAGGACCAAAGTGACGTCACTATGCTAGAATCAAGTTTCAGTGCGTCCAGGTGTGATTGATCAGACCAATATGAGCTCAGAACGCTCTACCACAGGTTGGGTACAAATAATCCATGTGAATATTGGGGGTGGATTCTCTAAATTTGCACATCCTGCATTTCCTTTGAGCTGTTTCAATTCTGCTTTGCTCATAGAGCACTGCACCTTCTCTGATGTGGGCATGCCATGCTGAGCGGTCCTGTGCCAGTGTCTCCCATGTCACACAATCAATTGCAAAGTTCTTGAGAGAGACCTTGAGAGTGTCCTTGTATCACTTCTTCTGACCACCATGTAAATGCTTGCCCTGTGTGAGTTCTCCATAAAATAGTCTTTTTGGCAAGCATACCTTTTGCATTTGTACAATGTGGCCAGCCCATCAGAGCTGTGCTCTCTGAAGCAGAGTTTGAATGAATATATATATATATATATATATGTATATATAGTACTGTGTATATATGTATGTTATATGTATACAGATACACAAATATACATGTGTATATATGCATATGTATACACATGTATATTTATATACATTTATATACAAGAGGATGTGAATGTATATATGAGTGCATATATATACATGTCTATGTACATAGACACTCACATAAGTATGCATATTGTATATAGGCATATATTTATTATTTCTTCATTTATTCTTACTCATTATGAATAATGTCTCTCCAATTAGAACATAATGTCCTTGAAAGTAGGGATTGTTTCATTCTTTGTGTTTGTATCCCAAATCTTGCACATAGTAGAGACTAAATAAATACTTGTTAATTGATTGATGGTTTCTTTGTCTATCTTACAGAGACTATGGAGACAGTTATTGTTTCTTTAAGAGCCAAATAAGAGTGTTGGGAGGAAAAACAGACTGAAGTTTTGACACTGACAGTTAAGAAACATCATGATGGGAAACACCTTTTTCTGTTGAGTAAGGGATAGGGTCTATGGGGCTTGTGTGTGTGTCTGTTTGTACGTGTGTGTATCATCTACGATTCTTATGAAAAATGTATACTATATGTGTGTTTTCCCCATGAAGTCTGTGATCCATAAAGATTTATGAACAATCTATACAATAGAGAATGAGAACATGAAGATGCTATTCTTTCTTATGAGAACTCTTTAAAATGTTATTTTACAAGGAAATCATATAAAGACAATTTAATAAAGAGAACTTTATGAAGAATATAGGAAGCACTAATAGCATAGTGTATTTTGTTTCATGTTTCATAGAAGAGAGAACAAAGAAAAGACTGATTCTGAAATCTCTCTCTCTCTCTCTCTCTCTCTCTCTCTCTCTCTCTCTCTCTCTCCATGTGTGAGAGAGACTTTAGCTACTATTTACAATGAGTTGAATGATTTGAGATTGAGTTTCCAAACAAGTAAAGAGGCATCAACTCTACTTTTCAGGTGATTCTGGCAGTGGTATTAGACATAGCCAAATCATTCTAAATAGTGATGTGATTTAGATAAATTTGGTGATTTAAACGTACATTTAAATATAGCTAAATAAGAGTAATTACTAGTGGAAAAAGAGGTTTCTTTAGTTCACTAAAGAATTAATATTTCATGAATTTGAGTGGGAGCTCAAGCTAATTAGTTAATTGAGACAAGATTACAAATTTATTAATGAGAAATAAATTATCCAACATACCCCTAGATTCCTATAGAACTTGGGATTCATAAATTAAATATATATAGCAACGAGTCAAGTGGCAAACTAAGGTTGAGTGCCCTATGGGAGATTATGGTCAGACCCTAGACATCCTACAACCTGAAATATGTCGGGTCACATTCTATCACACCTGCTACACTTTGCATTTTTTTATTTGGATACATGGAAATTGAAAAGCAGCATGGTAGTGGAGACAGAATACTGGACTTGGAATTAGGAAGACCTGAGTCCAAGGTTCAAATACTGCTTATGAGATATGCTGCTTGCATGACCTTGGATAATCCTTTAAGGGAGGGGACAAACATGTGTTAAGTGCCTATTATATGCTCGGCACTGCACTAAGCTTGAAGAAACTGAGGCAAACAGGAGTTCAGTGACTTGCCCAAGGTCACACAGATAGTAAGGGTCTGAGGCTGGATTTGAAATCGTATCCTCTTGACTCCTATACCAGTGTACTGTGCACTATGCCTCCTAGTTGCCTTTAAACTTATATACCTCCAGTGGAATGTAAACTCCTTGTGATCAGGGACTGCTTCCTCTTCAGTTTTGTATCCCTAGCCTAGCACAGACTCAATACTTACCACATTTTTGTTGAACTGAATTGAATCCTGCCCAACAAAGGCCTTTGGTCTGGAATATCCAGCTTTATTGGCCAATGCTGACAGTTAGGTTTGGAAATAATTCTCCTCACAGTTGGAGTTTCTAAGAACATGTGAAAATCTGAGTTCTCTTTAGAGCTGGAGATTCTTGGAGGTGACCTGGTGGAATGAGCTGGCTGATCTTGAGCTGCCACATGATGGCCTTGCCCAACATCCACATCAGCTGCTCTCTCTGTTCTGATGAAAAGGCATGTTTTTCCTTTGTTCTCTTTCCTGTGTGACAAGGTAGTCAGCATTGCTCTCAGGAATGCTGACTGAGACTCCAGCCTGACCTGCCCATTAGAACACTTGTTTGACTTGTGTCTAAGAGGCCCAGAAGACCCCTGATGATAGATCAGTGGTGAACCCATTGCTGCCCAGGTATCCAGTTGACCTTCCTGACCCAGTGACTTTAACCTGGACATCCAGAGATATGTTTACAGGGGTGAGGATGGACCACTTGAGCAATCTCCACCCTCTCCCAGAGCCCCTTCCCAAGAACTGGATCACAAAGTCATAAACTCAAACCCAGAGGGCACTTTACTGGTCAATTAGTCTGACCTTATTTTATAGATGAGGAAACTGAGGGCCTGGAGGAAGTGACTTTCTCAAGGTCACACAAGTGAGTAACAGAGTCAGGATTCAAACCCAGTCCTCTGACTCCAAAACCAGTGCCCTTTTCACTCTATCGTGTTATCTCCCTGTTTTTATACAGGAATCCCTTGTACAACACACCCAAGGTATGGATCATATCCTACCTTTGATACTTACTACTTGTGTGATTTATGTTGAACAAATCACTTCACTTTTCTGGGACTCAGTTTCCTTCTTCATGTAATGAGGAGTTTGGATTCTAAGGTTCCTTTCAATTTTTTATCTTAAATCCTATGTGACTAAGAGACTATTTAATTCCAAGTGACTTGCCCAAGGTCATAGAGACAAGTGTAGTATAAAGAGAGCTGAAAATGGATTAATGGGACCCTGAGTCCATATCCAGGCTCTGATACTTCCTACATGCAGGGCCTTCTCACACCAAAACATCCCTCCACCAAGATGGACCCCATCACTAATTGGTGAATTCTTCCCAGAGGCCTCAATTTTGGGGATTGGCCTCTAGCTGGCCAACCTTCACTCTCCTTCTGGCTCAGCTTCTGACTTTCCAAACTTCCACTCTGTTCCCTCAGTGGCTGTCTCTTCCCTTCTCAGCTTCCTTTGGTGTGTTGTCCTCCCCCATTACAGTTAGTGAGCTCCTCGGAGGCAGGGACTGGCTTTCTTTGGCTGGTATTCAGTACCTGGGACAGCGCTTGACATATAGTAATAAAGCTTAGCAAATGCTAGTTTGCCTTGCCTTGCTTTGTCTTGAGTAAGTTATGTCACCCCTTTTCCTTATCTGAAAATGAGGAGGTTGGATCAGCTAACCTCCAAGGCCTCTTCCAGTTCTATATTTATGATCAAGCGTTAGAGCCAAAATTCAAGCCTCAGGGCAGGACACATTTGAGATAGTTTTTCTCTGGGTAAAGCTAATTGGCCTCTATGGAATTGAAACCTATGGCTTTAGCATCAAGTACTATCATCTACCCAAACAAACTAACCAAACACCCAAAGGAGAGAAAATGTTTGGTCACTAAGTGGGACTGTTTAAATAGTGTCTTGATCTTAACCTGACCCTGACTCCCACTTATCTCTTCATTATAAGTCACAGGTGGCTCATGTTCAGATTCCCTGGAGTGGACTCTACTGGCAAACCCGTCCTGTATCTTCTGGGATGATGTAGCCTGGGAAAAGTGAAGTTTGCATCTTAGAAAAACACCAGTTATAAATTCAGTATCTCCTGCCCATCCTCAACATCACTGTTTCAGTTGTGAGGTCACCTAGCACTTGGAGTCATTTTGGTTTTTTTTTGAAAGGATCCATTTGAGGCCTCTCTCCTGCAAATATAAGTAATCTGGTTTGCTAATTACAACTGATATTTTGTAACAACATTTCTAGAGAGGAGATTTAGAAGATGCTGGAGTAACAAAGAGTAGGTGCAAAGATATTAATTACCTGATGGCATTAACTTAGAACATTGAAAGGACCTCAATTGACTCCAGGGACAAAGAATTTGGGTTCAAATTCTGACTGTTCATTACTACCTGGGTAACCTTGGGGAAATCCCTTAATACCTCTGACCTCAATTTCCTTATCTCAAATGGTAGGGGGCCTGTATTAGATGGCTTCCAAGGTACCTTCTACCTCTAAACCTGTGATTGGGTAGAAAGGAAATTTAAAAGGAGAATTGCTCTGGTTGAGGACAGAAGCCATCACATTTAGCTTCTGGGCAGACAGATCAGTAGGTTTAGGCTAAAGTTCTAGAGCTTTCAGAATCAAGAGAGTAGAGCAAAGATGTTAGTTATTGCTCAGACTTTTGGCACAAAGGCAGTGGGGGCAGGGGAGAGGTTGGTGGTGGGTGGGACATAGGACCATAACTTGATGTATTTGTACCTGGTGCAATAGTTTGCCCTCTAGTGAAAGAGAGAGAGGGAAGGTGGCACTACACTGGGAGAGGGAGACTTTGGGACATAGGTGTAAAGCCCTTCCTGGGGAGACTGCCACCAGTATGCTCACCTCATCTGGTAGTTTCTCATTTGCGAGTGAAATGATTATTTCTCTTATATTAATAACCAGTTTTTAATATTGGGGAGATTCAGGATTTTTCCCCTTCCTATTACCTCATTCTCTGCTAGATCAAATCTGCCCCTGGAGAATAGGGCTGATAATGAGAATGGATTTTAAAATTCTCCTCAATCTCATTCACACCCTGCCCTTGTAGGTAAAATTAGTTCTGACTAAAGAGTAAAAAGAATTTAATCTAGGTGAGCTCTGGCCCATTGTGTTCTTCTCAAGCTTGGGTTGGGGAGTAGATCCTTTGTCTAGATATCCCAGGGACAGGGATGGTCTGGGAGTAAGAGTGACATAATCAAAGTCCTGTTCCCTCAACCCCTCATTAGAATAGGTATGCCTCTCATAAAATTCATTCTCTCATTAATTGTTCATCAATCGGAGTTAATTGTCTTCTGCTGGGAACACCCACTCTTCCAAGGGCATATAACCATCAATAGGCCACCATGATACATCTATGGTTCACAAAAGATGGTGAAATGACCATCCTTTTATTAATTATTTGCCAGCCATGATTAACAAAATGAACAATCACCCAGAAATTATTTCTCTTGAATTTTTTATACCTCATATCAGTAGTTTATTAGTTTAACTCAATATTCTTGCTAGCTAGGGCTAAACTCTGTCATTCCCAGGTTGCTGAAGGACAACAATTGTCAGCACCCTCTAAATTTGGTACCCCAGGAAAAAATCCAGTTTCTCTGTCCAGAGATGTGAAGTTCCTTTAAATCTCCTCTGGTGAAGAATAGCTATCAAATATGGATAGCTCAGCACTGTTAATTGGTCAGTTAATAAGATTTATTAGTGCTTACAATGTATCAGGCATAGCGCTAAGCAGTGGAGATACAAAGAAAGGCAAAGGACTGTCCTTTCCTGCGGAACGCATCACCTTTCGTTGTCTCCTTGTCCTTCCCTCAAGTTATAGGATCCTATAGCTGAAACAGACCTAGAGATCACCATCTACCCCCTTCCTGTTACAAGTGAGGAAACTGAGACCCAGAAAGTTTAATTGATGGGCCTAAGGTCACACAACCAGCACATATCAGAGGCAGGATGTGAACCCAGGTCTTAACTTGGAGGTTAGCTTTCTATACATGAAGCCACGCCATCTCTCTGTTCCCTTTTATGGCACAACAATATTCCATTATATTCATGTACAATTGATAGACCACGTTTTATTCACTGATCTTCCAACTTGATTGGTTATCTACTTTCCTACTTTGCTACTATTAATTTCCTAGCTTTACTACTACCAAAGTGATGATCGATATCTCTATCTCTCTATACTTATACCTATAACTAAGTTATACCTATGCCTATAACTATACCATCTATGTCTACATAATCTATGCCTGTACCTATATCTATTCCTGTGTTATTTATATCATCTATATCTATAGCATATCTATAGAATAAAAGCCTATACCTGCATTATCTATATGTATACCACCTATAGCTATCCTGCACCTATATCTATACTTGTACTAACTATATCATCTATAATTATCTACAACTATACCTATACCATCTATATCCATACTTCTATATCTATATCAGCACCTATTTGTTGTTGTTTGGCTGTGTCCAACTCTTTGTGACTCCATTTGGGATTTTTCTTGGTGGAGATATTGGACTGATTGACCATTTCCTTCTCCAGCTCATTTTGCAAAATGAGGAAACTGAGGCAAACAGGATGAAGTGAATTGCACAGGATCACAAAACTAGGAAGTGTCTGAGGCTGTATGTGAACTCACAGGGATGAGTTTTTCTGAATCTAGGTCTGGTACTTTATCTACTATATCTCTTAGCAACCCACCAATACCTATAGCTATATTCATGTCTATATCATCTGTATTTATATCTATACCTATACCTACACCTATATCTATCTCTGTATCTGTATCTCTACCTATATCATATCTCTGTCTCTAGCTACAAGACATTCCCTTTGTCTTTGACCTCCTGGGATATAAGCTGGTAGTGGCATCTCTGATTTGGTTGGTAACAGCCACTCTCTTCCCTGGATTCTCGGCCATCCTGTTGCGTCTTCTTTCCCCAGAGAGGAGTCGGTTCCATCTGTCTCCTCCTGTCAGCCTCCTCTCTCCCATGGACAGGCGGCAATGCTGGAGGCTGTGTTCCCGCAGATGTGCTCCCCACCAGACACTGTGTCCATTGAGATGGCCTCTGTGTGCTTTTTACTGTGTCTTTCCTGGAGGCTGGATGGATGCCTTAGACTGGGTGTTTGAAGTCTATTCTCAGATCCAGCTTTTATCTCTTCTTTGCTGCGAGTCTTCATCTGCTCCTGCTTAGAGACCATCTCTGTCTATCTCTCCTTTAATGATTGTGTAGTTTTCTTGGCATGAAGCTCTCATGCTATGTGACTCCCTGAGCTGTGGGCTCAGTTTTTTTTTGGCATATGCATGGTACAGTAGAGACCCAGTCTTGTAGTCTGAAAGACCTGGGTTAAATTCCTGCTTCAGACATACATTGGCTGTGTGACCTTGAGCAAATCTCTTACCTTCTATGTGTTACAGGAAATTAAGACTCTTATTTGATCCCTAACATAACCCTATTTGGCAGGTCATGATGTCAACAGCCAGTGTGATTTCATGCTTGTGTGAATTCCCTCCAACAATCTGATCACAACCTGTCTA
This sequence comes from Petaurus breviceps papuanus, assembly GCF_028583685.1. NCBI lineage: Eukaryota > Metazoa > Chordata > Mammalia > Diprotodontia > Petauridae > Petaurus > Petaurus breviceps. The sequence continues at coordinate 687,680 of NW_027185588.1, forward strand.
TAACATAACAGAGAAGTCTAAGGGAGATTCCTGAGACCCAGGGAAAAGTGACTTGTCCGTGGTCACACAGTTAATAAACATCAGAAGTAGCATTCAGAGTCAGGTATCTCCTGACTCCATGCCCAGTACTCTTTCCATTATACTGATAAGGCACTTAGCTATGTGACCCTAGGCAAATCACTTAACTTCTACAACCTCAGTTTTCTTATCTGTAAAATGAAGGTAATAATAGAACCTACCTCTCAAGGTTGTTATGAGGATAAAATGAGATAATATTTGTAAAGCACTTTGAACACCTTAAAGCATTATAGTTATCATGTAGTTGTAGTAGTAGTAATGGTAGTAGTAGTAATAGGAGGAGGAGGAGGAGGAGAGCCTATGCAGATTACTACAATATACAGGAGCATGTTATAATGGAATGGGGCCAGAGAACCATGGTACAAATATGGCCCTTGCCTTTCCCTTGCTACCTATGTGACCTTGGGGAAATGTAAATTTCCTGGGCCTCAGTTTTCTCATCTGTAAAATGAGCAGGTTGTGGAAATATTTTACATGATTGCACAGATTGCTTACTGTCTCAGGGAGGGGGAAAGGAAGGGAAGGGAGGATGGAATTTGGAACTCAAAACTTAAAAAAATCCTAAATGTTAAAAATTGTTTTTACATGTCACTGAGGGGAAAATAAAATATTGTTTTAAAAAATGAGCAGCTTGGAATCAGCAACCTCTAGGTGCTTTCTGGCTCTAAGGCTATGATCTTATAATAAATACAAAATGGAGCATGATGAATGCATCAGGGAAACTCTGAATAAGCTACTGCTATGATCTGAGGTGGGAACAGACACACTAGCTCTTGGTGGGAGGGGGGACCAGGGAAATGCTTCATGAGGAGGTCATATTGAAGCCAGACCTTGAAAGAAGGCTGGCGTTGTATAGGAAGAGATGCATTTGTGTGTGTGAGGATGGAGGCTGGAGCATTCCAGATACAGAGAATGACATGTCTTCATACCCAGATGAGTAGATTGTCTATTGCATGAGGGGTGGGTTCTTTTCTTAATTATCTTTGTATTTCCCTGAGTCGTTAACACAGGCTTTGGATAGAAAAGGAGCCTAACAATAGCTGGTAAATGAATGAAGGAAGGAAATAATAAGCAAAGATCAGCAGACATTGTGGTGTTCATTACTTCCATTATACATCTGCCTCTTTACAATTCCCACCTATTGCTTCCAGCTCTGCTCCCTGAAGCCAAACTGAACAAATCTAGTTACTCCACATGATAGATAGTCCTCACATTCTGGGTTCTAAGGGTCCTCCCAGCTCTGAGACTTTGTGTTCTAAGGGTCCTCCCAATTCTGACATTCTTAGTTCTAAGGCCCCTCCCAGACCGACATTCTGTGTTCTAAAGTCACTCCCAGTTCTGACTTTCTGGGTTCTAAGGCCCCTCCCAGACCTGACATTCTGTGTTCTAAGGTCACTCCCAGTTCTGACTTTCTGGGTTCTAAGGCCCCTCCCAGACCTGACATTCTGTGTTCTAAGGTCACTCCCAGTTCTGACTTTCTGGGTTCTAAGAACCCACCCAGCTCCAACATTTTGGGTTCTAAGGGCCTTTTCAACTCTTATAACTTGTGTTATATCCAAATTGCAGGCTTATTCAGCCCTTTCCTCCTCCACTTTTCTATGTCGATAAATTTTCGTGGAAAGTGAATTCTCTTGTTTCTAAATCATTTTTTCCAACATCTTCTAAATATGTGTTTAAGATCTGCTGGATGCCTAGGCAGCCTTGGGCCCTCTTTGATTCCTTCAGAAAGGCCTTTCTCCAAATAGCTTGGAGGTCCCGTTAGGTCAGGAGCCAGCAGACCTAAAAAGAAAAGGACTCAGCTGGATTCAAATGCCAAGACTCAGAAACGCCTGTTGAGTGACAACCTTTCCAAACGAAGTTTCTCTCCCCCAGGGGGCTGGAAATCATAGGAAATACATGGAGGATTTTAAACTGTAAATAGCTACAAATGTCTGTCTGGAGGTGAAAGGAGGCAGACCCCAGGAGGGTGCAGCATTCCAGCATCCCAGCCCTTACCCAGGGCCTCATTTAAAGCTTGTAAGTACAGCAGGCCAGAAGTGTACCGTGCAGCCTGTGGTGAGAGGGGCTTTGGAAATCACCCCACCAGTGATTCCTCAGAGTGATTATCAAGAAACTGAAACTGTGTCCCAGCTGAAGAATCCATGATTCACTGGGGAATACAGAACTGAGAATAGACTGGAGAATGAGCTCACAGAATTTGGAGCAGAGGTCTCCAGGGGTAGAAGGGATTTCAGAGACCATCCAGTCAACTGTGTATAGCTCAACCTGAAGCACAGAGATCGAAAGGGACACGTCTAAAACCACACAGTAACAGTACTTGAACATTGAAGACTTTATCGTGGGTCTTTGTTCTGAGAGAGATGACCAAATGAGCATCCTTTTATTAATAACCTGCTGGTATTATTAATAAAATGATTAATTTACTCAGAAAAAGATATTGTTGTGGGGCAGCTAGGAACACAGTGGTTAGAGTCAGGAGGACGTGAGCTCAAATCCAGTCTCAGACTCTTGCTAGCCATGTGACCCTGGGCAAGTCACTTAACCCTTATGGCCTCAAAAAGAAAAATTAAAGATATTGTTGGAGTGGTAGTGCTATGACAATAGTGTTGGAATGGAACTTGAACTATATATTTTTCTGCAGTGGAAATTTGTATAACACTTTTCACTTCTATGATGGTCTGATTTCATGAATATTATTATATTAAAAGCATTTAGGGATTATATATGTTTGAAAACATTACCCAAGATAAATAACAGAATAAACTGGCCAATAAAGACAGGTATATCACAAATAAAAAGGATTTATTTAGAAATTTGGATAATCCTCAAAGCTTATTTTACCTAACAGATTCAATTTCCTCCCCAACCAAATCCTTAAGTATAAATTAACAGGTAGCAAATAGATTTCAATTCCTGTCTCTCCCTACCTGAAGAAAACTACTCAAATTAGCAAAGAATAGAAAGGAAATAAGGAAAACTTTACCTGAAAAAAACGGTGGCACTCATATCTCTGGGCTCTCCATTTTACTGTCATATTACTTCAATATCCTAGAACCTCAGAGTTTGAAGGGACCTTGGATGATTAAGTCCAACCCATACCTGACCCAGAATCCCTTGTATTGCTTTCCTGACAAGTAGTCATCAAGCCTTTACTTGAAGACTTCCAGTGATGGGGAACTCATTACCTACCAAGACAGCTTGAATTGTGATAAAGATTTTTCTTAACGTGAGCCTAAATTTATCTTGGCCCATTGCTCTGATTTCTGCCTCTAGGGCTAAGGGGAACAAGACTAACTCCTCTTCTGTGGGATGGCTCTTCAAACATGGAAAGATAACTACCATGTCCTCTTAAATATTATCTGTAGGCTAAATATCTCTGGTTTCTTTGATTGGTCCCCATCTGGCATAATTTTGAATGCCTTGAGCACCCTGCTCACCCTCTTTGGCACTTCCTCCATCTTGTAAATATCCTCCCTGAAATGCGGCACCTAGAACCCGATGTTCCAGTTGTGTTCTGATTGGGGGATCATCATCTTTATCCTTCTGGACACTGTCTTCTTTAATGTAGTAGCAGCTCCCCACTCCTTTCCATATGGTACTGTTGACTCATAATGGGCTTCCAATTCACTAAAACCTCCAACTGTTTTTAGGCAAACCATTGTCTAGCCCCATTTCTGCCATCTTGTACTTCTCAGGTTGGTATTTTGGTATCCAAGTATAAAATATCACAGTTATTTCTATTAAATCTTATCTTTAAAAAAGTATTCATTCCTTTTATTCTTGTGGTAGTCATTTTCAGACATCCCCCCCACACACTCCAGTAAATCTTCCCTTGTAACAAAATAAGGACAGTCCAGTATAGTCAACCATCCCACTGAATACTCTATACTCACAGTTCTCCACCTTATTCCATCACAACAGAGCTTGTCCATCCAGGGGTGGGGAATCTATGACCTCAAGGCCACATGTGGTCTTCTGGTTCTCAAGTGTGACCCTTTGACTGAATCCAAACTTCACAGAACAAATCCCCACATGTGACCCTCTCGGTCCTCAAGTGGGGCCCTTTGATTGAACCCAAACTTCACAGAACAAATTCCCTTAATAAAAGGATTTGTTCTGTAAACTTGGGCTCAGTCAAAAGGCTGCACTCAGGACCTAGAAGGCCACATGTGGCCTTGAGGCCTCAGGTTCCCCACCCCTGTAATCTAGTCCATCAAAATCCTTTTGATTCCTGACTCAATCATACAGACTAACTACCTATTTAGTCCTCATCACCCTTAATAACTGTACCTACCATTGATAAACCTCCCACTCCCAACACTTTGCTCATGTCTGCCTCAGAGGTACATATTCTGGACCTGAGACAGTTCAATAGGACTATGAAATAGGTAGGTTGAAGAGTTAATAGAGTGTTGGAGTTGGAGTCAGGAAGTTTTGTTGTTGTTCAGTCATTTAAGCTGTGTCCAACTTTTCATGACCCCATTTGGGATTTTCTTGGAAGAGATACTGGGGTGGTTTTTCAATTTCCTTCTCCAGTTCATTTTACTGATGAGGAAACTGAGGAAAATAAGGTTAAGTGACTTGCCCAAAGTCACACAACTGGTAAATGAATGAGGCCAGATTTGAACTCATGAAGATGAGGCTTCCTGACTCCAGGTTAAGCACCCTATTTACAATCCAGCATCAGACACTTACTAGCTTTGTGACCCTGGGCAAGTCACCTAATATCTGTTTGTCTCCATTGGCTTATCTCTAAAATGGAGATAGTAAGAGTACCTACCACCCGGGTTGTTATAAGGATAGTATGAGGTAATATTTTTGAACTGCTTTACAAACCTTAAAGCACAATATAAATGCATAGTATTAGTAGTAGTAATAGTAGTAGTAGTAGTAATAGTAGTAGTAGTAGTAGTAGTACCGTGTTTCCCCGATAATAAGACCTATCCCGAAAATAAGCCCTCCCCTTACTGTGTAAGATTCCTCTAAAATAAGCCCTCCCCCGAAAATAAGCCCTATTGAGATTGCTACTGTAGTGAAGGTGATCCACTGCGCTACACGCTACATTACGGTACCCTCTGCATGCACCGTCTCCCCCCGCCCCCCGTGAAACGCACGCCACGCTCCGAGCTGCATCCAATCAGAGCTGCAGCAGTGAGCGCGTCATCCTGTTCTTCCCCAGTGATTTGCTTCTTGAATAAAGGTACATTTTTTTGTTCACATTTACCTGTTTATTAAAATTGCTGTCAATGTTCATTAAAATAAGCCCTCCCCTGAAAATAAGCCCTCTGGTGTTTTTCTGTCCAAAAAAATTAATAAGACAGTGTCTTATTATCGGGGAAACACGGTAGTAGTAGTAGTAGTAGTAGTAGTAGTAGTAGTGGTGGTGGTGGTGGTCATGGTGGTGGTGGTGGTCGTGGTGGTGGTAGCATTTGTTTACAAGAGACATATAGAACAGATGGAAGTCAGTCGAAGAGGACAAGACTCTGAGATAGCAGATGAGGTAGATGAGGAAGGGTTTCCTGCTGAAGGTGAGGTTTGAGCTGAATGTTGAAGGGAGCCAGAGAAACCAGGAGGGAGAAAGAATGGGCCAGTTGGTACAAAGGCAAGAAGGTGAGACAGGAGGGTCATGTTGGAAGAGCTGCTAGGAATGGTTTACATCTTGGTTGTAAAGTAGGTGGATGTGAGTCGAAAATTGGACAGGGAGGAAACGCATCAGTTACAAAGAGCTTTAATTGCCAAACTGAGAAGTTCATATTTGATCCTGGGAGTCATGGAGAACCACTGACATAGGAATAAAAATGATTAAACCTACAATAAGAGAGACTGAGGCAGCGCTCTGAGCCAGTGGCACTTTATTAAAAGGTCCATGCTCCCCTCTGATGAAGTGACCCTCAGATCTTCCTCATGATCTGAAATGCCCCCTCTTTCCAGGGTCCTAGTTTTATGAAGTTAGATATCTAGACATTCAAGAGCGGTTTTACCAAATATAGAATAATTCCATTGGTGACCATGAGCTAAAATAAGCAAACACACCAGCAAAGTCACACATTGGGCAAAGCAGAAAACATCTCCATAGACTAGGTGGTCACAAAATGGAGGGGTTTCTCCTTGGGTTAGGCAGGAGCTATCCTTACTCTTCAAGAACATATTGGGGGACTTTCTGGACCATGTGACCATTCATGCTTGGCTTGATCGTGGAATTTGAGCAAACCAGTATGTAGATATCTTTGTCAGTATTCTTATGGTTGTACAAGTGAGCTCCACAGCTGGTAAACCTATAATGGACATTACATTAAAGTTTGAAGGCTGTTATGGGTCCTTCTATTAGAATCTATATTCCTACATGAGTTATACAAAGTATGGATTAGTACATTGCTTATTCTTGCCCAAATATGCAAAAAAGGCATGGTAAAATACAGAATTTCATTGGTTGATAGACCTTCTCTTGAGGGTCATAAATGACACAGCAGGAGGGAGAGTCACAGGTTGGGTGAAGCATGGGGTGTTTCCACTGACTAAGTGGCCAAAAGATGCTCACCTTGTGAGCTTGTTCTGAACAAGAGAGAGTGGTCTGGAGGTACGAAAATAAAACTGGGGGACTTAACATGTAGCTGACTCACCTTCACCACACTGGGCTTGGTCACCATGACAAGGAAAAACAGTAATTTCCTATGATTAAGCAAATGAATTTACAATCTGCAGCTCACAGCTGTGGGGCCAAATACATAGAGCTTATAATCACCATCCCTATAGAATCATATCAAATTGATTGATACTGATTGGAATAGAGTAGGGGGTCCTCCATGAATCAGCTTTCTCACTGAGACTCATTGAGCAAGGATGACAAAATGCTTATTGACCAGGGGTGGGGAACCTGTGGCCTTGAGGCCACATGTGGCCTTCTAGGTCCTTGGGTGCTGCCTTTTGACTGAGTCCACATTCTACAGAACAAATCCTTTTATTAAGTGAATTTGTTCTGTGAAGTTTGGATTCGGTCAAAGGGCCACACTAGAACCTAGAGCCAAATGTGGCCTCGAGGTCGCAGGTTCCCCACCCCTGGATTAGCCTCTATACATGTCCTGGGCATGCATAACTCCACAGCTTTATTCACTCCTCTTTCCTTACCTGGGATTCCCTCCTCTTTCTCTCCTGTTTAAGGCTCAGCCCAGGAAGAAGCAATATGACATGGCAGAGACAGCACTGACCATTAATAGTAAAAAGCCTTGGGTTAAAGTCCCAGAGCTGCAACTTATCAGCTCTGTGGCCTAGTTCAAATGACTTTACAACTGTAGTCTTTAGTTTTCTTCATTTGCAAAATGAAGTGGGGTGAGGTAGGAATAGTGGTCTCTAAGAATTTAGGGAAGACAGAGGCCATATTGGATCTGAGCAGGATAAGACTCCCTGGGGGAAAGGGCTTTTGAAAAAGGGGTAGAATTTGGATAGGCGGAGTGGAGAGAGTAGGAAATTCTAAGCAAGGGGAGTGACAAGGCAACTGGAGAGAACTGACATTAAAAAAACCTCAAATAAACCAAAAAATCTAAGTCAATAACAACATCCAAAGGGGAGATTTACTTATTTGGAGAGAGCTGGGGATCAGTGGTGGGTGAGGCGGAATAGGTTGGACAGAATAGATCAGGGGTGGGAAACCTGAAGCCTCAAAGTCACATGGAATAGATTATGGAAAGCCTTGAAAGTATTTATCTAGAAAAGTAAAGGCATCACAAAGAGCATACTTTGAAAACAAGACCATAGGTCTTGGGGATGAAAGAGCACTTAGTAAATATGTAATATATCCCTGTCATCTTACAGAAAAGGAAATCGAGGTTCAGAGAAAGGAAGTGGCTTACCCAAGTACATTGCAGAGTCAAGATTTGAATCCAGGTCTTTGGGAACCTCTTGTGTGTGTGTGTGTGTGTGTGTGTGTAGATCAAAGGGGATAATCTATATACTTCCAGCTTCATTCTTCATTTTGGACATGCCTTCTACCTAAGGCCCTCTCTCTTGATTGATGAGTCAACCCACCATTTTTCATAAGGAGCTCTGGATTTCTTTACCTCCCTGACAAACAGCCTTGTTCCCTTAAGGTTCCTCCACCCCTGCCAAGTCTTCCCCTATTAGAAGGCAAGCTTCTTGAGGCTAAGGACCACCTTTTTTTGCTTATGTTTATATTCTCAGGGCTTAACTCTTGATAAATGTTTGTTCTTAGTAAAAAAAATGCTTATTTTTACTAAAGTAGGGACTGAATAAAGACCAGTGTAGTTGAGTCATAGAGAGTTCATGGAGGGGAGTCAAGTGGAGGAGAGAAGACTGGAAAGGTAGAAAGGGGCCAGATTTTGAAGAGCTTTAACTGCCAAACAAGTGCCTATTTTTTTTAGCCCAGAGGTAATAGGGAGTCACTGGGGTTTATTAAGGTGGGGTGGAGGGGGCAGAGAGGAGCAAGTACCTGGTCAGACTTGCCGTTTAGAAAAATCGCTTTGGCAGCTAAGGGGTGGATAGACTTGAGCAGAGGGCCCCTTGAGGTAGAGAGCCCAACTAAAGAACTACTGTAATAGTTCAGGAGAAAAGTAGTGAGGCCCTGAACTAGAATGAGATCCTGGGCACATCATAAGTGTTTGTTGAATTTAATTGAACCCTGCAACTAAGTCATTTTGGGGAAAAGGAAAAATTCAAAGTTATTGCAGTCTTCCGGTAGAGCCCAAGTCAAGAAAATTACTTCCCTGGCTACCGCCCCCAGGCCTGAGTGCCCACTGGACGAGGTCCAATGTCCCTGCCGATGAACACCCACACCTTCTACTTCACTATCCTCTCTTAGCTTCACTTTCCACTTAGCCAGCCCACTCTTTCCCACAAATAATACCTGAGGTCTGTGGGCAGCTGTGATTTTTCAACTTCAAGAGAAGGCGGCTTTCAGTTCCCGGGCTCTCTTTAGTCACTGATTCCAATCTGGCACAGCAACTTCAACCAAAATGCACTTTGAGAAAAGAAAACAGGCCAGGCGTTGCCAGGCCCTGCTGGGAGGGGAGCTGAGCACCTGGCAATCTGAATGGGGGAGGTGAGGTATGGAAGGAGCCCCTGATAGAGTGAGAAGCAGGCAGAGAGGTGAAAAAATGGCTTGGACCACTCAATTTCCAAGCTTCTTTTTCTCTCTCATTGGAATGCTATCCTGAGGTCTGCTTCTCTCTCCCCAGCCCTCCTCACCTGCAAGGGTGTAGAATTTGGGAAGCGAGCTATATAGCCTTTACCAGATGAACAGAGGACCACTTGGGGGGGGGGGGGTCTGTGTATCTGTACCTCCTGAGCCCTCACCTACTGTGATAAGCTCATTGAGTGATAGCACTGGGAGAACACACCCTGATGGAAATTCTAGGGAGCTGTCCACATCCTTTAATAACAGTGTTTAAATCTCTGCATGTTTGATTGTCTGACTACCGCTTAGATTTAGTGAAGCAAGTGCTGGATTTGCAGTAAGTTGGAAGCCTGCCCCACCCCCACTACCTATGTGACTATAGGCAAGGCTTTCAGCCTCTATAAGCCTCAGTTTTCCCATCTATAAAATAAAACGATTGAACTAAATGCCCTGTAGGGTTCCTTTTAGCTTTTAACGCTAGAGCTTCAGCTGAGACGTTGAGAGTCAGGAACAATATCAGAAGACTCATTTGTCTCTGTGTTCCCATATCCTTGATTAAGCCACCTCTGAGCTGATGAAAGCCACAGGCAACCAGAGCCCCCCTCTTCCTGTCCAGCTCTCTCTTTACCCTGTAAAAATGTAGACCCGTTTAATGGACCTGGCTATTAATTTTGATGATTGCAGAGTGGAGATAAAAATGAGAGACCCTGGTTTGCCTTCACTGATAATGTCTCTCTTTCTTTGCTTCAATTTTATCTACTCTCTCCAAAAATAACAGCTAATTTCATTATGGACAGGTCTTTTAAAATCCCCTAGGGACTCAGACCAATAACGGATTGTCAATAGCAAGAAAGACTGGCTGTCCTCCTGAAACCATGAAGTCATGAATATTTCTAGGGCCCGGCAATACCTGTAATATATATTCTCCCTGAGACTAATATAGTGTTTGATAAATCTTCATGCATAATACTTGCGTTCAACTTATATGAATATTTATGGGGCCAAAGCAAGGGAGATAAGGAGTAACTGGAAATATCGGCCAGAATGTATTTTTATGCCTCTTCAAGGGCTCACATCTTAAGGCACATGTAGGATTCATTCTAGGGTGGAGCTGGTTCTTTGCAGAAGTAAAATGCCCAAATCTGCCACAAATTAGAGTCTAATGACCCTTGGTGAAAGCCCCTTCTACTTGGAATCAGTGAATGAAATTTAGTTGGGACATAAGATTCATAGGCTAGGTACGGGACTTTCTCTTATATCTTTTACTTGTCAGAAACCCCCAGTATAATGGGTTGTCTGTCATGATGAGGCATTGGCATGCTGAGATCTCAGTATGGTTTTATTCCTTTGTTCTTTTCCATTCTGCTCCAGCTTAGTTCAGCATAAATGATAGTCCTAGGATTCTGTGATCACACATTGGTCCTGCATTATCCAAGGAGAAATCTATGTGCACTAGAGTAAACTTAGAAAATTGGGGAGAAAAAAAGGTGGTTTCATTGGACCCATGCCAAGAGTCATCACAAAGGCAATGTAGTGTAGTAGATAGCATGCTAGGCTTGGCAGCAGGAAAACATGGGATTAAATCCCACCTGTGACATTGATTAATTGTGTGACCCTGGACCATTATGGGACAATCTGTCCATTGGTGAGCAGAGAAACACTAAGGAGAAACCTGAAGATACACATACATACATACATACACACACACACACACAGACGGAGAGAGAGAGAGAGAGAGAGAGAGAGAGAGAGGAGTTTTAAGCATCATGACCCCTTATGTAAGAGAAAAAAAAGCTAATTCATATTTAAGGAAAGACTTCCAGGAACCAGTAGTTGTGAGTTACTCCTTTGTCACATATATGTCTAAATGTGTGCCTCGCTACCATTGAGCCCACTCTTCCCATAGTCCAATGTATAATTATGAAAGAGTCTGCTCCAGATTTGGGGGTGACTTTTTAAACCAACTATTCGTACTATAACATCTCACCAAATATATTCCCTATGCTAAAAATCTAATGTATGTCTCCTGGCTGATTGAAATGGAAAGAACGTAGGTTGGGGCTCATGAGTGACAGTACTAAACTTTCAGTTCTTGAAGGGTAAACCTAGAACCACGAAGAGAATAGCAGTGGTAGTAGTCATCATCTGGGGATCCAGTTGTCTCTGTGAGTAGGAGTTGGAGGATTGGATAAGGGAAGGGGAGGGTGATGTAGCTGTAAGCCACAAAGGTAATCATTCATACTCCCTTGGATCTCTTGGTGTTAATCCTACATATTCTTCATATTTTAATTTTTCTGAGTTGTACCTGGTACTATCACCATCATATTCATCTTCTTGTAGTATGTTGTGAGAGACTTCATGATGTTATGAATGAAAAGCTGGTCTTGGGGTCAGAAAGAGCTGGGTATACATTCTGCTTCTGACAAATTCTTGCTGTGTGACCCTGGGTGAGTCACTTAACCTCAGAGCTCTAGACAACTCTCTAAGACTAAACATTGCCAACTTGCATTGGTGGAGAGAGTTTTCTCACCTGAGAGCTCCATCCCCTAATCGTGCAGGCATTTTGAAGTGTACATGTCTCCTCAATTAGAATGTAAGTTAATTGAGAGTAGGAAAGGTTTCATTTTTGCAACTAGGTGGCATCGTGGATAGAGTGCTGGACCTCAAGTCAGGAAGACCTGAGTTTAAATCTCACTTCAGAAACTTATCAATCCTGTCACCATGGGGAAGTCATTTCACTTCTGTCTGCCTCAGTTTCCCCAACTGTAAAATGTGTATAATAATAGCACCTCTCTCCTAGGTATTTGTGAAGATAAAATGAGAATATTTTAAAAGTGCCTTTCAAACCTCAAAGCACTATATAAATACCAGGTGTCCTCACCATCATCATCACTACCATCACCATCATCAGCATCATCACCATCATCATCACCATCATCATCATCTTTGTACCTCCTGCATCTTGTAGAGTGCTTGGAATTTAAGTGATTGTGGATTGGTTGACTAACATATTACAAATATCTGCATATTTCTTATGTTGCTGTTTTTCTGTGTTGTTTCTCTCCTTAAAAAAAAAAAATTATCTAGTACTTTTTAAAAATCTCCAACACAGGTTCTTGTATGTAATAGGGCTCACCAAATTAAATTTCTGCTCTCCCACAAATCCAGAAGACAACCTCATAGGATCATAAGGTCACAGATTTAGGGCTGGAAGAGACTTCAGAGGCCATCTTGTCCAACTGCTTCATTTTATACCCGAGGAAATGGAGACCCAGCAAGGAAGGTCAAGTGAATTCCCCAGGGTCACACAGCTAGGAAGTGTCTGAGATGGCATTTGAGATGGTCAAGGCTTCCTAACTCCGAGTCCAATGCCCTAAAAATTATGGAACACTACCTCTATCCCCTATCGGTCAGTCACTTAAGCAACGAGTCTTCAACAAGTCCCTAGGTGTTTGTCCAGCCCAGGGGCCCTTCCCACTGAGGAAGGAAGCTAAGGATCCTTGCCCTCCAGAAACTAGCTATGAGGCAGTCTTGCATAGTACTTTGAGTGTCTTGCATAGTACTTTGAGTATTAGACCTGGCTTCAAATCCCACATTCTTACTGGCTATGTGACTTTGGAAAAGTTACTTTAGCCTCTCTAACCTCAGTTTCCCTGTCCATGCCTGTCCCTCAAAGGCTATTTGGAGACTCAAGGGAGATAATATATGCCTTAAAGTGCTATATTCCCATCAGGTATTATTATTACATGTATTTGGGATAGTAATAGGATGATTTCATAGGAAGAAAGCGTAACATGAAAGCGTCCCTCTAATAAAGGCTGTATAATGTTACCACCAGAGGCCTGAGTAATAAACCCAGAAATAGAACAGAAAGCAGACCCAGACCTTCTCCTCCTGCATCCTGAACATCTTGGGGCCCTCCCAGCACTAATCTTGGTTTCCACAGACATATCAGTGTCCCATATTGGCATCATGTGTCAACGCTCTTAAGATTTTCTGCCTTCCTCTTATGTCAGCACTGAACATAACCATGGACAGGACCTAAGCCTACAGCTAACACTTAACAAAACCTCCACTTATTTCTTGGTCACTCTATTGGGGTCTGTTGTTGTTGATGATGTTTGGGTTTTTTGGCCCCGACTTACCTCTTTTGGGGTTGGGTTGGGTTTGCACTAACAGACCCAGTTAAGGCTTTCAGCTAGGACTCATCCTACAAGATAGCCTGCTAGGCCTAGGGTTCAGGGCCTTCAGCCCTGATGGCTAGGGTTTTCAGCATTTCTTTGTTTGCTTTTATTTTATTTTATTGCTTTTTTTTTGGAGTGGAGGGCAGGGCAAATGGGCTAAGTGACTTGCTCATGGTCACACGGCTATTTAAACGTTAAGTGTATGAGACTGGATTTGAACTCGGTTCCTCCTGATTCCAGAGCTGGTGCTCTATTCACTGTGCCACCTAGACACCCCACCCCTCTTTTTTTTTTTTAAAGAAAAGCCCAAAGAAAATCACAGCTGGAGTCCTACTCCAGAGCTGCTTTCCAGGGCATTGATGAGACATGTGAGCCATGAGTTGGTTGGCAGAGTGCATAGTATGTTTGATTTAGAGTCTGGTAGACAGACCTGTGTTCAAATTCTGCTGTAGACATTTATCCAGCTAGCTGTGTGACTCTGAACAAGTCACTTAACCTCCTTTATTCTCAGTTTCCTCATCTGTAAAATGGGGATAATAATAGCAGCTACCTCAGAGGATTGTTGTGAGGATCAAACACATGAGATAAAGCACTTTAT